>NW_027272177.1:717500-1285450 GCF_040938485.1 Diadema antillarum
CACAAATCAGATCTCGAATATTTGATTAAAATATGCGTCACATTTGTGTTGCTATATAATTTCTTCACTAAATTCTGAATTTTTTAGATTTCTTTTGCTTCGTTTTGCTTTGCTTTTTTGTTAAAAAGCGGTTACGCCCCAATCTTAAATCCTAATACATCTGTCTGAACATTATTCTAAAGTTATTCAGTCAGGAATAAACTCTGTTCTACATTTCATTAGCAATAAAAAAAGGTCGATATTTGTAAAAAAAAAAACAATGGAAAATTGTTAGGTGATGACATCATCAGCTCACTGATTTGCATAAAATTGTGTCAGCTGTTTAAAAAAACTGTATTGGAGAAAATTTCGAAAAAGAAAACTTCACATGCATAACTTCGCTAGCAAGCGCGCCGGAACACGTTAGTTTGTTTGTTTGTGTTTGTTTTTGTTTTGTTTTTGTTTTTGGTTTGTTTGTTTGTTTTTTTTTTGGGGGGGGGGGGGCAAAATCTCGACGCGGGCACATTATGTGACGGTGTGAAATCCTCGGCGAGGGAGCGAAGCGACCGAGCAGGGGTACCACGGTAGGAAATTTTTGTAAAAACAGAGTAAAAAACAAAGCAAATCTCTATAAAATTACACATAGTGGAAAACTTTTAGTGCGAAGGACTATAATAACATACGGGGGGGGGGGTACATTTATGTGACTGTGTAAGGTCCTCGGCGAGGGAGCGAAGTGACCGAGCGGGGGGAGGGTGTGGGAGGGAGGATACCCCCGTCCCACGGTAAGGACTTTTTGTAAAAACAGAGTACAAAAGTCGCGTTTAGAGAGCATTTCAAAGCAAATTTCTAGGAAATTAAACATAGTGAAAAAAATAGTGCGAAGGATTATGATTATAACATACGGGGGGTACATTTATGTGACGGTGTGAGATCCTCGGCGAGGGAGCGAAGTGACCGAGCTGGGGGAGGGTGTGGGAGGGAGGATACCCCCGTCCCACGGTAAGGACTTTTTGTAAAAACAGAGTACAAAAGTCGCGTTTATAGAGGATTTGAAAGCAAATTTCTAGGAAATTAAACATAGTGAAAATATTAGTGCGAAGGATTATGATCATAACATACGGGGGTACATTTATGTGATGATGTGAGATCCTCGGCAAGGGAGCAAATCAACCGAGCGGGGGGAGGGTGTGGGAGGGGGGATACCTCCTCCCACGGTAGAGACTTTTTGTTAAAACAGAGTACAAAAGTCGCGTTTATAGAGCATTTAAAAGCAAATTTCTAACGAATTAAACATGGCGAAAAAAAAAATTAGTGTGAAGGACTACGGTTATAACATACGGGGGTACATTTTGTGACGGTGTGAGATCCTCGGCGAGGGAGTGAAGCGACCGAGGGTGTGGGACATTTTAATTTAAATTTCTAGGGAATTAGACGTAGTAAAACAAAAATCACTTCGAAGGACTATCATCATAACTTATGAAAACTGTTCATTTTACTATATGTACGTGCAGAGCGAGCGAGCCACTTTCACTTTGCCATTCGTCTGAAATGTATTCATTAAAAGCTCAAACGTGATCGCATTGTTTGAGCGATAAAAATTATTCTCAGGCTTATATTGCCAAAAAGCATAGAAGAAAGGGAAAATGTAAGGTTTTCTAAAGGTATGTTTGAGGGGGCACAATCGAGGACGCGAGGGTACCATGCATCTATACACTAAATTTACTCATAAGTAAATATTTGTGTCTAGATATTATAATGTATTAATAATAAATTATTAACGGGGTGAAAATTTTGCATTTTCAGTTATGAAATTGACAACCTTTAGACAAGAAAAGTGCCTTTATTGTTCATTTTGGTCTTTAAATAATTGATTAATTATTTGTTACAGGGGGCACTTGGGGCAAAACGAGTTTTTGCCCCCCCCCCAAAAAAAAAAAAAAAAAAAAAAAATATATATATATACATATATTATTGTTATTATCATTTTTTTTTTTTTGGGGGGGGGGGGGGGGCAAGTGCCCCCGCTTCCGGCACCCTTGTTCGCTAGTACACTGGTTGTAATTATTCAAACAGTTGTCAGTTTTCTATTCGTGTACAAAATATTCCCCAGGAGCATTTGTGCCTTTGATGATCGATGTTCGATGCCGCCGTCTTGCTGAGCAATCTGAAGATTCATTTTGAACGTTAATATAGGCTAATGTTGGCTATTCTTTGCTTATCTAGTTATTGAATGAAATGAAATCTCTCTTAATAATAAAGCATGTAAAACAAAGTCAATCCCGTCCAGAAATTTGTGCAAAAGTTTAAATTAGAGCTGTATCATGAGAAAGTGTTTACAACTGTACTATCCTGGAAAGCCGGTTTTATCACTTTTCCACTTAATTTCCGCAAATAAAACTGATATGGAATAAACTTCAAGTATAATTCTTTATTGATAGATATATCAGATTAGTGACCGGGCATGCCCAGTCGAGTAATTTCCATTTTTATTTCAGCAATTTTTATTCGCGCATCCCCGTGTCTGGACTTTTATATCACATACCTTTAATAAGAAGGGATAGTGAAAAGTAATTACCATCACAAAGACGTATCTTCCGTGTAGAAAGTGGCTGGAGATTATGCAAAGTGACACAAGTCAATTGTCTTCCAATCTCGGCAGCAGATCCAGTTTGGCACATTATGCTTAAAATATTTTTGAGTGGCGGCATCGAACATCTAGCCAAGGAAATAAAATAAGACAGTTGTGACTCCATTCTCTTGAACCTCCTTGGCTAGCACCTATCCGCCGCTTCAATGTGTTATTCCCCAGCACCTCTTCTAGGGTATTTCTACAGCTTCCTGCCTTCCTCCTTACGCCGCATGATGCTCATTGGCGGACCGTTTCTATCTTCACTCGGGTTCATCTTGGCTAGCTTTGCCGTCGACTACATGCAATTTGCCACTTGCCTGGCGCTCTCAGGTAAATTATGGAAATACTTTACGGGCCTGGGACTGTGATTATGAAAGTTAAGTTTTATTCTTTTTTTTCGCTTGGTCTCAGTGTAAAGCTGAACTAAATAAAACTTGCTCGCTGGGACAGTGGCAACACGTTTTGAAAATAGTGATAGTTAGCACATTTAGAGCAATTAAAGTGTACCTATACCACGTCCTTGCCCAGGAAATCAAATTTGTGTATACAGCTAGAATACACCCACACACCAAAATATCGCCAACAACCATGATTCACCTGTGAAAGCTCCTGAAAGTATACATATTTCGACAAATGAGGTCATATCTCTGTACCAATTTGTCGTATGCGCCGGTACTGATGTGTGCGCGTGCTAGCTGTAAGATTTTACGAATAATATCAAGATTTCATGTCGACCAGTAATATTAGGGAGCTTTAGATTTTAGACGCGCGGACGTTCAAAGGGAAAAAAACATGTTCTGAGCGTGCGCAGAAGCGCGGGTCAATTTTACGCATGCTTCTGCACACGGTCAGAACATTTTTTTTTTCCCTGTGAACGTCCGCGCGTCTAGAATCTAAAGCTCCCTATTAGCTGATTGCACGCTCGCATTGCATTTCACTAGGATATCGTTCGTTCAAGACGTATTTTGGGGAAAAATATATAATAGCGCGATAGCTCGATTGAAAGAATCGGGTGATCGGCTAGTCTATATCAAGTCGTTTTTGTCTTCATCTTCAAAATATACATCAGAAACCCACTAGCTAGATAAAAATCTGAGCGGCAAATGATTCTGATATTTTGCAGAGGGCATGTCTCAAGTATTTTTTTTTTCACAAAAAATAGTAGTACGGCAAACATAAAACTCAGGGTATTGGTACACTTTAAGCGTTAAAAAAGCTAACGGATAATGCAAATGATTCAGGCCGAGAATTGTCTCACACCTCCCAAAATACACTTAACATGACAAAAGCGCAATTTTTTGCCCTTATTGTTCCTCTTCACGGTTCCTCTCTAGGAGACGAAAAACTAAATGTATGTACTGCAACCGATTGACAAATTTCCCTACATCGATGAGAATATGATGTAGGCCTACACTTATTTACGTCGATGTAGGGCAATTTGTTTAGCAGTTGCAATAGAAACAACTCGACGTAAGAATTTCATAAATTTTAATGAATGCATGTATTGAAGAGATTATCACTTCTCTTGGTAGATGATATTACACAATCATAATCATTAATAGCAATGCTTCGCAATGATTTTCAACGATAAGTTTTGTTTGTTGACGAGTACACTCTTAAGTACTAACGTTTTTATTTATCCTTCGGCTTGAATACCTTACAGGATGTTGTGAAGAAATGTCATAATGTACACCTTTACTTTCGTAAATGGAGACTGGGTAATTTCTTCCAGATCGTGTCTCAGATTTTCGGTTCTTCGGTCATTTTGGCTGAACCAACGATAATCAGCCGTAGCTTGCCACAGCCAGTTTAAAAAAAAAAAATGTTGAGAAGACTGGTGATGAGTCGAAGGAGATTCCACCTCCCACAGTAATGAGCTTTTAAAGCACTTTAAAGTTGCAAATGGTGCATACCAGATAATGATATTATGACTATCATGATCTTAGAAAGACAAAAAACAAGAGGGTACTGTACAACTGTGTTACTTGTTGCCGTCGTAAAGCCATGTTTTGGAATGTGTGTGTGTGTGTGTGTGTGTGTGTGTGTGTGTGTGTTATTTGGGATGGGGAGGGAGTGGGAGGGAGTTATGAGGCAATTTCCCTGCTGGAAATAACACAGTGTCCCACAGTGTGAGGAAAGACAGTGTGAACACAATATGAGTCATATATTCACAGTGTGAAACAAAGTAGGCCTATTACTATATGAACACTGTGTGAAAACCACACCACAGCGTGAAATCATCTTCACACCTTTAAATTCGAGCTTTCTCACCTAGGCGACTATGTGAATACACTGTGAACACACTGTTGGACACTGTGTTCTTTCCAGTAGGGTTGTTAGGCGTGGGAGGCCTGGATTTCCAGCCGAATACATCAGACTTCGTGCGTCAGTAAACCTCTTAATATTTGGTGACCTCCCTCAATATTGGTGTAATCGATGATTTCATTTTTCTGGTCTGTATGTACCCCAAACGTAATTATGGTCTACGTGATACAATAACCAACGGAGCTTTGCTTTCTTTTTTGCTTTGTTTTTTTTTTTCAATCCTGTTTCCAGGAGTGGGCTTTTCCTTCATGGTGATGTGCGTACTACTAGAACTCAGCGAGCAGGCTGGAACACACTTCGGCTTCTATCTCAGCATAGGAACGACGGGCTTCGCGGTAGGAATGTCCGTTATTCCCCTGCTTGGAGAGTTCTTGATGAACGTGTACGGCTGGAGAGGCGCCATGTTGATCCTGGGCGGACTCATGGGGAATATCATGCCATTAACCGCGGCGATTCGTCCTAAGGTGCCCGCATCCTCTCAAAGTGAGGCAACGAAGGAGGAGAATGGGACAGACGAGGAGACAATTCCTCTGTCTGGAGATGTTTCGAAGTCAAACAAAGAGAAAGAGGAAATACTTGCAAATAATGACGCACTGTGTAAATCAAACTGCGGGAAATCTGAAGGTTCCTACAAAGCTTCTTCAATGCAAAATCCACACACATCAGATGAAACTGAAATACCTTATGAACACTCTGATTACACATCAGATGAAAGGCGAGGAAGTTTATCAGGCTCTCGTGCAAACAAGCTTCAACCGAGAAACGGCAATCCCCGACAGACTGAAAGCACTTGGGCAATGGTCACAAACGCTCTAAGAAATTCAGAGTTTTACAAGAATCCATCATTGACTTTATTTCTAGCGGCGGTAGGATCATATGGCATGGCTCATGGTGCCTGGCATGCCTTCCTTCTACCTCGTGCAGTTGAAAGTGGTATGACAATTTATTTTGCAATCCTGGTAACTGTCTGCGTTGCCGTTGCGAACATTACCGGTCGCATTGTCATAGCAGTCCTCGCGGAGAAAACTTCCAGACTTCATGAAATCCACATGTCTCTTACCTTGCTTGACGCTCTCACAGTACTTTGTGACGTCCTCATCTTTAGGTCGGCTGCCATTTACGTAACATCAATCTTGTCTTCCTTCACCATGGCCGGTCGCGGAGTGATGACGGCCGTCATGATCCGTCAGCTGGCATCACCTGACTGTCGCTTTGTCGCTTTGGGCTTCGGGGAGTTTCAGTTTGGGGTAGGGGGGTTTGTCGGCACCTACGTTGCAGGTAATATTCATAATATTCATTATTATTCATTGTCTTCACATTGCAGGATATTTTCACACTCTGTTTTCAAGGGATGGTATAGTTTTGGTTTGGATTGAGGCTCAAAATTTGAGTTTCTGAGGAATTCTAAGTTGATCTGATGAAAATACATATTCGCAGGAATGCCGATATGCATGTAACACTTTTCTTTGACAGAGTATCTATACGCATTTTACCACACACAATTCTGATCACAAACATACACCCATATTCACATATACATCGCTTTACACCCGTATACATGCCGGTGTGAATGCCCATGTGAGTGCATATAGTTAAGTACAGGAAGATTGCATAAAATTCACCAGCATTATAAATAAGAAACATTTCCCTCGCAAAAAGAGAATAGTATTGAGCAATATGGAAATAAAATTTAATGTATCTGTATCTAGTGTATCTGTCGCATCTATCGCCGTATCTATCTATCTACCTGTCGTATCTATCTCTATTTCATTAAACATACTAGCTTGAGCTAATCCAATTTACACAACGTACCCGTATGCATTGGCGTTGCCGCGTAATATGCTCGCCGTTGCTCAAATGATTGCCATTCATCTTCTGTATGATCTCCTTTTTCATCTTCCTATATGTTCTCTATACATCTTAACTAACAGTTATTATCTTAAACAGCATATGATGATGACAATACAACAAACAAACCTCCATTATTTCTTCATGAACATGGAATTCTAATTCCCTGGCGGCATGGCAGTTGAACATAATAATGGATGGAATTTGCCGGGAATATCTGGCGGAAACGTGTACGATTGATGCATTGACTCATTTTGATATGGCCGCTTTTATAAAGTAATTGTTTCACACTTCCAGCAATAACTCTGCTCTATAATCCATTACCTCATACATTTGGTGTATCGAAAATAATCTATTAACGGGCAGATGAAATTGGAAGCTGTGTCGTTCTTTCAACATTGCCCTCTAATTTATCATCTTTTTTTTTTCAAACCGTACAGGGTTTGCAGCCGATAGGTTCGGTGGTTTCAACTCGTCCTACGTGGTGGTCGTCGGTTGCGAGGTCTTGGTCTTCTTCCTAGTCCTGTTCTCACGATTTAAGTTGAATTAAAGTAAGGTACCATGACGATATGCAAAGCCGTAATAGTAGGTGTAATGAAAAATTTGGGGTTTGTAATATTTATTCTGTAAGTTATAGATGCATGTCGCCCACCATGCCAAATTAGTAAGATCCAACTGACTTTGCGAAACTTTTGTATGAGATTGACGTAAATTCCTGCTTTTTTATCATATGTCATCTCATTTTAAATATGCCTAAATCAAGCGTAAATCCTAAGGATAACTCTTTTAAAAACCCACGCATTTGTTGCCAAGTTTCTACGTGCAACCAGTGATTGTCCTATTATGCACAAAATATTCAAACATCCGCTTCTCCGCTAATCAGCGTAGTTACAAAAGATTATATCACTACACTACACAGCCATGTATTCTTCTATTTGACATCAGTGTTCATTTGCCATTTTTTCAGGTTCTTACGTTTAAGTCACGTTGGAATTAAGCCATCATGTAAAAATCAGACGTTTATGAATGTATCTAATAAAAAGATATTGTCATTATTGAAGATCAATAATTCACCACAGGATTTTTTTTTGGAATAAAATTAAGAAACTTCTTTTAAATAGGTTCAAAAGAAGTATGAAGTAAGTTTTCATCAACAACAAAAAAAAAATACACGAGGAATAGAATTAAAAACCTATGATGAACCAAAAGATCTATTTAAGCTTCGTCACAAAGAAATCATTTATATGTTAAAAATATCTTAACCTGAATCTTAACCCGTTTCTGAAGGAAGAAAAAAAAAACATCGTTCTTACATAATCATGAAGATTCGACAGGCTAAAGGAAGAAATATTCCTCTCATAAAGTTGATGAAATAAGATATATATACATATATATAGACATATAAAATCTGCTTGAAGAAATCATTAAAAACATCTTGAATGAATGTAATAAACACAAAGTAATTCATTCTGAAAGTGAAATGCCACCAACAATCAAGGAATTGCAAATTTATTTCATGATTCTTTTTTCAAGGGATGGTAGAGTTCGGTTGAGATAGGGTTGGAGGTTCCCAACATTATCTTTAATATTTTTTTTTTTTTATATTGAGAGAAATCTTATGACATATAAAAGAGCTTAAAATTCAAAGAGGATTTCAAAGTTGATTTGATGAAAATTGATTTTGAAATGCATGAGATATCTAAATCAAAGCAATCCTAATAAAAGGTGGGGCGCGCCTTTTATTGGGATCGCTTTGTTTTCGTTTTTTCATATCTCACCCATTACAAAACCGATTTTCTAAACTTTGAAATCCTCTCAGAATTGTAGACTTCTTAACATTTCATAAAGTGATTTCTATATATATCTGGCAAAACTTTAAACGCTGAATTCTCACCTCAAACAATACTACACCATCCCTTTGATATTGGTACAAAACAGCAAAATTTGTAGCATACATAGGAATCATTCATTTGAAGATTATTTGATGATGCCAAATAACAATACATGTATCATGTTTCCAAAGCTAGTAACAAATAATTGAGTGATAACTCAAGTTCACGATATGGAAAATAAAACTAGTTCATGTTTTGATGATGGAAGTATTAAGGTAGTAAAGTATGTAATTCCTTTTATATGTGATCCTTTATGTATTATTCCTCAGAGATGTTTAAGTATTAGTACCCTCCTTTAGAAAATTAGCATTGCTCCAGTTAAAAAATGAAAATAAACTGATTTTAACAGTTATCGTACAATTTCAATACAGTCAATTTGTTTGAAAGAGAAAAAGAAATGATGGAATTTCACATAAATGTGACATGTTGAATACGCCTTGAAATGGAAATAAAATGAATCTTCATCATTTTATGCGATTAATTATTGTGTTTTGTACTTGTTTTCCTTGAATTTGTGTAGTGCCACGATATCTGATATAGAAACATTAGGATGTTCTGCAAGTCTATCAAAATAATTTTACTGTTGGCAGGAAAGATGACATGAAGACAACGAACTATGAAGCAGCAAGATAACTAATAGGACTTTTTATTTGTCACAAATACTTACAATTTGTGGTTCTTCAGCTGCCTGGGATTGTGTCCGAGTGCCGAGTAAGGAAGCCTATAGGAAATCATTAAGCCATAATCCGAAAATGGAATAAGGTACGTCAGTATGCACCATCTTTTTTTTTTCGGGGGGGGGGGGGGGATTAACGAACCTTCAAAATGACGAACACCACAAAAAGAAAAGACAAAAAAGATAAATTACAGCGTCCAAACCAAACTACGTCCATTGCCCTTCACGTCTATTGCTCACGTCATATATGTATGTATATATATAATATAATATATATATATATATATATATATATGATAAACTTTATTATGTCTTGATTTATATGAACAGTTTCAATGCAAAAGTAAATAAACGTCTTTTGCAAAGTGGTTGTATTTATGGTAGTCATAACACAGGAAGAAGAATTAAAGTTTTCAGTGATACTGCTCTCGCTATATAACAAGAAAATTTTTCTTACGTATAATGTTGTATATGTTATTACCGTGCATCACAAAACCAAGAAAAAGTCGCACAACTTGATTTTACGTAAGGACACACACACACGCAAATGGTGTAATGCGTCAACCTAGTCAATATCGAAGTTTTATATTCCGAAGTCATATTTTCTGAAAGAGCTATTCTTCTAATTAATTGAAAGTTTGGAATCATATAAAAAATGGAAAAATGTATTTCAGCGGTTTTTCTAAAACACCTTTTTTTCGATTATAGTGTCATGAGTACGTCTTAGAGGCCCCTCTTCATTTCTTAAAAATCCGTTACACACTCTTAATTCACTTTCAGGTCTAATAACTTTTGAAAGGATAGCACCACTGCTTTGAAAGGTAGTATTAGTCATGGACCATGTGGACAGAAGGTTATTATAGAGCATGCTCAATTTCAGTTTAATCTTATAATCTCTTGACTGTTGTTGCTGTGATGGTTTGCATCCTGTTTCTTGTCCCATTCGTTGCACAACTAGCATGACTTGGTAAGATCAAGGACCTACCAAGTACCTCCTTGGTAAGATTAAAACCTTGAATAGATACTCTTTTCTCAGTCCACACTTTTCCAGAGAGTGTGCTTTCTTTCCAATATGTAGACAGGTTAGGCGAGTTCATTTCAGTTGAGTTATACATCATTTTCACTGCTGTTTTAAAATCTGCCCTCACAATCCATCAAACATCCAAGGACATGTATAGCGACTTTTAGTTGGTTTTGTGATGCAGAGTCACGCATATATACTCGGCAAAAAAAAAGAAAAAGAAAAGAAAGGAAAGTAAACAATATTTCAAGTTCATCTTTCTCATACATTATTTGGCAAATAAAAATGTTTAATTGGCGTTCAAAATAAAATAGGTCAATAAAAATGAAAACTTTACCCATGGGTGAATAAATTTATTGTTATTCAGTGGTAAAGTTGTTATTCAGGCGTATATGCTCTGTCTTATAACAATTAGAACAAAAGACAAATTCAACACAATAACAATGCAAATTAATTTGCAAAAATCAACCTATGATCTCTGTAATGTCTCCGTAACTCTCCAAAGTTGTTGTTGCTTTAAAGGAAGAAAGAAGAGAGATAAAGAAAGGCAACAAATAATGGAGATAAAGAAAGGCAACAAATAATGGAAAAAAATAAAGTATCTTTTGTCAAATTCATAGTCAAAAGACATAAGGAATGAAACAATGGTGGCAAAGATGGCAGAAATTTGAAAGGTTATTCCAAATTAAGAAAATTTGACATGATAATCATTTGGGGCTAAATTTGTCTCATGCATTCTTAAATTCCTTGATTAAAAAGTCAAATGACGAAATTCTATTGATTTTATCACCTTTGCGGCTTACTCCCTATGGCATCTAAAGTTTGAGTTAACGCAAAACTCTTAATTACCCTTCAGTTTCCCTACTGTTTTTATTTGAGAATATAAAAAGAAACATGGAAACTGAAACTTATTTCTGTTATTTCACTCATGTCTGATGTCATTGCTTTAAATCGGTCTTTTGTTATCATTGTCTTGAAGAGGATTTGCAAATAAATTTCAATATGTCAATTTGTGCAATTGTTACTTTTTTCTGCCTTGGAGGGCAAAAAAAAAAAAACAAATGTGTTCACTCCTGCGTAAAGTTTTCCTGTGTATAAACCTACCAGGTTGATAGAAAATAATTGATAATAATCTTTAATATGGTAGGGTCTATATGACACAATGATTTTTATCAAATCTTCTATAAAAATATGAACTGGAGAAAATGTTCACTTTCTTTTTTGATGAGTGCATACTATATACATTATGTATTTACATTTAGGTATACACATGTTCTGCAAGATAAACACACAGAACAATATTTAGTACTTCGCCATACACTATTCGATATACAGCCATCTGCGTCACATGCGTGTCTTGCTATACCATGTTACTGCTCAAGGGAGTCATTTTAGATTGAACTATTCATGTGTATATTTGAAAGGTAAGGTGTATTGCTGGGAGGTCTGGTATGACCCCTTTTATGAAGTGTCACAGAAAAGACGAGACAATTCCTCGCCATCTGGACCTATATTTGGTCAGTCCAGAAAGGCGACAAGGTGATGTCCGAAATGTCGCCTTCTTGTGTTCGAGAAGATGAGATCTCACGACTATACCTTGCTGCTTTCTCAGATCCGAGATGTCAAGTAGACGAGATTTCTCGCCTTTTCGGGACCAGATCTCACATCTTGCCTTCATGGACTCGAGAAGTCGAGATGGTGACGAATTATCTTGTGTTCTCGGCAACACATGTTTTTCCCCTGGCTAGGAGATGACAACTTCTACGCAAGCAAAACTGTGCTTTATTTCATGTTGCTTTGTTCCAATGCGTGGTTCGAGGATTTTCATCAGCGAACACCTCATGAAAGATCGGCAGATCCTGTTCTACAAAGTCCACAGCACCCGAGATGCAAATTCCACTTATTTCATTGTAGTCGGTTGTAGTCATTGCAAATGTTGTATAGGTAAATTTGTCCCAGGAAACCAAACATGAAGCTTTTAGAGATTGTCTCTAATTATGGACTAAAACAGTTTATATCTAACCCACGAGAAACACATCATTTTCAGCCACAACACTCCAGGTATTGTTCTCATTAAACCACGAACTTGTACAATACAGTGATGAAGCACCACTCTTACTTAGTTACCATTATATGATAGTGGGATCGATTGGCAAAGTAATAGCCTCTATCTCAAATCATAAGCATGTAAATTCTCGAAATTTAAAAGAATGTGAAATTTGCGTAATTCTGTGATGAATTACGAAAAAAATAATTGGGATGTTAAAGCACGCGAAACTGATGCGGCATAATTATGACAAAATAACATCTAAATATAGAAGAATACGAGATGAATATGCCGCTTTGACACGCAGAAGATTTAAACAGAAAACTACACCATGGGTGAATGCTTACATAAAGTCACTTATAACTGAGAGAGACAGAAGCAAGAAGAAAGCAAAATAATATCTAAGGAGCCCCCAACTTGAATGATAAAAAAATGAGAAATTGTGTAACTTCTTTCATGCGTAAAGCGAAGACGAAATATATTACTGAAAACATTTTTGAATAGCATAAAGATGACTCTGCCAAACTTTGGAAGTTGCCTCATGTGTTATTACCCAAGAAAAGTGTAACTACTTGGAATTGTGTTCATCTTGAAGGAAATGTGATTCGTGGAGGATATCAAATACTATGAATTGTTTTGAAGATGTTCCCAAACAACTTACAGTGGCTGATTCAGAGAAAGAGATATTATGGAAGCTGTGTTCATCGATAGCATTACGTCCAACTTTTCATTTCATCCTGTTACTGAAAGTGAAATAATGAAATGTTTTGATTCAATCCCCGGAAAGCAGACAGCAGGTGCTGACAATTTGCTGACATGCTTATTAAAAGACATAGTGCCCCTACTCTTCAAACCACCCTGTCATGTCCTTAGTTTATCTCTGAATCAATGTAAAATTCTAAGTGTCTGGAAATTTGCACGTGTTTTACCAATCCATAAAGGCCGAAAACAGGACGGACCGTCTGAATTATCCACCAATATCGGTCCTCCCTGTTCTGTCAAAGGTATTGGAAAAGCTGCAGCAAGTTTCCAAGTATTTTAATGATAATAGTTTTAGTGGCCGATAATCAGGATGGTTTTCGTCCAAAAGTGTTAGAGTATTCGTGAAGCTCTTGATGAAGGCCGCATTGTTGGGCATGTTACTGTCGACTTGAAAAGAAGAAGAAGAAGAAGAAGAAGAAATGGTCGCATTCTGATACCACACAGTGTGATGATTGAAAACTGCAAAATATGGTATGCATGAACATGCAGAGCGTTGCTTGGTTCAGAGACTACTTGTCACTTAGGAACAAAACTACAGACATCAATGGAAACATGTCAGACCCACGTCATGTCTCATGCGATGTGCCTCAGGGAAGTATTCTTGGGCCACTTTTTTTCATTATCACCATGAATGACAGTGTTAAAGTGGTGCAAAATTGCACAATGTTTTTGTATGCAGACGATACTTGCCTGTGTTATTCCTTACCTAATGCGCTTGAATTGGAAAAGTGTGTCAACCACGATCTGAAGTCAATTTCAAAATGACTCAAATGTACATTATTACTTATTGAGGTTTGAGGGTGAGTGTGCTTCGATGATAATTGCTCCAATGCGGAAACATCCAAATCCAGGTCAATGATTCTCTCGTGAATCAAACTGAAACATGCAAGTGTTTTGGTGTGACCCTGTATGAAACGTTGACGGGGAACAAGCATGCAGCCCATGACCAAGGTATTGTCCTCCGCTGTTTACTGTCTGAAAAGAATAAGACTATCTATCTCACAGGGTACTGCCTTGTTGTTATACAAAGGTTAAATTCAGCTGCACTTGGATTACTGCTCTATTTTTGGATGAACGCATGAAAGACTTTGCTAACAAAAATAAGTGTACTACAGAAAAAAAAAAAAACCCATCGTGGTGTCCTACTGGTATAGATAATCGTTTCAGCAGTAAATCCTTTTACCACCAGTTGAAACAGTTGAGATCCGCTGGAAAAAAGAAGCTGCATAAACCTGTTCCTGATGTACAGGGCCTAGTATACTACCGCCGTTTCTATGTGACAGAATGCATATTATCTAAAAAATTCACGCAATATCCTCAAACTGAAAAAAAGAAACACTGATGCATCTATACTGATAAAAGAATTTTCAGTGATCTTTCCTAAAATATTCGAATATTAGACAGTCTGAATTCCTTTAAAATGCTCTTGATTTAGTCGATATGCACTCATGCTACGAAGAGTTTGTTTAACCTGAAGAATATTTTGATTAGATAATTGTTGCTGTTTCTTGATGCGTTTAATAATACCTTTATTCTTTTTGTCATGTCGTGTTTTGTTTCTTTGTTGATATCTGTATCACGTCTATGTTTGAATTGATTTCGTTCGTTCTGTGTCTTTGGTTTGTTTTGTCTATGTCAACTGTTTTTGGCTCTTGGCTGAATTAGGGCTTTTAAACCCGTGACCAAATAAAACAAACATACAAACAATGCTTGCACAAATTATTACTCCTTGTTTGAACGATGACGCCGATGTTGTGGTGCATGCTAATCAAAATATTGATATTTGATGTATATTCAATGGTTAACTGTATACCAGGGCCCCATTTCATTAAAGATGTTAGGATGGCAACTCTTGCTGGAATGGCAACTTCCAATAGCAACAGCCAATCAGGAAGCTGGATTCCTGTCGTTACTATGACAATTGCCATTCCAGCAAGAGTTGCTATCATATCAACTTTTCATGAAATGGGGCCCTGGTGTGCAATCATGCAATATGCTATTAGCATTTATACTACAAGAAGTGTCTTCTCATTCCACAGAACATTGGTCATTATCCTCTGTATATCCAACTTTGACCTCTAAGGACAACGTGAGGTCAGACTTTTAGAATATCAAAATTTGTGTAGGATTGCAAAGTGTATTGATGTTTGGCTTCATTGGTTTAATCCTAAATGTTTAATCATGTACAAATCACGCCTTGACGTTATAATCAAAGTATTTATGCACATTCCACAAAGCATTGGTTCATAGTAACAGGTCTCAGGAATGTGAGCGGTCAATTACTTCAGAAATGAAGCTCACGTGTCTTCAGTGATGGCAGTGACCTCAAATATAATATTTATATTTGGGTTAGTTATGCAGACTGAAGCTTGCATGAAATTATGTGCAACTTTATCCAATTTGCACTGGACAAAATTTGTATGCTTAAAAATGGAAGGTGGGGTGAGGAGTACCATATTTTGGGTTGATGCTTAATAGTTTGTGAACAGGCATATGGCAAAGTTCCTTGAACTGGATGAAAGGGTGACAGATGCCAACCAGAAAACAACAGGCCCACCTCATCAGATGTACGTCACGAGTCAAAACAACCCGAGTCGTACAGCCCATGAGTTGTAAAGAAGCCCACGAGTCATACATCCCGTGACCTAAACACTAGATGAACAAGGTCAATGAGCTCGACATCAAATCATAATCACAAATCATTGTGAGCGCCTGACAGGCTGCCACACGAGTTTGTGAGCTCCTGAGATTGTGTGATATACCTCATCTTTTTGGAAAGCTGTCTTCATGTTTTTGGTATCAGGAGTTGTGTTATCACTCATAGATCATCCTGGACGATTGCTGAGATGAATCTTGCTGCAATTTGATTCATATTCGCGATTTTCTTAATGTCTCCCAAATGGCTACTCATGTACATTGGGCTGTAGGCATTACCATCCTGTCTACACTACTTCATGGTCTGTTGCTTCTTCAGTCTGTTGTACTGGGACATGGCTTGCCTGACCATGGACTAGACAATACACTCCTAGGCATTGATGGTTGCACTGGTACCCTGCCATTCTTTTCAGCCATGAGAGGATTAAGTGGGTCAAACAATGCGGACCAAATTCTTGAGCTTCAACCGCATGGAAAGACTCGATTACCAGAGCATCTATGGAAAACTGTTAGAGAACTTGGTATTTGCTCATGCCTGCCAACACACAGAGGCAAGCGTGCTGGCAGCCGAAAGCAGGGGAAGATTCCAATTCTCTCCTCTCCTCGTGGAACTCCTGTCAATGGTCAGCATGGTGCAAACAGGGACAATCTCAAGTATATTACCAAATCGACCGCCACACACACACCGGACATGTCATTTTGTCTGTGGAATGCCCACTCTATGCGAAACAAGACTCTCGAAATTTACGACCTTGTCCTCGAAAATGACATCGACATGCTGGTGGTTACAGAGACTTGGCTCACGAAGGAAGATACAGCTGTCATTAACGAGTTTTCTCCTCCTGGCTTCTCCTTCATGAACTTTCCTCGAGAAAGCGACCGCCATGGTGGTATCGGCATCCTGTTTAAGTCACAGTTACATCTCAAAATCAAGGAGCTAGATCAGCAAACGACTACATTTGAATATGTATGTGTCAGCGATGATTCAAACAACTTGAACATTGTTGCTGTCTACAGGCCACCTCCTTCAGCAGCCAATGGTTACACAGTGACGGCTTTCCTAGAAGAAATTGATGATTTCCTCGGCAGCTTAGCGATGTTAACTGGAGATCTACTGGTCGTAGGTGACTTCAATGTCCACATTGATGTTCTACGAAATCGGGAAACTAGGCAGTTTCTGAGTTCTGTAAAAGCAGCAGGACTGCAACAGCATGTTACTGGACCTACCCACAATATGGGCCACACATTAGATCTGATCATGTCTCGAAAAGAAAGTTGTCTTGTGTCCAAATGTTCAGTGAGTGACAAAGCACTTTCTGATCATTTCAATGTGGGCTGCATCCTGAAGAGAGAGAAACCAGATCCACAGAAGAAAACGACAACTTCTCGTAACTTCCGCCAACTTGACAGGAAGTCATTTGGACAAGATCTTCTGACGACTCTCAGTGATTTGACTACAGATGACAGCAGTTCTGCCATAGACTCATATAATCAAACTATTAGACGCGTCCTCGATGTTCACTGTCCAGCATCAACACGCACAAGGAAGCAACGACCCTGCGTTCCCTGGTATGATTCGACGGTGCATGAAGCTCGACAGAAACGTCGGAAGCTTGAACGAAAGTGGCGGAAGACACGAGCACCATGCGATCGCGAGCTCTTCGTCAAACAGAAAAACCATGCCACTCAAGTTATCCAGGCAGCCAAGAGAAGTTTCTACACTGATGTATTTCTTTCGTCAAATCCTAAGAGTCTGTACACAACACTCCATTCTCTGCTCGGAACTGCAGATAAGCAACAGCTACATGCCTCAGACGATGATCTTCAGCTGAGCAATGAATTTGCAGACTATTTTGATGATAAGATATCCAGCATGAGACAATCCCTTGAATCCAGTACCTCTGGAAGTGTCTCATCGTCCACTGGTGCCATCATGTCTACCCTACAAGATAGTCCTGAGGATATGCCATCACTGACTGAGTTTGGCTATGTTAGTGACAGTGAAATAAGGAAGATCATTTTGAGAGCTCCCAGTAAATCTTGTGATCTTGACCCATACCCACCTGGCTTTTAAAGGAATATGTCGATGTTTTCGTACCAGTCATAAGTCAGATTGTAAACACATCCATGAATTCCGGTGTATTCCCAGATAAACTGAAGGAGGCTATTGTCTTTCCTCGGTTGAAAAAGCCGTCACTGGACCAGAAAGTCATGGAAAACTACCGGCCAGTATCAAACATCGCTTTCATGTCGAAAGTAACTGAGCATGTGGTATCTTCTAGATTGACATCTTATTTACGTGACTGCCATTTGCATGAGGACTTTCAGTCAGCTTACAAGGCCTTCCACAGCACTGAGACGGCATTACTTCGCGTGAAGCAAGATATTCTGCAAGAGATTGATCACAAGAAGGCAGTCATACTTGTGCTTCTAGATCTAAGTGCCGCATTCGACACCCTAGATCATTCGATCTTGTTGGCAAGACTTCAGTCTGATTATGGGATCAGAGACACAGCTCTACAATGGTTTACATCGTACCTTACCGGACGCTCTCTACGTGTCGTCACTAGGGGAAAGTTCTCTTAGCCTCATACTGTAAGATACGGAGTCCCTCAGGGCTCGGTGCTTGGGCCTCAACTCTTCACAATGTACATCAGACCTGTCGCTAATATCATCAGACGACATGGCCTACGGTATCATCTGTACGCTGACGATACACAAATTTACTGTACTTTCGATCCACGCAATCCTGCCAGTCTGAACGAAGCCCGGATTAAACTAGAGGAATGCATACATGAGTTAAGGCACTGGATGGCGAGTAATATGTTGAAGTTAAATGAGGACAAAACTCAAAGCATTGTTTTCTCATCTAGTAGACTACGCCCTACGGGAGATACAAGCATTCGGCTTGGAAACACTACTGTCAATGTATCACACACTGTAAAAAATCTAGGTGTTCATTTTGACCAGATACTGTCGATGACAGATCATGTCAGTAGAGTGTGCCAGACAGCAAACCTCCATCTGAGAAACATATCTCATGTTCGAAAGTATCTTACAGAAGATGCATGTAACCATGCAGTGCGCTCTCTAGTTCTGAGCAGGCTTGATTATGGAAATTCTCTGCTGGCAAATATGAATGTCAGTGATGTGAAAAGACTCCAAAAAGTCCAAAATCGAGCGGCTCGCCTGGTGCTTGGTGTAAAGAGAAGATCCCCGAGTGCTCCTTTACTGAAGCAGTTACACTGGCTCCCCATCAAAGAGCGTATCGATTTCAAACTAGCCCATCTGGTCTATAAATGCATGATGAATACCGCTCCTCAATACCTATCCAACCTACTAACCACCCCTACAGCCACCAGATATCAACTCCGGTCACAAAATGATAAGACAGTCCTACAAATCCCACAAGCAAAAACCAAAGCTTTCGAACGTACATTTTCATATGCTGGATCTGTTGTCTGGAACACTCTACCAAAACAACTCCGTCTATGTGATTCAGAGGAAATGTTTAGAAGGAAACTCAAGACTGAACTATTTCAATTGTAACTACTAATATGTTCCTATACTTTGTGAATGTTGTTTGTTGATGTATGTACAGCGCTTTGATCAGGTCCTGTAAAAGCGCTCAATAAGAAATAGTTATTATTATTATTAAATATAATAGGCCCACAAGCTGTGCGGTCCTCGAGCTCGACACTCGAGGAAAAGAAGGTCCACGAGATTAATATATGTATAACATCAGAAAGCTTAATCTATTCAGTGTAGATCTCGTGGACCCCCCCCCCCCCCCCCCCCACCCCGTGTGTGTCGGACTCTTATGGACCTGGTTTGCCTATAGTGTCAGGCTCATGGGCAATGCTACCTAGTTTCGAGCTGGCGGGCCTGTGTTGGTCAGTGTCAAGCTCGTGGGCTGTATGGTTCCGATGAATGACTCATGGTCCTAGAGCATGCAGTGACGTCATGAACCATCTGGAAAGCGACATACTGTGAGGCATAACATGCATTCCACATGAAACAACCCTGTGTCTTGCAACTTGCTATTGTCATCCAATTAAGTTTGGGTCATTACGTCAGTCAATTTGGGGCATTTTTTCAATGACTTGTTTAGGTACCTCAATTCCAAATAGGATTGGAACTACTATTTACTCTAATTGTCTTCTTTATGCTCGATACTACTTAACACTTGGGCCTGATGGCCAAGAGTTGTGCCCCCATGCCCAAATATTGGTTGTTTCCAATATGGCCGCCATCCGGTTTGCATCCAATGTGTGAATCAGGGTACGCTGGCAGCGGGTAATATCATCTGCATGATCCGGTTAAGACTCTCTGCCAGCAAGTGATGATTCAGTGTAACCTGCTGAAATTGGTTTAGATCTATACCCTCGATCTCTTTCAAGACAGGGCAGCATCTGCGTCTTCAGTGAAGCACGCGATTGGGCCTACGTATATTGCACGGTTCGGCACACAGATCTCCTCCACGACTAAACTGGATAGACATCCTGAGGTCAGACCAGCGTTCTTATAGGTGCACAGCCACTGTATGCCATCATCAGAGTCTTCCACTGGCAATATCTAAACAGTTAGGGTGAAGGCAAGCTTGTCTCTATGATGAATGTATTGCACATAGAGTACAGGATGCACGAGATGATAAGAAAGCTTCTTTTTTACTTTAATACGGGATAGGCTACAATCCTTTCTCAGGCAAAGGTTCTGAATTATCGGGTCGTGCTCAGTCAGCACACAGTGAGCTGAACACCACATCAGGTATACGTGTGGATTGTGTGTAATGATATGGGAAAAATGCATGGAAAACTCAAAATAAATCTTTATGTATTTTACATGGAATATCAGTTCCTGTCTGTTGTCTTGGCAGAAATGCATCAATCTTGCAATGTTGTTGTTTATTATTTTCCCTCTCCATCACGAGTGTATATGGAACGTGTTGATCAAAGTTTTTGTGATGTCGGAAAATGCGAGGCATTATTGCAGGTGGCCTATTGCAGGTGACCTTCAATTTGTTTTTCACAGTATATTGGCATGTTTAAAGGGATTGTACAGTTATGGTTGAGACCTAATTTCAGGTTTCTAACATTTTCTTTTTTGGTGAGATAATGAGAAACCTCTTATAAAATGTGAAAGAGCATGTAATTCTATGAGGAATTCAACGTTTATTTGATGAAAATTGGTTTTGAAATGGCTGAGATATCAAAAAAGAGCGATTCTAATAAAGTGTGGGATTCTAATAAAGTGTGGGACCCACACTTTATTACGATCGCTTTGTTTTACTTTGTTTTTTGATGTTTCAGTCATTCCAAACCCGATCTTCGTCAAATAAACTTTGAATTCCTCTTAAAATGGTATGTTCTGTACTATATCATAAGTGTTTTCTTGGTATCTCGCAAAAAGTTAAAAACCCAATTCTCATCTTCACCAAAACTGTACTATCCCTTTAACAGACTGTAACTCACCAAGATGCCTCTTGAAATGTTTTGTAAAACTTCTGCTTGATTTCACATGAGCGCATGATTATTAGTTGTCTTTCTGCTATCATCTTGTGTGAAACAAAGTATCGTTTCTCTTCAAAAGATTGCGTGCCAATTAATCTGCACTTACTGCTGGTGCTCTATCGGCCCTATAAAACATTCAAACTCACCTTCAGCCTAGACATCCGTAGGCGTTGTGGTGTCGAGCGGGATCTGAACATGTCTCATGAAGCGAGACTTCTCTTTTCTTTTCTTTTCCCCACTAACAATGTGAAACAAAGATATCCGTAGGCGTTGTGGTATGTAGACGTGGTAGAGCCAGACTTCTCTTCTCTTTTCTTTTCTTTTCTTTTCGTCACTAACAAACAAGTTTAGCAGGAAACATAGAAGCATTCGCACATACTGTTTACATTTCCCATCACATGCTTTTAACATCGGAATTTTCATGTACAAATTTTGCCTGGAAAAGAATTACCAAGAACTTTTCAACACAATACATGTTCAAAAGAAGCCATTTGGTTCATATATAATTTACTCGATAGAGTGATTTATAGGGCCCTACTTATCACTGTCCACGTACTCGAACAGTTTTCGCTAAAGATACAAATATGTTCACAAGACTGCAAACAGTAGAATGATTTCCCCCTTAACATATCAGACTACTACATCTCTTGAAATGTCTTCAAACGTAAATTAAAGTCATTCCTCTTAAATGATTACTCTCGGTCGACGAATGTGGTCCTCGTCTGCATGATGATCTCGTCAGTGTGACTGGGCCGTCCGTTGAGCCAAGGAGGTAGTACCTCCTTGGTTGAGCGGTCTGCCGTCACGCTGTCAGTATTCTCTTCGTCACCATCACTCTCCACGTTGTATCAGTCTGACAGGGCGCTTCAACATCTCCGATGACGCCAGTTGACTATTTGGAGTTTGTAATTGTACTCCAAAGTGGCGTAAACCAAAGTTTTGTCTTATCGTGACTCATAGTTTTTCCTAATGTCCTGCTGCTCGCCGGTTCAGTCATGACAGTCAGATCCTCATCACATTCACAGCGTAGGTCGATGGTGCATTCAACGTCGATAAAGCTTACTTTGTTGACTTGGAGGGGGGGGGGGCATGATGTACCAAGAAAGGGGAACTCCTGACTTTATCTCTGTGGCCTCCAACTATTCTCAAAGTTCCTCAAAATTCCAAAATACTCTGCAGTCTTTGCTTCATTACATAGTGTGAAGCCGCCCCCACTGTGCTTGCCACTCTAACTGATTTTTCGGCTGAGACATGTTTTTTTTTTTATATATAACTAATTTACTTACAAAATTCCTTTCCCTAAAGCATTTCCTTGGCTCAATCTTATATTTGGATGTGGTGTTCCCTAGAAATTAATTCCTTACTGGTCAAATGTTTAATTTGCTCCTCCTATTCGTTTCTGTGAAAACTCAATTTTCTATGATTCATCTCAATTTCTGATTAACTCGCCCAATGTCTTTTAGTTTCTTCATTCACTTGTTCTCTGTAACCACTGGTAAAGACTTTATTGTTTCTTGGATATCAAAATGATAAACCAAATGAATATTAGTGTCCTTATGGCAACCAACGTCATCGTTGTTCTGGGTCATTATCCCTGAATTTGTCTGTGGAGTTCCTGTTTGACCCACCCACTAAACAATAAATGCTAAAATAGAGGGATAAATTCTGGCAGGAGGGCCACCTTCCAGCTCAGAGGGTCATTTATGTTTGGGGATCAGAGGGCAAAAACACGTCATCACGTCATTCCCCGTAATTTGGCGCGGGACTTTGGGGGTGGAGAGTGTTGACCACCAGCGGGGAAAGTAGCCAACATCAAACTCATAAATTCCTATGACCATAGACTTTTCTTGGAAGAGGTGGTTTTGACCACAAAAAAAAAGAAGAAAGGAAATAGCTGGAAGGAAGATAAACAGTTTCATAAACTCCAAGAAGGGGAAAAGACTGAGCATATGTGACCCTGCACCTCAAAACAAACAAAAAGTCGCCAGACACTAATTTTTAGTTCAGACCATATTCTGAAAGAACAGACGTTAAGCTTTAAAATGATGTATAACTCAAATCAAATGGACTCTCCTAACCTATCTAAATATTGGAAAGAAAGTACAAACTCAGGAAAAGTGTGAACTGAGAAAAGAGGCTCTGAAGTACAGTGTCTATTCAAGCGGTTAATCTTTACTAATTAACACCAACTTTCAAAGCAGTAGCACTATCCTTTCAAAAGTTATTAGAGTTGAAAGGGAAGAGTGTGGACAAGGTTTTTCAGAAATGAAAAAGGGATTCTAAAGACACACCTAATCACACTATTCTACCAAGAATGTTCGAGATAAACTGCTAAAAAACGCACTTTCCTGGCCGTTTTATGATACCAAATTTTAGCATAATGTAAAAGAAGACCCGCTCTTTCAGAAAATATGAAAAAGTCAAGTTCGGCTAGGTTGACCCATTTCACTTATTTTCAGTCCTCACGCAAAATCAGTGTGTGCGACTTTATGTTCGTTTTGAGGTGCACGGTCACATATATTGACCTCACAGGGTGTCTAGGAAAACGACTGCTGTGTTCTGTTTTCTGTTACTCTCTATCCTATTCTATTCTATTCTATTCTATTCTTTATTATAAACATGTGCTAGTAGCCATCTGGGCTACAATTGTGTTTGTTTTGTACATCCTCTAAAGGTCACCAGAGGTCAAAGGTAGAGCCCTATCTGTGCTCTTTGGAATATGAAGACAATTTCTTGTAAAACAGGTATGCTTGTTTTGTACATCTTAACCATGTTTATCATTAACTAATGACACTACAGATCAATATTATGATATTTTGAGGTCATTGACCTCTAAAAAGTCACCAGAGGTCAGAGTAAGAAACCTGTCTTTGCTCTTTGGAATATGAAGACAGTTACATTGCAAACCAGATATGCTTGTTTTGCACATCTTAACCATGTTTATCACTAACTAATAACATCACAGATCACTATTATGGTATTTTAAGGTCATTGACCTCAAAAGGTCAACAGAGATCAAAGGTAAAAACCTGTCAATGTCCTGTGGAATCAGAAGATTTGTTGTACAAATGCATATTTAGTGCAGCGTAACCAAGATCTAAGCCTATCATTCACAAATGCTTCCAAACATCAATATTCTGATATTCAAAGTTCATTGAACTCTGGAGGTCATCAGAGGTCAAATCAGACTTACCTCCCGATCTTAAAATGAAACTTATGGTATGTACTAACACTGGTGAAAGTTTCATACTTTAGTCAAATTTTGCACAATTCTCATGATTTTGAGGGCTTAACCGCTCTGCTACACTGCGTTTGTCCAATGTTAATCCAACTTGATTGTATGTTGGCACAATGTTAGAAATATGACGTCGTTCCGATGTCATTTTGGCAATCGGACCAACGTTGACCCAACAGTGAAAGCCTGACGTTTTTCCAATGCTGGTACAATGTCAGACCAACATTACATCAACTATACGTGTATACTTTTCAAGTTTGAATGCTACGTTCGTCCAACGTTGGTCCAACGTCATGCGTGTATGTTTGCACAATGTCAGAAACGTGAGGTTGGCCCAACGCCATTTTGTCCGTCGGGCCAACATTTTTCAAACAGTGAAAGCCTAATGTTGAACCAACGTTGGTAAAATGTCAGACCCTCATTGTATCAACAATTTTCCACTTTGAATGCTGCGTTTGTCCAACATTAGTCATGCGCGTATGGTGTCACGTCAGAAACATGAGGTTGGCCAGCGCTTTGGCAAAGAGTTGCGTGAGTGTTAGCAAATGTTGGGGAGATTATAGCATATATGTAATTCACAACCGGGTACTTGTCCAAAATGTTGATGAATTGCAGCAAACATTTGAGTCAGCTGGAAATGGTCTACTGGAGTAGGGTTGGTGTACTCCTGGAATGATACTCCGTATAAGTGATCACTATAGCTTGGTCTAAATTAAGTTGGGATAAACGTCATTTCCATCATTATCCATCATAAGAAGAGTCTGTTAATTGAAAACTAATGAAGATAGAACAAAGACATTGAATTAAAATGTATTGATGCCAATAAGATTAAACTTTTCTTTTAGATTCAACAATTTTATTCTTACTTCCACCAAAGGAAAAAAAATATCTAAAGCCGTACATGTTGTCAATTTGACTTTCATTCATTGAATGATGGATCACCGAACAGAATATAAAAAAGGCACGAATATTATTTTTAAAAAATGCACACTTTGTCATTTGAACAAAAGAGATAATAATCATAACAACGGAAAAGAGAAAACTAAGGAGACCTCCGGATGATTTTCAGATTTTTTTGCATGTGAACAACTGTAAATTAGTTATACTGAGAACAGAGTTTGAACAGTATTTATGACAACTGGGATGAAGAATAAGAATGTTTTCAAAATTTAGAACAAATTGCAATGAACAAGGATGATGACATGGCATAGTCACCATAAGTATGCATGAGTTGGGGCTCAAGGAAGCAGAACAAAAGAAGAAGGCATGCATAGATTATACACAGGTGAACTCGCAAGCAAGCAGTATTGTAAAGGAATTACACTGCTACATTTCTGGAATATGTGAACCTCATATGTCATCATCCTTGTTCAGTATAATTTGTTTAAGGTTTTTCAAAGTATTGTTTCTCTTATCAAGAACCACAATAAATTCAACAAATCTATACATGGAGTTGTCGATTTATGTACATACTACATAATGTGAAATTATAAAAATCGTCAGGAATGTCCCTTTAAGCTATTTAAGTGTTTACTGCTTATATTATTGAAACATGTTCATGATATAAAGACATATTTCAATACACTGTATTGGGATTTTTTTTTGCCAAGTCCTAAGCATGTGAAAAAGCTTTTCGGACAACGGTGGCCCAAAGTTGGAATAACGACGTAAAAAGATCATGAATACTAATGAGAGAATTTGCAATTCAAATCAGGTAAAAATGTTAAAAAAAACATTAAATTTAAAAGTATTGATGCTTGGATTAAACTGTAAACTGTGTTAGAAATTGCCATCAAATTATTGCTGATTTATGCACAATTTCCACTCGCGTTTGTAAAAAGCATTCCGATGTTTGATGGAATTTTGACGAAAATGTAATGAAAGTGTCATCCAGTTAGTAACCATGTCTTGAAACATTATCATCACGCAGGGGTTCATAAAGAAAACCAAATATTTTTCTTTCAGCTAGGAAATAGGAATAGATATAGGTATACGAATATGTATAGGATGTAGAAGCTTAGGAATATGGTAGATTGTAGGAATTATAGGAATAGACTCTAATTCAGGTGGCTTCTGCTCAGAAACAAGACTACGATGGCCTAACGTCAGAAACATGACATAGTAAAGCGGTTAAGCCCTCAAAATCAAGAGGATTGTGCAAAATTTGACTAAAGCATGAAACTTTCACCTGTGTTAGTACATACCATAAGATTCATTTTAAGATCGGGAGGTAAGTCTGATTTGACCTCTGATGACCTCCAGAGGTCAATGAACTTTGAATATCAGAATATTGATGTTTGGAGGCATTTGTGAATGATAGGCCTAGATATGGTTACGATACACTAAATATGCATTTGTACTACAAAGAAACTACCTTCCGATTCCACAGGCATGACAGGGCATTGACAAGTTTCTACCTTTGACCTCTGATGACCTTTAGAGGTCAATGACCTCAAAATATTATAATATTGATTTGTGGTGTCATTAGTTAACGATAAACATGGTTACATAATCATGTACAAAACAAACATATCTGTTTTACAATGAAATTGTCTTCATATTCCAAAGAGCGCAGACAGGTTTCTACCTTTGACCTCTGCTGACCTTTTATAGAGGTCAGTTACCTCAAAATATCACAATATTGATCTGTGGTGTCATTATTTAATGATAAACATGGTTAAGATGTACAAAACAAACATATCTATTTTTATATACAATTGTAGCCCAGATGGCTACTAGCTCATACATAATAAAGAATGAATAGAATAGAATATGATAGAGAATAAAAGAAAACAGACCACTGCAGTCGTATTCCTAGTCACCCTGTGACGTCAATATGCTCAGTCTTTTCCCCTTCTTGGAGTTTATGAAACCGTTTACTAGTATCTTCCTTCCAGCTACCTCCTTTTTTTTTTGGGGGGGGGGGGGGTCAATTCTCCTCTCCCAAGAAAAGTCTATGGTCTTATGAATTTATGAGTTTGACATTGGCTACTTTCCCCGCTAGTGGTTAGTTCCATGCACTCTCCATCACCAAATTACGGGGAATGACGCGATGAGGTGTTTTTGCCCTCTGATCCCCAAACATAGATGGCCCTCTGAGCTGGAAGCCTTGCCCTCCTGCCAGAATTTATCCTTCTTAGTTTAGCATTTATTGTTTAGTTTAGTGGGTCAGACAGGAATTCCAAAGACAAATTCAGGGACAACGACCCAGAACAACAATGATGTCGGATGTCACAAGGACACTAATATTTATTAATATTTATTTGGTTTATCATTTTGTTATTCAAGAAACAATTAAGTCTTTACCAGTGGTTACAGAGATGAAGTAAATGAAGAAACCAAAATACGAGTTCATCAAAAATTGAAATTGAGTTTTCACAGAAACGAATAGGAAGAGCAAATTGAACATTTGACCAACAAGGAATTAATTTCTAGTGAACACCACACCCTAATATAATATTGAGCCAATGAAATGTTTTAGGGAAAAGAAGTTTGTTAGTAAATTAGTTATAAAAATAAAATGTTTGAGCCGAGAAATCAGTTAGAGTGGCAAGCACAATGGGAGCGGCTTCACACTATGTAGTGAAGCAAAGGCTGCAGAGTATTTTGGAAGTTTGAGGAACTTTGAGAATAGTTGAAGACCACTCAGATAAAGTCAGGAGCTGCTCCCCTTTCTTGATACATCATGCCCCCTCCTAGTCAATCAACCAATCTTTATCGACGTTGAATGCACCATCGACCTACGCTGTGAATGTGATGAGGATCCGACTGTCATGACTGAATCAGCGAGCAGCAGCACATGAGGAGAAACTGTGCATCACGATTAGACAGAACTTTGGTCAACGACAATTTGGAGTGCAATCGCAAACTCCAAATAGTTAACTGGTGTCATCGGAGATGCTAAAGCGCCCTGTCAGACTGATACAAAGTGGACAGTGATGGTGACGAAGAGTTTAATGAGGGCGTGGCAGCAGACCACTCAACGGACGGCCCAGCCACACTGACGAGATCGACAATGACATGCAGACGAGGACCTCATTCGTCGACCGTACCGACGTCGAGATAAGTGGCCACACCCGCTAACATCATTTCTCCCTATATACTAACCAAATCCCTCCCTGTCCCATAGAATAAGACGGTATATGAAATGGTCTCAAACGCTGTAAAGACTTACTTAAGTAATGAGTGGAATGCTCAACTAAGTTGTGAGGAAAGAAATTTGTTTGTGATTAAGTCTTTGTTTCAGACCTACAGGGAGGCAGGTCGTTGAATAAATATGCCGTTAGTAGCATTGGTGCTATCCATGTAAATTTTATCATTCTTCTGCAGTTTGCATTTGGTGTTGTGGAACAATATTTAGTTTCTTCTACTTTTGGAATTTTGGTTTTGGTGAGTACCTAACCCCCTACCAGTACAGAGAGAAGCTGACGGGACCAATCCAAGCTGACAGAGGGTTTGTCGAACCCCCCTTCCCCCCCCCCCCCTATGGAACGCCATTAAGGAAACAATACAAAATTCATTTCACTCCAGCCAATATTCATTTCACTTTCAACAAATACATTTCACTCTCAAACATTGATTTTACTTTTTATAAAAATACATTTCACTTTTCACAATAATACATTTCACTTTTAAATTAAACATTCATTTCACTTTTCACAAAAATACATTTCACTTTTGAATTAAAATTCATTTCACTTTTCACAAAAATGCATTTCACTTTTACATAAAGATTCATTTCACTTTTCATAAAAATACATTTCACTTTTAGATACAAATTCATTTCACTCTTCACAAAAATACATTTCACTTTGGCGTACCATATCACTCAGACGAAACCATTTCACTGCGCTAAAACCATTTCACTCTGATAAAACCATTTCACTCTGATAAAACCATTTCACTCTGATAAAAAAAAATACGTTCCTCTTTTTTCCCGGCCAAAAGGTGGCGCCAGTCTGAGAGGAGTCACAGTGCCATGGCACTTTGTTAGCACTGAGCTGAGGTGAGTAGCCGACCAGCTGGCCGGCTGGCTATGCATGCAGTACCTAGATTTACTGAGTAGCCAGTCAGTCGGCAAGCCCGAAAAAACCCGTCTAGAATATCCAAGTCCTCGCACGCGAGTTGACCCCGCAAGTCATAGAGAGCGCGATTGGAGAATCGTTTTGAAATGCTCATATCTTGGTCACTGAATTACGTTTTCACATGATTTTTCTTTTATTTGATAGGTAAAGGTTAAAACTTGGATGCTATCTTGTTGATTTTTCCAAGAACGACATGAAAGATTATCAACTTCGTGGCTAACTAATTGCAGATGTTCCGGAAATAATGGATACAGATATTCTTCTAAAATTCTCCTAAAAGTCTTCTTTTTCATCGTGGGGCACCAACAAAAGTTATATCATGTAAAAGGAAATTTATTCAGCTTTAAGATGATACCTAAAAGTGTAATGTGATGATTTGTAGATGGGTCAGCAGCCAGCTGTTATCATAGGGATGTCATTCCTTTTTTTCTCGGCACGAAATCGCGAAGTACTGTACTGTCCCACATATAGAAATTGACGTGTGTCCTCGATGCCTTTGTACGTGTGTGTTACTGTATGAGCGACCCCAGCGTAAATACACGTGGTCAGTTTCGAGCGTCTAGCTGTGATATACTGTACTTGTGTCTGTCATTAGACATTACGTACTAATAGTCTACAGCCTCTTGCTGGGCCTCTCTCTCTCTCTCTCTCTCTCCCTCTCTTTTTTTTGATTATATGTCTTGTTCTTGTTATTCATAATAAAATGTATGTTTGTTTTGTTTGCTTTGTCCACCCTTCTGATTTCGTCAACAGGAAGTGTCTGATTCTCAGTTTCATTCTGCCATCAATCATTCACATCACTCTCTCTCAATTCAAAGCATCCTAAGCATCCACTCAAATACATTATAACCACTACTTATACCGTTCACTCCGCTAAAGTGAACACAGTTACATTATATCGAAATTCCGCTTACATTATCCACTTTTTTTTTACATGCTTGATTATAACAACATTTTGATATAACAAAAGAAAGCTGTTGATCCCAAGGACTTCACTACATTACTTCACTCTATTACTATAGGCCTACCTAACTAGGCAGAGAAATTTACATACATTATTGCACGTGCCATTCTCATCAATTAATAAAATACCTTTTTTTTCATTAATAACAACAGAGAAAGGAGCACAATCCACAAGTTTTTTTTCTTTATAAATGTATATACATCTCCATATATATATATATATATATATATATATTTATTTATTTATTTATCACATGTAAGTGTTGAAAGAACTACATTGCAGTTAAGTTTCAAGGTATCCACCAATCTTCATGACAATGTATCACACACATAACAACAAAAATGATACCTAAAGTAAGAGCTGCATAAGCAGTCTACAGTTTTATCTACTTTTTAGCAGTATAGTCAAATGCAGTTTTAGATCATTTTATTTTTTTATTTATAACTCTCATTTATTTATTCATCCATTTATTAATTATTTTTAATTTATTTTTTGGTGGTGGTATTGGACTCAGTCTCCAGCCAAGTGGCATGTAAGAGACCTACGAAAGGTACAACTGTCAGCGGACTTGTGAGTACATGTAGGAACGCGAGTAGGATCAGTCTGTCTTGACTACAACAGTGATGTACAGTGAACATTTCAAAAAAAAAAATCTTCTGGTGAAGCTCAGTAATAAGACAAGAGCAAATGAATGTACCAGGTAGTTTGAACAATTGCAGAGCTACATTGTATTGAGCAGATCTGTACAAATAATTTGCGGGCAAATTTTGACACTGGCAATAAACAAACTATACTGATACCGATGTTGCACAAACATGAAACAGTTGTGAATATTGCTTGAATGTTTTGTAAGTGAATAAAATCAAGCAAGAATACCACAAATGTTTTGAGGCAATACTCTGTAAATTACATGCCATCTACACTTTTGGCAAGGTTTCACTCAAATGATACATGTACAGAGATAACTTCATTAATAGTTCAAACTGCATGAATGTTTGAGGGTGTACAAATGCCCTTGAGTACTCTGAAGGCAGGTACACATACGTGTATCTACTATAGTATTCACATCGCCAAGGTTTCACACACATGAATAGAGGGTGACAGTAAACTGGCAGCTGCAAGAGCAATTTGAGGGTGTACATGTATACAGCTGTACATATGAAGTGTACTTACTGGAAACAAAATGAAACATGTACAAAATATATAAACTTCATCGACAGTCCAAACAGCAGAGAATGTTTTGAAGGTGTACATATGCCCTTAAATACTTTGAAGGCAAGTACAATGTATCTATTGGTCACACTGCCAATGTTTCAAACACATGAACTGGCAGCTGCATCAACAATTCAGAAGTGTACATACTACATATGAAGCAGGGGCGGATCCAGGAATTCCGTAAAGAGGGGACGCGTTTACAAAATTAAAGGGGGGGCGCATGCACCCCTCCCCCCATTTTTTTTCTTTTAATTTCTTTTGTTTAAACAAAAAATAAAGGGGGGCGTGCGCCAGTTGCGGTCCTAACTGGATCCGCCACTGTATGAAGTACACTTTATACTGGAAACTAAACAGATAAAAAATTTAAAGTAACTTTAAAACATCAATATTACTGGAAATCGAAGCAAACAGATTAGATTTGGCCTTATAGCATCTTGCAAAACATCTATGTGAAGAAATCTTTCATTCCCAACTTTAGCATTGACTGTATATAATCTTATCTGAAATGTCAAAAAGGCAAACTACAGGTAATCATCCCAACATCTCTGTCAACTGAATACACATGTATCAGTACATGTACACAAGCAGTATCATACACATTTAAAATATCTGTGTGTCACTCTCTTCATGGTTATGACTGAGTGAATGATACAAATGTGTATTCGAACCCCTTACCAGTAACAACACTCGACAACCCTGGGGTAGACTACAGGCCAACATGAAACCCCCCAGGTGTTATAAAAATCTGCTCATCTTACCTTTCACAAGGTCCACAATTTTTCTTTATAGGTATCTAATAAGAGCATGCCCGTTCAATGCGAACATGTTCAAAATTTTGGTTGATTTGGGGGAAGTACTCATGTAATGTATCATCTATCTAACTGTTGTGTCAAAATCTTCATCTTCCTTATCCCTTCTTGACCGTTCAATTCCTTTTGGTGACATACCTTGTGTATCTTCCTGATCGAACAGAATTCTTACATCTTTGAAACCTCTTCTGAAATGGGTCACAACCAAAATATTAGCAATAAAACATGCATACATGTACTAACTAAACCTCTTATAGTGCTTCAGTGATGATGTACAAATTAAATTCATACCTTCAGCAACAAGACATGCCCCCTGTCGAGTAATGGCTGTACGTCCAGATACTACTTCATACTGTACAATGTACTTGCTTCCATAACATTTATCAAGAATATCATGAAGGATAATATTTAGTTTGATCAGGGCTCATAATTCTGCCATCTGTACAGACTCCAAAGTAATTTATATGCACATAATCTAACATATACTATCTTGCATAGTTCCACACATTGATGTATCTGTAATGGTCGAACTTCACATTTACTACAACAACCGTGCTTTTCAAAGAATATACATGTACATCCTCTTTACTAAAAATGTTACCGTAAAGATGAATGAAGTTGATATACAGTAACATACTGTAATATGTTACAATTGTATATCAACTTCATTCTTCCTATTGTATCATATCACATATTTAGCACCTTTCTGAGGTAGGTTATCATGATCACATACTGCTCTAGGTTTTTCAATGAAATGAAAAAGTTGACAGGTGTACTAATCAGTTGTTTCTATTCTTGTGAGGAAGTCACTCAGCGCTTGCAAAACAGCAGTGCTCTCCTTGATAAAAATCCGTCAGAGATTGAATGGTACGTGTGCATCCAAGAAAACAAAATACACTATAGAACTGACAGTGTAGATCTTCTCGTTTATGTCATGCAGATTTTCCTGGAGGCCACAGAGAAGAGAATCACCTTAGATATGCATGTTCCATCGGTGTGATGTCAGGTACTGGGGATACCTACATATACAATGTGACACAAATAGAGAAAGGATTAGAAAATGCATAACAACTTTTCCAGATATTACTCCAAATTAATCATAGATGATATTATAAACCATTATTCACAATAACATGTCCGAAAACATTATGTTGGAGTAAACCCCAATTCAAGCAGAGAGAAACTACAGACATGCACTGTACTATGGTAAACATATGAAGAGTCTGTTCGCAAAAACCGATAAGTCCATTTTTGAAGATTTTCAAGTACAGTCTCTGTCATAAAGTACAAAATAACACCTTTTAAATGAGATATTGGTCACTACATATAAAAGGGCATTTTTGAAGTTATGGTCAAAAGAAGCAAAAATTTTCTTAGTATTCCCTTTATTTTTCCTGACCTTTAATCGCAAATATCTCCATTTGGCAAATATGGACTTATCGGTTTTTGCGAACAAACTCTTCATATTATTCTGAGAATAATTGCATTCATTCAGACATCCTCGTAAACTTTATTGTTACAAATTGTAGATGCGGAAGACTAATAATACATCTCTATATTTACTGACAACTTGTATACCAACTTGAAAAATTCAAATAGCCTGGTATACTTGGGTGACCCGCACCTCGTCATAGTTAATGTTTGCCCATAATTGAATCACATTTCGCAACTGAAATTCTTTGAAATCCAACTCACATACAGGAAAAATGCTGAAAATTCCAATGGAATCACAAGTTCAGTGATCGATATTGAAAATTTGCAGCTATCGTCGTCAAAGGCGAACGATGCGAAAAAGTTGCGCGCTAAGGAAGGGGCCCGCAACTCGTCACCCGCTCTCCCATAGACTTAGCACGTAAAAGACGTGTGCGGGTGACCGTGATGTTCCCATAGACATACACGTAAAAGATGCGTGCGGGTGACATATAACACGTATTCCTATAGCCCTATTAAAATTTCAGATTTTCGCGAAAAACTGTTCGGTTTTCACCACTATTTGCTTGGTTGTGGTAGTCCTGCCAAGTTTCAAGCGTACAGAACACAGTCCCGGGCATACTTTTTTGTTCAGTGCGCTCAAAACAATTTTAAGCGGGGTGACGGTATTCGGGCCCCTGACGAGGTGCGGGCACCTGGCTATACTCTATTAGTGTTAACATTGCAGCCGGGTCAACTCTTAAACATGTCATGAAAATTATGTTTACATCAAATACTAGAATCGCTCTTGTGCCTTCTTTCTCCATGCGAAAGAAAAAACTAATAATAATAATAATATTGAATCTATACTGTTCTTGTTTGTATTAAGTGATGAGTAAATCATATAATAATTAACTACTAAGAGATGAAGACTAAGACCCTGTTTATTCTTCTTCTTCTTCTTCTTCTTCTATAATCTTCAAAGGGCTATAAAATGCAGCCTATCACGAAGGATATTACAGACAGCATACACATTGTACACTGTACAATTTTTGTGAATAAGTTGTAAATTCAAATTTACAAATTGCCATCGCCACATACAATTGTAGGCCTACCGCCACCGGCCTACACTGACTCACTGTATGTACACAACACACGATATCACGAAGTTCCAATTGAGCGAATGAACAACGCTAATTTCAATATATATGGGACTGACCCTGCACCTCCGCAGAGATCGTTAACAACGGTGCATTTACGGTCCGAAAAAGTCCCCTTCCGCACTAGATGCGATCACGTGACCTTCCGGAGGACTAGAATACATTATTTGGCCTCTAAAAATGCAATCTTCAGGCCTAATTTTTAACAAGTTATGCTTCTAGGGCACCGTCGATCTTGGTATCTGCGTAAAACACGAAGTATTGCCGACCTGATGAACAAAAAGTCACATCATCGCATCAATCCCCTTTTTAGATGGGTCAGCAGCCAGCTATAAACACGGGAATGTTTTGAAAGAGGAAAAATACTATGTCAACGTCGAGATACTATTTAAACGGCAAAAAATACTCATTTTGAACCGGAAAAAATAGCATGTCGATCACAAGAAGTCACACATCAAACTTACCCCACAACATCGCTGTTGAAAAGCGTTGTAAAACACACGTTATTCAGCAAGTCAGGCGTAGATTCAATTCTCGATGTAGTATGCATGTAACGGCACGAGCGTGCATGTGAGTGAGGCCGAGGCGAGGACCGTCGACTGCTAGCTCGCCTCGCGTCGCTTCCGCGCCAGCGTAGCGCGCTAAATCTAGGTACTGCATAGCCAGCCGGCCAGCGCTGGCCAGCCACTCACCTCAGCTCAGTGCTAACAAAGTGCCATGGCACTGTGACTCCTCTCAGACTGGCGCCACCTTTTGGCCGGGAAAAAAGAGGAACGTATTTTTTTTTTATCGGAGTGAAATGGTTTTATCAGAGTGAAATGGTTTTAGCGCAGTGAAATGGTTTCGTCTGAGTGATATGGTACGCCAAAGTGAAATGTATTTTTGTGAAGAGTGAAATGAATTTGTATCTAATAGTGAAATGTATTTTTGTGAAAAGTGAAATGAATCTTTATGTAAAAGTGAAATGTATTTTTGTGAAAAGTGAAATGAATCTTTATGTAAAAGTGAAATGTATTTTTGTGAAAAGTGAAATGAATTTTAATTCAAAAGTGAAATGTATTTTTGTGAAAAGTGAGATGAAGTTTAATTCAAAAGTGAAATGTATTTTTGTGAAAAGTGAAATGAATTTTAATTTAAAAGTGAAGTGTATTATTGTGAAAAGTGAAATGTATTTTTATAAAAAGTAAAATCAATGTTTGTGAGTGAAATGTATTTGTTAAAAGTGAAATGAATATTGGCTGGAGTGAAATGAATTTTGTATTGTTTCCTTAATGGCGTTCCATACCCCCCCCCCCCCCCGCTAAAGTAGGACAGTACGTGTATACATACAAGAGAGTAATCATTTAGAGGAATTACTTTAATTTAGGTTTGAAGATATTTCAAGAGGTGTAGTCTGATTTTTTAAGGGGCAAATCATTCTACTGTTTGCGGTCTTGTAAACATACTTGTATCTTTAGCGAAAACTGTTCGAGTACGTGGACGGTGATAAGTATATATCACTCTGTCGAGTAAATTATGTATGAACAAAATGGTTTCTTTTGAACATATATTGTATTGTGTTGAAAAGTTCTTGGTAATTCTTTTGCAGGCAAAATGTGTACGTGAAAATTCCGACGTTAAAAGCATACGATGGGAAATGTAAACAGTATGTGTGAATGCTTCTATGTTTCCTACTAAACGTATTTTTTAGTGGGGAAAAGAAAAGAAAAGAAAAGAGAAGTCTCACTTCATGAGAGATGTTAAGATCCCGCTCTACACCACAACGCCTACGGATATTTAACTTGGAAGTGGAATGGAATGTCTTGTATAGAGCACCAGCCGTAACACGCTATCTTTTGAAGAGAAACAATACTTTGTTTCACATTGTTATTGTTGAAAAGAAAAGAAAAGAAAAGAAAAGAGAATTCTCGCTTCATGAGAGATGTTCAGATCCCGCTCTACGGATGTCTAGGCTGGAGATGGGTTGGAATGTCTTTTATAGAGCACCAACAGTAAAAGTGCAGATTAATTGGCACGCAATCTTGAAGAGAAACAATACTTTCACAAAGATGATAGCAGAAAGACAACTGATAATCATCCGCTCATGTGAAATCAAGCAGAAAAGTTTTTCAAAGCATTTCAAGAGGCATCTGGATGAGTTACAGTCTAGTCAATATAATGTGAAAAACAAATTGAAGGCCACCTGCAATAGGCCACCTGCAATACATCCTCGCATTTTCCGACATCACAAGAACTTTGGTCAACACATTCCATATGTACTCATGATAGAGAGGGAAAATATTAAACAACAACATTGCAAGATTGATGCATTTCTGCCAAAACAACAGACGGGAACTGATTCCACGTAAAATACATAAACATGTATTTTGATTTTTCCATGCATTTTTCCCATGTCATTACACACAAAGCAGTGTCAATAAGTGCAAAATGTGGGAAATGCTAAAAATAACCCTGATATAAACTGTCAGTCTCTTGAAGTATATTGGGATTGGAGAAAGTTTGGAAATTAATTGGATGTAGAATTCTTGTTTAGTTGAATTTATGTGCTTTCAATTTATCTAGTTTGTTATAGATTTTCAAAATTGAGGGATGTAAATTCGGCAGTACAATATATAGAGGTCACTACTAAATACAATGAAATCGGACTTTAGTTATCTAAGTGAATTCCTTATTGTAAATCAGGACAGTATCATTTTGTTGATATTTTCCAACCAGTGTAAGAAATATTGATTTAAAATACCATTAAGGGTGTACTGTTGTACTTGGTACCATATCCCCTGGTGACGCCATAAGGGAATGTTTTACAGGTATAACGTCATTTAATTAAGACGGTACATACTGGGTATGCCGTAATACCTCATTCATGACGACATTCAGGGTCCATTAACATTCTGAGGTGCTTGGACCTAGCTGGGGAGTATATTTGGGTGCACGTCACGAGACCGACCCACGAATCATACAGCCCACGAGTCATACAGCCCATGAGTTCGACACTAAGCAAACAAGGCCCACAAGACCGACACATTAAGCCCCTTGTTGTAATGTCGAACTCGTGGGCTGTTCTAGTGTCGAACTCATATGGGCTGTATGACTCCGTGGACCTTTTTTTTTTCAATGTTGAACTCGTGGGCTGTATGACTCGTGGGTGTCGGTCTCATGGGATGGTCTCGTATATTTTCCTGTATAACACTGTAGGACATACAGGTCCTACAGTTGGGCATACCACGTATACTTGATATGGTGTTCAGCTCACTGTGTGCAGACTGAGCACGACCCGATAGTTCAGAACCTCTGCCTGAGAAAGGATGGTGACCCCTCGAGTCAAAAAGAAGCTTTCTTATCATCTCGTGCATCCTGTACTCTATGTGCAATGCACCCATCATAGCGACAAACTGGTCTTCACCTAAACTGTATAAATAATAGATTATTGCCATTGGAAGACTGATGATCGCATACAGTAACTGTGTACCTATGAGAACGCTGGTCTGACCTCGGGATGTCTATCCAGTTTAGTTGTGGAGAAGATTTGTGTGCCGATCCCTGCATGTAAGCTCCATCGCGTGCTTCACTGAAGACGCAGATGCTGCCCTGTCTTGAAAGAGATCGAGGGTATAGATCTCGACCAATTTCAGCAGGAGGTTACACTGAATCATCACTTGTGACTCTGCACATCAAAACAAACAAAAAGTCGCCAGACATGAATTTTAAGTTAAGACCATATTCTGAAAGAGCAGACTTTAAGCTTTAAAATGATGTATAACTCAAATCAAATGGACTCTCCTAACCTATCTAAATATTGGAAAGAAAGCACAAACTCAGGAAAAGTGTAAACTGAGAAAAGAGGCTCTGAAGTACAGTGTCTATTCAAGCGCTCAATCTTTACCAAACCGTGCTGGCTGTGCGATGAATGGGACAAAAAACAGGAAGTAAACCACCAGAGTAACAACAATGAAGAGATTATCAGATTAAACTGAAATTAAACATGCCTCATTAACACATTCTGTCCATAATTAATGCCAACTTTCAAAGCAGTAGCACTATCCTTTCAAAAGTTATTAGAGTTGAAAGTGAAGTGTGTGGACAAGGTTTTTCAGAAATGAAAAAGGGATTCTAAAGACACACATAATCACACTAATCTACCAAAAATGTTCGAGATAAACTGCTAAAAAAACACACTTTCCTGCCCGTTTTATGAAACCAAATTTTAGCATACTGTAAAAGAAGACCCGCTCTTTCAGAAAATGTGAAAAAGTCAAGTTCGGCTAGGTTGACCCATTTCACTTATTTTCAGTCCTCACACAAATTCAGTGTGTGCGACTTTATGTTTGTTTTGAGGTGCACGGTCACACTTGCTGGCAGAGAGTTTTAACCGGATCATGCAGGTGATATTACCCGCTGCCAGCGTACCCTGATTCACACATTGGATGCAAACTGGACGGCGGCCATATTGGAAACAAGCAATATTTGGGCATGGGGACACCACTCTTGGCCAGGCCCAATTGTTAAGGAGTATAGAATATAAAGAAGACAATTAGAGCAAATAGGAGTTCCACTCCTATTTGGAAGTGAGGTACCTAAAGAGGTCATCAACAAAATGCGCCAAACTTAATTGGATGACAAAAGCAAGTTGGAAGACACAGGATTGCTTCATGTGGAATGCATGTTAGGCCTCACAGTATGTCATTTTCCAGATGGTCCATCACGTCACTGTATGCTCCAGGACCATGAGTCATTCATCGGAATCATACAGCCCACGAGCTTGACACTGGCAAACACAGGCCCGCCAGTTCGAAACTGTAATATTGCCCATGAGCTTGACACTATAGGCAAACCAGGTCCATAAGAGTCCGACACACACGGGGTGGGGGGTCCACGAGATCTACACTGAATAGATTAAGCTCTCTGATGTTATATTAATCTCGTGGTCCTTGTTTTCCTCGAGGGTCGAGCTTGCGGACCGCACAGTTTGTTGGCCTATTATATTTGTGACCCTGCACCTCAAAACAAACAAAAAGTCGCCAGACATGAATTTTTAGTTAAGACCATATTCTAAAAGAACAGACTTTAAGCTTTAAAATGATGTGAAACTCAAATCAAATGGACTCTCCTAACCTATCTGAATATTGGACAGAAAGCACAACTCAGGAAAAGTGTGAACTGAGAAAAGAGGTTCTGAAGTACAGTGTCTATTCAAGCGCTTAATGTTTACCAAACCGTGCTGGCTATGCGATGAATGGGACAAAAAACAGGAAGGGATTATCAAATTAAACTGAAATTAAATATGCCTCATTAACACATTCTGTCCATAATTAATACCAACTTTCAAGGCAGTAGCACTATCCTTTCAAAAGTTATTAGAGTTGAAAGTGAAGAGTGTAGACAAGGTTTTTCAGAAATGAAAAAGGGATTCTAAAGACACATCTAATCACACTATTCTACGAAACATGTTCGAGATAAACTGCTAAAAAACACACTTTCCTGCCCGTTTTATGATACCAAATTTTAGCATACTGTAAGAGAAGACCCGCTCTTTCAGAAAATATGAAAAAGTCAAGTTCGGCTAGGTTGACCCATTTCACTTATTTTCAGTCCTCACGCAAAATCAGTGCGTGCGACTTTATGTTCGTTTTGAGGTGCACGGTCACATTTGATGTCGAGCTCATGGACCTTGTTCATCTCGTGTTTAGGTCACGGGAGGTATGACTCGTGGACTGCGTAACTCATGGGCTGTACGACTCTTGGGTTGTTTGACTTGTGACATACACCCGACGAGGTGGGCCTGTTGTTTTCTGGTTAGCATTTTCACGCTTTCATCCAGTTCAAGGGACTTTGCCATGCCTGTTCACAAACTATTAAAGGACAAGTTCACCTTCATAAACATAAGGATTGAGAGAATGTAGCAATATTAGTAGAACACATCATTGAAAGTTTGAGGAAAATCGGACAATCCGTTCAAAAGTTATGATTTTTTGAAGTTTTTGTGCAGTACCCGCTGGATGAGAAGACTACTGCAGTGTATGAATAACTTAGATGTCACATGCGTACAACAATATAAGGAAAATATAAAGAGAATTTCACAACATTCCATCTTTTGAAAAAAGTACACATTCCCCTGACTCGTTACCGATACATGTTATGGGTAATATTATTCCCCCTGCCCTTAGAAAGAGGCAAGTCAATTGCTCTTTTCTTATGCGAAAAAAAGTGAAAATATGTTGAATTTTCTTTTATATTTTCTTTATACTGTTGTACGCATATGACTCACAAGCTGTAGTAGTCTCCTCATCCAGCGGTTCCAACGCAAAAATTTAAAAAATTCATAACTTTTGCATCGAATGTCCAATTTTCCTCAAACTTTCACTGATGTGTTCTACTAATATTGTTGCATTTTCTCAATCCTTATGTTTATGAAGGTGAACTTGTCCTTTAAGCATCACCCCAAAACACAGTGCCCCTCTCCCCACCTTCCATATCTACGCGTACAAAAACGGCAAGCTAGTCTGCATGACGCAAATCTCTCGTTTGAAGAGGCTACACCCCAGTAAATAATGCCAGTGCATGTCTTGGCAATCAATGACTTAAAGTCAAAGATATAAAACACCTGTTTCTTGACCCTGGCCTAATCCAAGCATCAGTCATCGCCACAGCGCCACAGGAGGGGGGGGGGGGGGGCCGCGAGAGGAGGAGATTGTTTTGGTTTTGGCATGGGCCATGTAGCTCCATGGTGCGTGTGTGTGTGTGTACGTGTGTGTGTGTGAGTGTAGACATTCAGCGTATGCAGACAGAGCATGCCTGTACTGTAGTGACCGGAACTATTGTCATTCCATTTTGCTCTCCCCTTCTCCCTCCCCCATCTCTCCCCCCTCTCCCTCCCTCTCTCCCCCTCGCTCTCCCTCTCTCTCTCTCTCTCTCTCTCTCTCCCTCTCTCCCTCTCTCTCTCTTTCTCAATGATCCAGTCAGCAGGCTGATTGTAACCAGGGAGGTAGTCTCACCTCCCCGTTGTAACTCACTGCCAAATAGCACATTGTCAGCACCGGCAAACTGGCAATGCTCTCCTTCTTATTCCTGTATTTTCGTTATTTACGGGTCAATTTTTTTCGTTCGAAATGTAAAATGGATGACCATAGAATTTCTCAATAGAATATAAAATTGAAAACTTTAGAAAGGATAGAGAAAATTGAGTTCACTTTGAATGGTCTGCCACAGGCAGATATCCTTATCATACTCTTACGTAATATGACAGCTGCTTTCTCAATGATCCAGTCAGCAGGCTGATTGTAACCAGGGAGGTAGTCTCACCTCCCCGTTGTAACTCACTGCCAAATAGCACATTGTCAGCACCGGCAAACTGGCAATGCTCCCCTAACAAAAAAGTCCTGTGGTACTCCCTGTGGTACTTGTCGGTACCACACAATGTACCACACACTTGTAATGTTACCACAGGAATTGTGTGGTACTGTACCACAGGCTTGTAGGGTACTCCCTGTAGTACTTGTCAGTACCACACAATGTACCACATAAATAAATGTTACCACAGGAACTGTGTGGTACTGTTTTACAGGCTCATGTGGTACTCCCTGTGGTACTGGTTGGTACCACACAATGTACCACACAAATATATGTTAACACAGGAACTGTGTGGTACTGTGTCACAGGCTCGTGTGTTCCTCTGGGATGTACCACAGGGCAGTACCACAGGACATTACCACAGGAAAGTTCCACAGGACAGTACCACAAGACAGTATACACACAAATTGTCGTGTTTGGGACGTATACCACACAACAGTACCACAGGACAGTACCACATGAATTGTCATTTGGGACGTTCCACAGGAGAGTACAACAGGAATTCCACAGGATAGTACCACAGGACAGTACCACACGACTTGTTCTGTGGTATTTTAGGACGTACCACAGGACAGTACCACGGGGCAGTTCCACAGGACAGTACCACAGGAAAGTACCACAGGACAGTACCACAGGAATTGTCCTGTGGTATTTTGGGACGTACCACAGGACAGTACCACAGGATAGTACCACAGGACAGTACCTCACGACTTGTCCTGTGGTATTTTGGGACGTACCACAGGACAGTACCACAGAAAAGTACCACAGGATCGTACCACAGGACAGTGCCACACGACTTGTCCTGTGGTATTTTGGGACGTACCACAGGACAGTACCACAGGGCAGTACCACAGGATAGTACCACAGGACAGTACCTCACGACTTGTCCTGTGGTATTTTGGGACGTACCACAGGACAGTACCACAGGATAGTACCACAGGACAGTACCTCACGACTTGTCCTGTGGTATTTTGGGACGTACCACAGGACAGTACCACAGAAAAGTACCACAGGATCGTACCACAGGACAGTGCCACACGACTTGTCCTGTGGTATTTTGGGACGTACCAAAGGACAGTACCACAGGGCAGTACCACAGGACAGTACCACAGGACAGTACCACAGGGCAGTACCACAGGATAGTACCACAGGGCAGTACCACAGGACAGTACCACAGGAAAGTACCACAGGATAGTACCACAGGACAGTACCTCACAACTTGTCCTGTGGTATTTTGGGACGTACCACAGGACAGTACCACAGGGCAGTACCACAGGACAATACCACAGGGCAGTACCACAGGACAGTACCACAGGAAAGTACCACAGGATAGTACCACAGGACAGTACCACACGACTTGTCCTGTGGTATTTTGGGACGTACCACAGGGCAGTACCACAGGACAGTACCACAGGATAGTACCACAGGAAAGTACCACACGACTTGTCCTGTGGTATTTTGGGACGTACCACAGGACAGTACCACAGGATAGTACCACAGGACAGTACCACACGACTTGTCCTGTGGTATTTTGGGACGTACCACAGGACAGTACCACAGGATAGTACCACAGGAAAGTACCACACGACTTGTCCTGTGGTATTTTGGGACGTACCACAGGACAGTACCACAGGATAGTACCACAGGACAGTGCCACACGACTTGTCCTGTGGTATTTTGGGACGTACCACAGGACAGTACCACAGGGCAGTACCACAGGGCAGTACCACAGGACAATACCACAGGAAAGTACCACAGGATAGTACCACAGGACAGTACCACATGACTTGTCCTGTGGTATTTTGGGACGTACCACAGGACAGTACCACACGAATTGTCCTGTGGAATTTTGGGACGTACCACAGGACAGTACGACAGGAATTCCTGTGGTAATTTGCAATGTATACCACAGGAGAGTACCACAGGAACTGTCCAAAATCCCACAGGAAAATCATAATATGGTGCTGTTTCACACAGAAGTACCACACAGCAAATTATATTCGTAAGTACCACAGAAAAACGCTACAGGATATTCTTTCTTTTTTCTTAACATTTTATACCAGAGGACTATCACATCAGGAGAATATCAAACAGCAGTACCACACAGGAGTACCACACAGGAAAATTGTAAGGCAGAATCAACTGAAATTTATAACAAAAATACAAACAAAAAAGCACATATTAATATTCCTCAATTAATTGATAGATGAGTTATGCTGTGAATTATAACAATTGATTTGCCATTACTTATCCTGTCCTATACTCCTACAGTATTACCTATTTAGTGAAAGTGCTGATGTAAAGCATGAGAAATTTCATAAGGACTTCTGTGGTACTCCTGTGGTACTCCTGTGGTACTCCTGTGGTACAAATTTTTACATAGCTCATGAATATTCATAAAAAGCACTCTAGATTTTAGAAAATACATATATGACTTAAAAAATCAAAGTATTAATGGTGGAACTTACTTTGAACTTTATGAAAAATTGTCTAATTATGTTATGTTATTCCCAGTAACATAGATATTGTTATGAAAGTGTAATTTCATATCTTGATAATAAAGTATAATCGAGTTAGTAACCATGCCTTCATGCTTTACCGATAGACGGCCATATATATATGTACTGAAAGGGTCGATGGCTACCTAGGAATAGAATATGACTATATAGATCTATTATAGGACTAGATTGGCACTTAGCCATTAGACTCTCGTTTGAGGTTATATGTTAGGAGTAGGACAGGTTATTAAGTAGGGTCATGTTTGTCCTGAAATCCATCACTCACCTATCAAGAATATTCTGTGAAATGAGGCTAAAAGTCTCCCAGATTTTTTTTTCGATCTGTCCTGTGTGGTACTCTCCTGTGGTACCATGGAAATGCTGTGTGGTACTGCCCTGTGGTAATGCTGTGTGGTAATGATCGACCTGTGGTACTCTCCTGTGGTACTGTCCCAAAATACCACAGGACAGTTCCTGTGGTACTGTTCTGTGGTACTAGTCCTGTGGTACTGCCCTGTGGTACGTCCCAAAATACCATAGGAATTCCTGTGGTACTGCTCTGTGGTACGTCCCAAAATACCACAGGAATTCCTGTGGTACTGTCCTGTGGTACTGTTCTGTGGTACCGGTCCTGTGGTACTTTCCTGTGGTACTGCCCTGTGGTACGTCCCAAAATACCACAGGAATTCCTGTGGTACTGTCCTGTGGTATGTCCCAAAATACCACAGGACAATTCCTGTGGTACTGTCCTGTGGTACTGTCCTGTGGTACTTTCCTGTGGTACTGTCCTGTGGTACCGTCCTGTGGTAATTACCACAGGAGTACCACAGGACTTTTTCGTAAGGGTCTCCTTCTTATTCCTGTATTTTCGTTATTTACGGGTCAATTTTTTTCGTTCGAAATGTAAAATGGATGACCATAGAATTTCTCAATAGAATATAAAATTGAAAACTTTACAAAGGATAGAGAAAATTGAGTTCACTTTGAATGGTCTGCCACAGGCAGATATCCTTATCATGCTCTTACGTAATACGACAGCTGCTTTCTCAACGATCCAGTCAGCAGGCTGATTGTAACCAGGGAGTAGTCTCACCTCCCCGTTGTAACTCACTGCCAAATAGCACCGGCAAACTGGCAATGCTCTCCTTCTTATTCCTGTATTTTCGTTATTTACGGGTCAATTTTTTTCGTTCGAAATGTAAAATGGATGACCATAGAATTTCTCAATAGAATATAAAATTGAAAACTTTAAAAAGGATAGAGAAAATTGAGTTCACTTTGAATGGTCTGCCACAGGCAGATATCCTTATCATGCTCTTACGTAATACGACAGCTGCTGGAGTCATCAAACCCTGGCTTGGCCTCCAGGTTTGTCACGCCTGAGCAGACAGTTTATTTGCAATGAACAAGTACTTCGACTCCCAACTCCCAAACGACAAATATACGCACCCCACTTTGGGTAACCTCAGTTGAGGACTCGCCTCAAACGAGGGATTGACGGCATGGCATAACTAACCCAAACATAAATATTATATTTGAGGTCACTGCCATCACTGAAGGCACGTAAGCTTCATTTCTGAAGTAATTGACCGCTCACATTACTGAGACCTGTTACTATGAACCAATACTCTGTGGAATATGCATGAATACTTTGATCATAACGTCAAGGCGTGATTTGTACATAATTAAACATTTAGGATTAAACCAATGAAGCCAAACATCAATTATGTAATCCTGCACAAATTTTGATATTCTAAAAGTCTGACCTCACATTGTCCTTAGAGGTCAAAGTTGGATATACACAGGGTAATGACCAATGTTCTGTGGAATGAGAAGACACTTCTTGTAGTATAAATGCTAATAGCATATTGCATGATTGCACACCAGGGCCCCATTTCATGAAAATTTTTAGGACATCGTTATCATGTTTATCATCAACCAATTGCACCAAATATCAATATTCTGATATTTTGAGGTCATTGACCTCTGGAGGTCATCAGACGTCAAAGGCAGAAACCTGTCAGGGCTCTGCGGAACATGAAGACAATTCCACTGTAACAAAAATGAGTTTTTAGTACATCATTACCATGTTTAACATGAATCAATGACGCAAAATATTAATTTTCTGAAGTTTTGAGGTCATTGACCTTTGAAGGTCATCAGAGGTCAATTCAGACTTACCTACCGATCTTAGAATGAATCATATAACATGTACTAGCACTGGTGAAAGTTTCATGCTTTAGTCAAATTTTGCACAATTTTTCGTTTTATCTGCTCTACTAACATTGGCCTAAAAAACGTTTTTGGTCATCGCACCAACGTTGGCTCAACAGTAAAAGGATGACGTTGAACCAACGTTGGTATATCGTTGGCACAACGGTGAAAAGTGAATTATAAACTGTTGGTCCAGCGTTCGGACAACGTCATAATAAGGTCGGAGGGGAATTTTTATGACGTTGGTTGGAAGTTGAGATTACGTTATTATATGGTGAAAAATGGTTGGTATAAGGTTGGTCTATCGGTGGGATAACATCAAAACACTTTTAAAAAGTGGTAGGTATAACGTTGGGATAGGTTATAGCATGGTAGAAAAGTGGTTGGTACAATATTGCTTTAACGTTGAGATAATGTCAGAACACTGTGGAAAAGTGGTTGGTACAACGTTGGTCTAACATTGAGATAACGTCATTGTGGGGTGGTTGATACAACTTTGGTCTAAGGTTGGTCTAACACCAAAACATACTTGTAAAGTGGCAGGTATATCGAGGGGATAATGTTATAGTTAGGTATGAATAGAGGCGCACGCATTTCTGTGGTCATTTCACTCATGCCTTTTTTAACCCATGATCCAATCCCGGCTTTGCAGCAGCGTGGCAGATGACATGTTAGAACTACAGCGTATTTTACTCGTGCAGATTTTTAGAAAAATTAAAAAATATACAGCAGTAAAGATCTGATTGCGTTTATTTTCATTTCATTCCTTCAGAATGATCTCATAATGAAGATAGGCACAAAAAGAATAACGAAATCGGTCCTGTTGTGTACCTTTCAAGAACGCATGTACAAAATGTGACGAGAAAAAAATAATTCATAGAATCATCGCAGTCCCGTTGAAATTTGAGGAAACAATAGGCACAAAAAGGATCTTGAATTCGGTCCTGCATGCCGTGTTGGTTATCAAAAACGCATGCACAAATGCGAAGAGATTATCGGGAAAAAACTACTTTCAGTCCTTCTTGTGCGTGCATCACATCAGATTACAGCCAAAAGAAATCACGAAATCATCGCAATCCTGCTGATATTAGAGGTATGGAAATAGGCGCAAAAAAAATCTTGATATTCGAAGAGTGCGAAGAGATTATTAGGGGAAAAATAAAGGACACATTTTCAACCCCTTCTGGTGCGTGCATCATAAAGATTACAGCCGAATATCAAATCATCGCAATCCCGTTGAAATTTGAGGAAACGATAGGCGCAAGAATTGGATCTCGAATTCGGCCCTGAATGCTGTGTACATTTCAAAAAACGCATAAATAATTCCGAAGAGATATTCGGGAGAAAAATAAGGAACGTATTTTAAACCCTTCTGGTGCGTGCATCACAAAAGATTAGAGCCGAAATAATTCATTAAATCACCGAGACGCCGTTAAAGTTTGAGGAGACAATATAGGCGCAAAAAGAATCATGAATTCTTCCGTGAATATCTTCTAATCCGAGAGGACGCGCATTTACGAAATGCGGGAGATTATCGGGAAAAAGTATAAAAGGACACATTTTCAACCCCTTTTGGTGTGTGTGCATCGTAAGAGATTACAGTCGTAGGAATTCATGAAATCGTCACAATCCCGCTGATATTAAATTGAGTTAAAAATAGGCGCAAAGAGGATCATGAATTCGGCCGTATTATGATCTTTTAAGAACGCATTTACGAAGTTCGAAGATTTTATCGGGACAAAATATAGAACAAATTTTCAACCCCTCTTGGCACGTGCATCATTAGATTATAGCCAAATAATAATCCATGAAATCATCGCAATCCCATTGAAATTTGAGGAAACAATAGGCGCAAAAAGGATCGTGAATTCGGCCCTGCATGCTGTGTATCTTTCAAAAACGCATACCGCAAGCACAATAGATATTCGGGAGAAAAAGAAGACACATTTTATACCCCTTTTGGCGCGTGCATCATAAACGATTACAGCCGAAATAATTAATGAAATCATCACAATCCCGTTGAAGTTTGAGGAAACAAGAGGTGCAAAAAGAATCATGAATTCGACCGTATCATATATTTACGAAATGCAAAAAGATTATCGGGAGAAAAATAAAGGGCGCATTTTCAACCATTCTGATGTGTTCATCACAAAAGATTACATCCGAAGTAAAGTTCATTAAATCGTCACAATCCCGCTGATATTTGAGGTAGAAATAAGCGCAAAAAAGATCGTGAATTCGACCCTGCCGTATGATGCCGTATATACCTTTCACGAGCGCATGCATAAATGCGAAAAGATTATCGGGAGAAAAGTAAAGAACCCCTTCTGGCACGTGCATCAGAAAATACTATACAGCTAAAATAATTCATATAATCATCACAATCCAGCTGAGCACCAAAAGTGTGAAAAGCGCAGCAACTTAAGTAACGCGTGTTACTCTACGTGCGCCGATGTTTACAAAAAGTCACAAACGCATTTGATACAATCTGATTTTGTTCATAATCATTTAACACTTTAATTCACAAACATTCAGTTCTTTTAAAATTGTTCTATACACGAAGAAGAGATAGGAGTACAAAGCATCACAAATTCGACCCTGCAGTGTACTTTTAAGAACGGATACTTACGCATACGGGAAGAAATTTTCGGAGGAAAGTTGAAAACCGCATTCCAGTCCCTTCTTTTTTTTTTACTTCCTTTTCGTATCAACAAATCCATTCACAAATGATTCCTTTTTGTTCCTTCTCAATGTAATGATCCATAAACAAGGCACTTGAGTTTACAAAATATTTATTTGTAAAATGTACTTTTTTTGGGGGGGGGGGTAATATTAGTGTCGACAAAAACATGAATATAAATTTGCAAGCCATTTAATGCTTTTTCAAGTTGTTGTTGACCAGTAAATTTTCTGTTCCGACCAGTACAAAAATGGGGGGAAAATGGGTATTTACTGGTCCGACAGAGACAGGCCGGACCGGCAGAAAAAAATGGGTTAGTGTGCAGCCCTGCTTTATCCAAGATTTGGTGATGAAAACCAAAGCAAGCACTCTTGCCAAACCCAGTTGGCAACATTATGAAGGTGTCATTCTGTCTCACTGCGTTCTCAATAATTTCTATTTGCTCCACTCTGAGCTTAATTCTTCTTGCCTCCTCCTCTACTTCCCTCGGAGCATCTTTGAACTCCATGATAGCTATGGTATTGGTAGGAACAGGTGTACTTTATCAGACCGAGAACCAAATACGAGCAACATTGTACATATATGGCAGATGACGTAAAATATGAATATTCATTTGCGCATGCGCAGATCAGTTTATTTACGTGACACGTTCAAAATGGTGAACGGACAGTATCTCGATTTGGAATCCCGCAGACGGTCTCAAAGATGACTATTTATCTTGTTTTCAGAGGTAATGGTGAGAAATACATAGTCGCCTCTAATATCCAACAATATGGTATTACAACATGTGGCTTTTCCTTGCGAATCCAAGTGCCGTTTTGCAGAGCTACCAAGTCTCACGCATTCTGCGTGAGACTCAAGCATTTAGGGGCCGTCTCACGATCTCACGCTTGGCACCCATTTTTCTCACGCATCGGGCGAAGTTTGTAACTTGGGCCTATAATAATGAGCATAGCTCAAAAGATTGAAGTGATAGATGCAATTGAAGGTATATTTTCCTTTTGTCTTTCAAAATAAGTGAAAAATAATATTTTTTCACTTAATAGTATGCACCTGATTGCACCATTTAGAGCTAAGAATTGAAAAAGCTCACTACCGTGGGAGGCCACAGGGGGTAAAAAACCCTCCCACACCCTCGCTCGCGCTCACATTCGCTCGCCGAGATGCCGAGTCAAGACAATCTCACTCATAAAGATTTTTTGAACTTGGCATCCCTGGTTTTGAGCGGTGAGTTGTTTACGTATCGCAGTGCACTTGAGTGTTTCCTAAAATTGCATGGGTTGCTTCGCGGCGCTGTTACTATGTTACAGCGCCCAGCGCCGGGGTTACGTACAGCCCTGTCGACTTACACTTGTGTAGAGCGACAGGGCTGTGTATAGTGTACAGCGACAGGGCTGTGTATAGTTATCCTTTCTTATGACCAAGTTGTAATCACCTCTCCAGAATTAAAACCCACTCAACCATTATTGCATACCCTATGACTTCAGTTTTCGGACCGTGGGCATTAGGGCTGAAAGGATAAGCCTATTCCTGCCCATGAGTGATCTGAGGGCCATTTCTTACCTTTTTCAGCTATTGACTCCGTTGATCGCCACGGTCGGTATTGATGGAAAACACGATAACGACTTCGTTAACGGAATTGTGGAGCTAACATGACAGTGTTTATAGTTCAAAGGATACCCAGTTGACCTTCAGAATGTCGTCCTGCGAGACCGGAAGCAGCTGTAGGCTGGTACTCCTCGTCACCGTGATATTCGCTCGAACGGCTTTTCGGATGGGCGTTATCAAAAGTGTCGGAGTTTTCCTTTCCGGCATTCAAGCTAGTTTGGGCGAGTCTGCTACAGGCATCGGGGTGGCGCTGGGTGTATTTTCTGCCTGTATTTCCTGTCCAGGTAAAGCATGTCATTAAAGGGATATTCCAATCAGTTTAGATTGCTATTTTTGCAGATATGAGCAATTAACAGCAACAATTTGTAATTAAACGATAAACCTTTGATGGAAGTGAAGATGACATTATGACAGGTTCTGACACGCGGGGTACCAAATAGAAATCCGTCATTTTGTTGAATTATTTATCTATTTAATTTCTGGCGCTGTACCCTGGGTTAAAAAAAAAGATGAAAATAATTCTAGTACTGCATGGTACAAAACCTTGTAACAATGAACTTAACAGTGGAGAGCAGCATCATAACATCAGCGCTCATCAGACTTAGCATGCAAGGAGATTTTTTTTTCTGAAAATAACGAAGTTGGCGAGCAATTATTTCCTGATTTTCAAGGACGTAGCGGGAGATAGTAATGGAAATGAGCTGCTTTGCGGAGATCTGCGTTGTCAGAGTGCTTCTCTAGTTACCACCGCCAAGGGAGGAGGTCAATGCGTTTTCATTACCATTTGTTTAATTGTTTGTTTGTTTGTTTGTCCGTGTGCAAAATAACTCAAAAAGTTGCGCACGGATTTTGATGAAACTTGCAGGAAAGGTTGAGAGTGACACATGGAACAGATGATTACATTTTGGTAGTGATATGGAAATTTTTATGCATTTTATGAAGGATTTTCGATATTTTGGCAAGTATGGTCAATGAACTTGGGAGTTCAAGCTGCGCATTTTGATGTTTTTATACGCGCACTAAACTAGTTTCTGCTAGGGCGAGGCGCGCCGCGAAACTGAGGGTTTATGACGTAACAAAGGCCTCTGTATTGGGAAATCGGGCGATTTTTTTCAGCAAGAATACGTATGGGTGGAAATCACTGATCTCTATGGAAGAACAAGTACATGCTTGACGGAGGTCTGCGCTCTCAGAGTGCTTTTCTAGTTATTAATGTAATTAAGGTCAAAAAACTTAAAGGGGAAATCCAGTCCAAATATACAAAGTTAGTCTGATAAAAAAGAGTAAAATCTTAGGAGTTCAACGGTAAAAATTTGACTGAAATCGGATGAAAAATAAGTAAGTTTTGGCATTTTGAAGTGGATATGAATATGCAAATGACTGAGCTAACTACGTCATACCCTCACAATTTTCCTTTGATCGTGTACAAAAAAACAAACAAACAAACAAACAAACGACGAAAATTCAATGTTTCTCTCATTGACGTCTGAAACTTGATGTTACTCCTGGTTGAATAACTTCAGAATAGTGATCGTTTAGATATACGAAGATTTGAGCCTCGGGCATAATTGAGTTTGAATGAAAAACTGGAAATTTCGAAATTTTATGTACAAACTATATGGTATAATGTCATAACTTCCATATTTTTCATCCGATTTCAATCAAAATTAAACCGTTGAACTCGTAATATTTTTCTCTTTCTTATATGTCTTATCCGGCAGAGTTATATTTGGATTGTATTTTCCCTTTAATAGCAGCAGGGGCGGATCCAGGAAATACTTAAGGGGGTTGGGGCTTTACAAAATTCAAGGGGTTTTGGCCCACTGTCCCCCACCTCCAATTACGTCTTTTTATTTTTTATTTTTTTGTTTTAGAAAAAAGGGGGCGCCCGATGCGCCCTACCTGGATCCGCCAATGAACAGGGCGAAATTTGGCATTGGGATTATTAACGCCGACTGCGAGGTATTGACCTCCGTGATGGTACGTGTGTAGGAACACGAGGTAGCCCCATACAGCGCGGTACCCCAGGGTACTACGTGGTGCATCATGTAGTGCGCAGTTTCGCTATTCAGTTTCACAAATCAGATCTCGAATATTTGATTAAAATATGCGTCACATTTGTGTTGCTATATAATTTCTTCACTAAATTCTGAATTTTTTAGATTTCTTTTGCTTCGTTTTGCTTTGCTTTTTTGTTAAAAAGCGGTTACGCCCCAATCTCAAATCCTAATACATCTGTCTGAACATTATTCTAAAGTTATTCAGTCAGGAATAAACTCTGTTCTACATTTCATTAGCAATAGAAAAAAGGTCGATATTTGTAAAAAAAAAACAATGGAAAATTGTTAGGTGATGACATCATCAGCTCACTCATTTGCATAAAATTGTGTCAACTGTTTAAAAAAAACTGTATTGGAGAAAATTTCGAAAAAGAAAACTTCACATGCATAACTTCGCTAGCAAGCGCGCCGGAACACGTTAGTTTGTTTGTTTGTGTTTGTTTTTGTTTTGTTTTTGTTTTTTGTTTTTTGTTGTTTTTTTTTTTGGGGGGGGGGGCAAAATCTCGACGCGGGCACATTATGTGACGGTGTGAAATCCTCGGCGAGGGAGCGAAGCGACCGAGCAGGGGTACCACGGTAGGAAATTTTTGTAAAAACAGAGTAAAAAACAAAGCAAATCTCTATAAAATTACACATAGTGGAAAACTTTTAGTGCGAAGGACTATAATAACATACGGGGGGGGGGGTACATTTATGTGACTGTGTAAGGTCCTCGGCGAGGGAGCGAAGTGACCGAGCGGGGGGAGGGTGTGGGAGGGAGGATACCCCCGTCCCACGGTAAGGACTTTTTGTAAAAACAGAGTACAAAAGTCGCGTTTAGAGAGCATTTGAAAGCAAATTTCTAGGAAATTAAACATAGTGAAAAAAATAGTGCGAAGGATTATGATTATAACATACGGGGGGTACATTTATGTGACGGTGTGAGATCCTCGGCGAGGGAGCGAAGTGACCGAGCTGGGGGAGGGTGTGGGAGGGGGGATACCCCCGTCCCACGGTAAGGACTTTTTGTAAAAACAGAGTACAAAAGTCGCGTTTATAGAGGATTTGAAAGCAAATTTCTAGGAAATTAAACATAGTGAAAATATTAGTGCGAAGGATTATGATTATAACATACGGGGGGGGGGGTACATTTATGTGACGGTGTGAGATCCTCGGCGAGGGAGCGAAGTGACCGAGCTGGGGGAGGGTGTGGGAGGGGGGATACCCCGTCCCACGGTAAGGACTTTTTGTAAAAACAGAGTACAAAAGTCGCGTTTAGAGAGCATTTGAAAGCAAATTTCTAGGAAATTAAACATAGTGAAAAAAATAGTGCGAAGGATTATGATTATAACATACGGGGGGTACATTTATGTGACGGTGTGAGATCCTCGGCGAGGGAGCGAAGTGACCGAGCTGGGGGAGGGTACAAAAGTCGCGTTTATAGAGCATTTAAAAGCAAATTTCTAACGAATTAAACATGGCGAAAAAAAAAAAATTAGTGTGAAGGACTACGGTTATAACATACGGGGGTACATTTTGTGACGGTGTGAGATCCTCGGCGAGGGTGTGGGACATTTTAATTTAAATTTCTAGGGAATTAAACGTAGTAAAACAAAAATCACTTCGAAGGACTATCATCATAACTTATGAAAACTGTTCATTTTACTATATGTACGTGCAGAGCGAGCGAGCCACTTTCACTTTGCCATGCGTCTGAAATGTATTCATCATAAAAGCTCAAACGTGATCGCATTGTTTGAGCGATAAAAATTATTCTCAGGCTTATATTGCCAAAAAGCATAGAAGAAAGGGAAAATGTAAGGTTTTCTAAAGGTATGTTTGAGGGGGCACAATCGAGGACGCGAGGGTACCATGTATCTATACACTAAATTTACTCATAAGTAAATATTTGTGTCTAGATATTATAATGTATCAATAATGAATTATTAACGGGGTGAAAATTTTGCATTTTCAGTTATGAAATTGACAACCTTTAGACAAGAAAAGTGCCTTTATTGTTCATTTTGGTCTTTAAATAATTGATTAATTATTTGTTACAGGGGGCACTTGGGGCAAAACGAGTTTTTGCCCCCCCCCCCCCAAAAAAAAAAAAAAAAAAAATATATATATATATATATATATATATATATTATTGTTATTATTATTTTTTTTTTTTTTTTTTTTGGGGGGGGGGGGGGGGGCAAGTGCCCCCGCTTCCGGCACCCTTGTTCGCTAGTACACTGGTTGTAATTATTCAAACAGTTGTCAGTTTTCTATTCGTGTACAAAATATTCCCCAGGAGCATTTGTGCCTTTGATGATCGATGTTCGATGCCGCCGTCTTGCTGAGCAATCTGGAGATTCATTTTGAACGTTAATATAGGCTAATGTTGGCTATTCTTTGCTTATCTATTTATTGAATGAAATGAAATCTCTCTTAATAATAAAGCATGTAAAACAAAGTCAATCCCGTCCAGAAATTTGTGCAAAAGTTTAAATTAGAGCTGTATCATGAGAAAGTGTTTACAACTGTACTATCCTGGAAAGCCGGTTTTATCACTTTTCCACTTAATTTCCGCAAATAAAACTGATATGGAATAAACTTCAAGTATAATTCTTTATTGATAGATATATCAGATTAGTGACCGGGCATGCCCAGTCGAGTAATTTCCATTTTTATTTCAGCAATTTTTATTCGCGCATCCCCGTGTCTGGACTTTTATATCACATACCTTTAATAAGAAGGGATAGTGAAAAGTAATTACCATCACAAAGACGTATCTTCCGTGTAGAAAGTGGCTGGAGATTATGCAATGAAACACAAGTCAATTGTCTTCCTATCTCGGCAGCAGATCCAGTTTGGCACATTATGCTTAAAATATTTTTGAGCGGCGGCATCGAACATCTAGCCAAGGAAATAAAATAAGACAGTTGTGACTCCATTCTCTTGAACCTCCTTGGCTAGCACCTATCCGCCGCTTCAATGTGTTATTCCCCAGCACCTCTTCTAGGGTATTTCTACAGCTTCCTGCCTTCCTCCTTACGCCGCATGATGCTCATTGGCGGACCGTTTCTATCTTCACTCGGGTTCATCTTGGCTAGCTTTGCCGTCGACTACATGCAATTTGCCACTTGCCTGGCGCTCTCAGGTAAATTATGGAAATACTTTACGGGCCTGGGACTGTGATTATGAAAGTTAAGTTTTATTCTCTTTTTTCGCTTGGTCTCAGTGTAAAGCTGAACTAAATAAAACTTGCTCGCTGGGATAGTGGCAACACGTTTTGAAAATAGTGATAGTTAGCACATTTAGAGCAATTAAAGTGTACCTATACCACGTCCTTGCCCAGGAAATCAAATTTGTGTATACAGCTAGAATACACCCACACACCAAAATAACGCCAACAACCATGATTCACCTGTGAAAGCTCCTGAAAGTATACATATTTCGACAAATGAGGTCATATCTCTGTACCAATTTGTCGTATGCGCCGGTACTGATGTGTGCGCGTGCTAGCTGTAAGATTTTACGAATAATATCAAGATTTCATGTCGACCAGTAATATTAGGGAGCTTTAGATTTTAGACGCGCGGACGTTCAAAGGGAAAAAAACATGTTCTGAGCGTGCGCAGAAGCGCGGGTCAATTTTACGCACGCTTCTGCACACGGTCAGAACATTTTTTTTTTCCCTGTGAACGTCCGCGCGTCTAAAATCTAAAGCTCCCTATTAGCTGATTGCACGCTCGCATTGCATTTCACTAGGATATCGTTCGTTCAAGACGTATTTTGGGGAAAAATATATAATAGCGCGATAGCTCGATTGAAAGAATCGGGTGATCGGCTAGTCTATATCAAGTCGTTTTTGTCTTCATCTTCAAAATATACATCAGAAACCCACTAGCTAGATAAAAATCTGAGCGGCAAATGATTCTGATATTTTGCAGAGGGCATGTCTCAAGTATTTTTTTTTATACAAAAAATAGTAGTACGGCAAACATAATACTCAGGGTATTGGTACACTTTAAGCGTTAAAAAAGCTAACGGATAATGCAAATGATTCAGGCCGAGAATTGTCTCACACCTCCCAAAATACACTTAACATGACAAAAAGCAATTTTTTGCCCTTATTGTTCCTCTTCACGGTTCCTCTCTAGGAGACGAAAAACTAAATGTATGTACTGCAACCGATTGACAAATTTCCCTACATCGATGAGAATATGATGTAGGCCTACACTTATTTACGTCGATGTAGGGCAATTTGTTTAGCAGTTGCAATAGAAACAACTCGATGTAAGAATTTCATAAATTTTAATGAATGCATGTATTGAAGAGATTATCACTTCTCTTTGTAGATGATATTACACAATCATAATCATTAATAGCAATGCTTCGCAATGATTTTCAACGATAAGTTTTGTTTGTTGACGAGTACACTCTTAAGTACTAACGTTTTTATTTATCCTTCGGCTTGAATACCTTACAGGATGTTGTGAAGAAATGTCATAATGTACACCTTTACTTTCGTAAATGGAGACTGGGTAATTTCTTCCAGATCGTGTCTCAGATTTTCGGTTCTTCGGTCATTTTGGCTGAACCAACGATAATCAGCCGTAGCTTGCCACAGCCAGTTTAAAAAAAAAAAATGTTGAGAAGACTGGTGATGAGTCGAAGGAGATTCCACCTCCCACAGTAATGAGCTTTTAAAGCACTTTAAAGTTGCAAATCGTGCTATCTGGTGCATACCAGATAATGATATTATGACTATCATGATCTTAGAAAGACAAAAAACAAGAGGGTACTGTACAACTGCGTTACTTGTTGCCGTCGTAAAGCCATGTTTTGGAATGTGTGTGTGTGTGTGTGTGTGTGTGTGTGTGTGTTATTTGGGATGGGGAGGGAGTGGGAGGGAGTTATGAGGCAATTTCCCTGCTGGAAATAACACAGTGTCCCACAGTGTGTTTTAACAGTGTGAACACAATATGAGTCATATATTCACAGTGTGAAACAAAGTGTTACTATATGAACACTGTGTGAAAACCACACCATAGCGTGAAATCATCTTCACACCTTTAAATTCGAGCTTTCTCACCTAGACGACTATGTGAATACACTGTGAACACACTGTTGGACACTGTGTTCTTTCCAGTAGGGTTGTTAGGCGTGGGAGGCCTAGATTTCCAGCCTAATACATCAGACTTCGTGCGTCAGTAAACCTCTTAATATTTGGTGACCTCCCTCAATATTGGTGTAATCGATGATTTCATTTTTCTAGTCTGTATGTACCCCAAACGTAATTATGGTCTACATGATACAATAACCAACGGAGCTTTGCTTTCTTTTTTGCTTTGTTTTTTTTTTTCAATCCTATTTCCAGGAGTGGGCTTTTCCTTCATGGTGATGTGCGTACTACTAGAACTCAGCGAGCAGGCTGGAACACACTTCGGCTTCTATCTCAGCATAGGAACGACGGGCTTCGCGGTAGGAATGTCCGTTATTCCCCTGCTTGGAGAGTTCTTGATGAACGTGTACGGCTGGAGAGGCGCCATGTTGATCCTGGGCGGACTCATGGGGAATATCATGCCATTAACCGCGGCGATTCGTCCTAAGGTGCCCGCATCCTCTCAAAGTGAGGCAACGAAGGAGGAGAATGGGACAGACGAGGAGACAATTCCTCTGTCTGGAGATGTTTCGAAGTCAAACAAAGAGAAAGAGGAAATACTTGCAAATAATGACGCACTGTGTAAATCAAACTGCGGGAAATCTGAAGGTTCCTACAAAGCTTCTTCAATGCAAAATCCACACACATCAGATGAAACTGAAATACCTTATGAACACTCTGATTACACATCAGATGAAAGGCGAGGAAGTTTATCAGGCTCTCGTGCAAACAAGCTTCAACCGAGAAACGGCAATCCCCGACAGACTGAAAGCACTTGGGCAATGGTCACAAACGCTCTAAGAAATTCAGAGTTTTACAAGAATCCATCATTGACTTTATTTCTAGCGGCGGTAGGATCATATGGCATGGCTCATGGTGCCTGGCATGCCTTCCTTCTACCTCGTGCAGTTGAAAGTGGTATGACAATTTATTTTGCAATCCTGGTAACTGTCTGCGTTGCCGTTGCGAACATTACCGGTCGCATTGTCATAGCAGTCCTCGCGGAGAAAACTTCCAGACTTCATGAAATCCACATGTCTCTTACCTTGCTTGACGCTCTCACAGTACTTTGTGACGTCCTCATCTTTAGGTCGGCTGCCATTTACGTAACATCAATCTTGTCTTCCTTCACCATGGCCGGTCGCGGAGTGATGACGGCCGTCATGATCCGTCAGCTGGCATCACCTGACTGTCGCTTTGTCGCTTTGGGCTTCGGGGAGTTTCAGTTTGGGGTAGGGGGGTTTGTCGGCACCTACGTTGCAGGTAATATTCATAATATTCATTATTATTCATTGTCTTCACATTGCAGGATATTTTCACACTCTGTTTTCAAGGGATGGTATAGTTTTGGTTTGGATTGAGGCTCAAAATTTGAGTTTCTGAGGAATTCTAAGTTGATCTGATGAAAATACATATTCGCAGGAATGCCGATATGCATGTAACACTTTTCTTTGACAGAGTATCTATACGCATTTTACCACACACAATTCTGATCACAAACATACACCCATATTCACATATACATCGCTTTACACCCGTATACATGCCGGTGTGAATGCCCATGTGAGTGCATATAGTTAAGTACAGGAAGATTGCATAAAATTCACCAGCATTATAAATAAGAAACATTTCCCTCGCAAAAAGAGAATAGTATTGAGCAATATGGAAATAAAATTTAATGTATCTGTATCTAGTGTATCTGTCGCATCTATCGCCGTATCTATCTATCTACCTGTCGTATCTATCTCTATTTCATTAAACATACTAGCTTGAGCTAATCCAATTTACACAACGTACCCGTATGCATTGGCGTTGCCGGGTAATATGCTCGCCGTTGCTCAAATGATTGCCATTCATCTTCTGTATGATCTCCTTTTTCATCTTCCTATATGTTCTCTATACATCTTAACTAACAGTTATTATCTTAAACAGCATATGATGATGACAATAAAACAAACAAACCTCCATTATTTCTTCATGAACATGGAATTCTAATTCCCTGGCGGCATGGCGGTTGAACATATAATGGATGGAATTTGCCGGGAATATCTGGCGGAAACGTGTACGATTGATGGATTGACTCATTTTGATAAGGCCGCTTTTATAAAGTAATTGTTTCACACTGCCAGTATAACTCTGCTCTATAATCCATTACCTCATACATTTGGTGTATCGAAAATAATCTATTAACGGCCAGATGAAATTGGAAGCTGTGTCGTTCTTTCAACATTGCCCTCTAATTTATCATTTTTTTTTTTCATACCGTACAGGGTTTGCAGCCGATAGGTTCGGTGGTTTCAACTCGTCCTACGTGGTGGTCGTCGGTTGCGAGGTCTTGGTCTTTTTCCTAGTCCTGTTCTCACGATTTAAGTTGAATTAAAGTAAGGTACCATGACGATATACAAAGCCGTAATAGTAGGTGTAATGAAAAATTTGGGGTTTGTAATATTTATTCTGTAAGTTATAGATGCATGTCGCCCACCATGCCAAATTAGTAAGATCCAACTGACTTTGCGAAACTTTTAGATTAGATTGACGTAAATTCCTGCTTTTTTATCATATGTCATCTCATTTTAAATATGCCTAAATCAAGCGTAAATCCTAAGGATAACTCTTTAAAGAAACCCACACATTTGTTGTTAAGTTTCTACGTGTAACCAGTGATTGTCCTATTATGCACAAAATGTTCAAACATCCGCTTCTCCGCTAATCAGCGTAGTTACAAAAGATTATATCACTACACTACACAGCCATGTATTCTTCTATTTGACATCAGTGTTCATTTGCCATTTTTTCAGGTTCTTACGTTTAAGTCACGTTGGAAATAAGCCATCATGTAAAAATCAGAGACGTTTATGAATGCATCTAATCAAAAAATATCGTCATTATTGAAGATCAATAATTCACTACAGGATTTTTTTTTTTTGGAATAAAATTAAGAAACTTTTAAATAGGTTCAAAAGAATTATGAAGTATGTTTTCATTAAAAAAAATACACGAGGAATAGAATTAAAAACCTATGATTAACCAAAAGATCTATCTGAGCTTCGTCACAAAGAAATCACTTATATGTTAAAAATATCTTAACCTGAATCTTAACCCGTTTCTGAAGGAAGAAAAAAAAAAAACATCGTTCTTACATAATCATGAAGATTCGACAGGCTAAAGGAAGAAATATTCCTCTTATAAAGTTGATGAAGTAATAAACATGAAAGTAATAAGCACAAAGTAATTCATTCTGAAAGTGAAATACCACCAACAATCATGGAATTACAAATTTATTTCATGATTCTTTTTTCAAGGGGTGGTAGAGTTCGGTTGAGATAGGGTTGGAGGTTTCCAACATTATTTTTGATATTTTTTTCATATTGAGAGAAATCTTATGACATATAAAAGAGCTTAAAATTCAAAGAGGATTTCAAAGTTGATTTGATGAAAATTGATTTTGAAATGCATGAGATATCTAAATCAAAGCAATCCTAATAAAAGGTGGGGCGCGCCTTTTGTTGGGATCGCTTTGTTTTCGTTTTTGCATATCTCACCCATTACAAAACCGATTTTCTAAACTTTGAAATCCTCTCAGAATTGTAGACTTCTTAACATTTCATAAAGTGGTTTCTATATATATCTCGCAAAACGTCAAACGCTGAATTCTCACCTCAAACAATACTACACCATCCCTTTGATATTGGTACAAAACAGCAAAATTTGTAGCATACATAGGAATGATTCATTTCACGATTATTTGATGATGCCAAATAACAATACATGTATCATGTTTTCAAAGCTAATAGCAAATAATTGAGTGATAACTCAAGTTCACGATATGGAAAATAAAACTAGTTCATGTTCTCATGATGGAAGTATTAAGGTAGTAAAGTATGTGATTCCTTTTATATGTGATCCTTTATGTATTATTCCTCGGAGATGTTTAAGTATTAGTACCCTCCCTTAGAAAATTAGCATTGCTCCAGTTAAAAAATGAAAATAAACTGATTTCAACAGTTATCGTACAATTTCAATACAGTCAATTTTTTTAAAAAGAGAAAAAGAAATGATGGAATTTCATATAAATGTGACATGTTGAATACGCCTTGAAATGGAAGTAAAATGAATCGTCATCATTTTATGCGATTAATTATTGTGTTTTGTACTTGTTTTCCTTGAATTTGTGTAGTGCCACGATATCTGATGTAGAAACATTAGGATGTTCTGCAAGTCTATCAAAATAATTTTACGGTTGGCAGCAAAGATGACATGAAAACAACGAACTATGAAGCAGCAAGATAACTATTAGGACTTTTTATTTGTCACAAATACTTACAATTTGTGGTTCTTCAGCTGCCTGGGATTTTGTCCGACAGTGCCGAGTAAGGAAGCCTATAGGAAATCATTAAACCATAATCCGAAAATGGAATAAGGTACGTCAGTATGCACCATCTTTTTTTTTTCGGGGGGGGGGGATTAACGAACCTTCAAAATGACGAACACCACACAAAGAAAAGACAAAAAAGATAAATTACAGCGTCCAAACCAAACTACGTCCATTGCCCTTCACGTCTTCTGCTCACGTCATAAGTATATATATATATATATATATATGATAAACTTTATTATGTCTTGATTTATATGAACAGTTTCAATGCAAAAGTAAATAAACGTCTTTTGCAAAGTGGTTGTATTTATGGTAGTCATAACACAGGAAGAAGAATTAAAGTTTTCAGTGATACTGCTCTCGCTACATAACAAGATTTTTTTTTCTTACGTATAATGTTGTATATGTTATTACCGTGCATCACAAAACCAACAAAAAGTCGCACAACTTGATTTTACGTAAGGACACACACACACATTCACACACAAATGGTGTAATGCGTCAACCTAGTCAATATCGAAGTTTTATATTCTGAAGTCATGTTTTCTGAAAGAGCTATTCTTCTACATTAATTGAAAGTTTGGAATCATATAAAAAATGGAAAATTGTATTTCAGCGGTTTTTCTAAAACACCTTTTTTTTTAGATTATAGTGTGATGAGTACGTCTTAGAGGCCCCTTTTCATTTCTTAAAAATCCGTTACACACTCTTAATTCACTTTCAGGTCTAATAACTTTTGAAAGGATAGCACCACTGCTTTGAAAGGTAGTATTAGTCATGGACTATGTGGACAGAAGGTTATTATAGAGCATGCTCAATTTCAGTTTAATCTTATAATCTCTTGACTGTTGTTGCTATGATGGTTTGCATCCTGTTTCTTGTCCCATTCGTTGCACAACTAGCATGACTTGGTAAGATCAAGGACCTACCAAGTACCTCCTTGGTAAGATTAAAACCTTGAATAGATACTCTTTTCTCAATCCACACTTTTCCAGAGAGTGTGCTTTCTTTCCAATATGTAAACAGGTTAGGCGAGTTCATTTCAGTTGAGTTATACATCATTTTCACTGCTGTTTTAAAATCTGCCCTCACAATCCATAAAACATCCAAGTACATGTATAGCGACTTTAAGTTGGTTTTGTGGTGCAGAGTCACGCATATATACTCGGCAAAAAAGAAAAAGAAAAAGAAAAGAAAGGAAAGTAAACAATTTTTCAAGTTCATCTTTCTCATACATTATTTGGCAAATAAAAATGTTTAATTGGCGTTCAAAATAAAGGGTGAATAAATTCGTTGTTATTCAGTGGTAAAGTTGTTATTCAGGCGTATATGCTTTGTCTTATAACAATTAGAACAAAAAACAAATTCAACTCAATAAAAATGCAAATTAATTTGCAAAAATCAACCTATGATCTCTGTATAAGGTCTCCGTAACTCTCCAAAGTTGTCGTTGCTTTAAAGGAAGAAAGAAGAGAGATAAAGAAAGGCAACAAATAATGGAGATAAAGAAAGGCAACAAATAATGGAGAAAAATGAAGAATCTTTTGTCAAATTCATAGTCAAAAGACATAAGGAATGAAACAATGGTGGCAAAGATGGCAGAAATTTGAAAGGTTATTCCAAATTAAGAAAATTTGAAATGATAATCATTTGGAGCTGAATTTGTCTTATGCATTCTTAAATTCCTTGACTAAAAAGTAAAATGACGAAATTCTGTTGATTTTATCACCCTTTGCGGCTAACTGCCTATGTCATTTAAAGTTTGAGTTAACGCAAATTTCTTAATTACCCTTCAGTTTCCCTACTGTTTTTATTTGAGAATATAAAGAGAAACATAGAAACTGAAACTTATTTCTGCTATTTCATTCATGTCTGATGTCATTGCTTTAAATCGGTCTTTTGTTATCATTGTCTTGAAGAGGATTTGCAAATAAATTTCAATATGTCAATTTGTGCAATTGTTACTTTTTTCTGCCTTGGAGGACAAAAAAAAAACAACAAATGTGTTCACTCATGCGTAAAGTTTTCCTGTGTATAAACCTACAAGGTTGATAGAAAATAATTTATGATGATCTTTGATATGGCAGGTTCTATATCATTATGACACAATGATTTTTATCAAATCTTCTATAAAAATATGAACTGGAGAAAGTGTTCACTTTCTTTTTTGCTGAGTGCATACTATATACATTATGTATTTACATTTATGTATACACATGTTCTGCAAGATAAACACACAGAACAATATTTAGTACTTCGCCATACACTATTCGATATACAGCCATCTGCGTCACATGCGTGTCTTGCTATACCATGTTACTGCTCTAGGGAGTCATCTTAGATTGAACTATTCATGTGTATATTTGAAAGGTAAGGTGTATTGCTGGGAGGTCTGGTATGACCCCATTATGAAGTGTCACAGAAAATACGAGACAGTTCCTCGCCATCTCGACCTATATTTGGTCAGTCCAGAAAGGCGACAAGGTGATGTCCGAAATGTCGCCTTCTTGGGTTCGAGAAGATGAGATCTCACGACTATACCTTGCTGCTTTCTCAGATCCGAGATGTCAAGTAGACGAGATTTCTCGCCTTTTCGGGACCAGATCTCACATCTTGCCTTCATGGACTCGAGAAGTCGAGATGGTGACGAATTATCTTGTGTTCTCGGCAACACATGTTTCTTCCCTGGCTAGGAGATGACAACTTCTAAGCAGGCAAAACTGTGCTTTATTTCATGTTGCTTTGTTCCAATGCGTGGACCGAGGATTTTCATCAGCGAACACCTCATGAAAGATCGGCAGATCCTGTTCAACAAAGTCCACAGCAACCGAGATGCAAATTCCACTTATTTCATTGTAGTCGGTTGTAGTCATTGCAAATGTTATATAGGTAAATTTGTCCCAGCAAACCAAACATGAAACTTTTAGAGATTGTCTCTAATTATGGACTAAAACAGTTTATATCTAAACCCACGAGAAACACATCATTTTTCAGCCACAACACTCCAGGTATTGTTCTCATTAAACCACGAACTTGTACAATACAGTGATGAAGCACCACTCTTACTTAGTTACCATTATATGATAGTGGGATCGATTGGCAAAGTAAAAGCCTCTATCTCAAATCATAAGCGTGTAAATTCTCGAAATATAAAAGAATGTGAAATTTGCGAAATTCTGTGATGAATTACGAAAAAAATAATTGGGATGTTAAAGCACGCGAAACTGATGCGGCATAATTATGATAAAATAACATCTAAATATAGAAGAATACGAGATGAATATGCCGCTTTGTCACGCAGAAGATTTAAACAGAAAACTACACCATGGGTGAATGCTTACATAAAGTCACTTATAACTGAGAGAGACAGAAGCAAGAAGAAAGTAAAATAATATCTAAGGAGCCCCCAACTTGAATGATGAAAAAAAAATGAGAAATTGTGTAACTTCTTTCATGCGTAAAGCGAAGACGAAATATATTACTGAAAACATATTTGAATAGCATAAAGATGACTCTGCCAAACTTTGGAAGTTGCCCCATGTGTTATTACCCAAGAAAAGTGTAACTACTTGGAATTGTGTTCATCTTGAAGGAAATGTGATTCGTGGAGGATATCAAATACTATGAAAAATTGTTTTGAAGATGTTCCCAAACGACTTACAGTGGCTGATTCAGAGAAAGAGATATTATGGAAGCTGTGTTCATCGATAGCATTACGTCCAACTTTTCACTTCATCCTGTTACTGAAAGTGAAATAATGAAATGTTTTGATTCAATCCCCGGAAAGCAGACAGCAGGTGCTGACAATTTGCTGACATGTTTATTAAAAGATATAGTGCCCCTAATCTTCAAACCACCCTGTCATGTCCTTAGTTTATCTTTGAATCAATGTAAAATTCTAAGTGTCTGGAAATTTGCACGTGTTTTACCAATCCATATAGGCCGAAAACAGGACGGACCCTCTGAATTATCCACCAATATCGGTCCTCCCTGTTCTGTCAAAGGTATTGGAAAAGCTGCAGCAAGTTTCCAAGTATTTTAATGATAATAGTTTTAGTGGCCGATAATCAGGATGGTTTTCGTCCAAAAGTGTTAGAGTATTCGTGAAGCTCTTGATGAAGGCCGCATTGTTGGGCATGTTACTGTCGACTTGAAAAGAAGAAGAAGAAGAAGAAGAAGAAATGGTCGCATTCTGATACCACACAGTGTGATGATTGAAAACTGCAAAATATGGTATGCATGAACATGCAGAGCGTTGCTTGGTTCAGAGACTACTTGTCATTTAGGAACAAAACTACAGACATCAATGGAAACATGTCAGACCCACGTCATGTCTCATGCGATGTGCCTCAGGGAAGTATTCTTGGGCCACTTTTTTTCATTATCACCATGAATGACAGTGTTAAAGTGGTGCAAAATTGCACAATGTTTTCGTATGCAGACGATACTTGCCTGTGTTATTCCTTACCTAATGCGCTTGAATTGGAAAAGTGTGTCAACCACGATCTGAAGTCAATTTCAAAATGACTCAAATGTACATTATTACTTATTGAGGTTTGAGGGTGAGTGTGCTTCGATGATAATTGCTCCAATGCGGAAACATCCAAATCCAGATCAATGATTCTCTCGTGAATCAAACTGAAACATGCAAGTGTTTTGGTGTGACCCTGTATGAAACGTTGACGGGGAATAAGCATGCAGCCCATGACCAAGGTATTGTCCTCCGCTATTTACTGTCTGAAAAGAATAAGACTATCTATCTCACAGGGTACTGCCTTGTTGTTATACAAAGGTTAAATTCAGCTGCACTTGGATTACTGCTCTATTTTTGGATGAACGCATGAAAGACTTTGCTAACAAAAATAAGTGTACTACAGAAAAAAAAAAACCCATTGTGGTGTCCTACTGGTATAGATAATCGTTTCAGCAGTAAATCCCTTTACCACCAGTTGAAACAGTTGAGATCCGCTGGAAAAAAGAAGCTGCATAAACCTGTTCCTGATGTACAGGGCCTAATATACTACCGCCGTTTCTATGTGACAGAATGCATATTATCTAAGAAATTCACGCAATATCCTCAAACTGAAAAAAGAAACACTGATGCATCTATACTGATAAAAGAATTTTCAGTGATCTTTCCTAAAATATTCGAATATTAGACAGTCTGAATTCCTTTAAAATGCTCTTGATTTAGTCGATATGCACTCATGCTACGAAGAGTTTGTTTAACCTGAAGAATATTTTGATTAGATAATTGTTGCTGTTTCTTGATGCGTTTAATAATACCTTTATTCTTTTTGTCATGTTGTGTTTTGTTTCTTTGTTGATATCTGTATCACGTCTATGTTTGAATTGATTTAGTTCGTTCTGTGTCTTTGGTTTGTTTTGTCTATGTCAACTGTTTTTGGCTCTTGGCTGAATTAGGGCTTTTAAACCCGTGACCAAATAAAACAAACATACAAACAATGCTTGCACAAATTATTACTCCTTGTTTGAACGATGACGCCGATGTTGTGGTGCATGCTAATCAAAATGTTCCTTACAAGAAATCGGGTTGGTGCACTTCACATTTCTAGGAAATTTTGCACACATTAGGTTCTTCTCTGCGCAGAGCAATTCGCACTATATTATGTTCACCGATATTCCTATGTGGGTCGGTCACTTCACAATCCTTTTCGCTGCCTCGATGACACAAGTAACTTATGAGTCACTTTATGAGTCAGTACCTTTGTGCAGAAAAAAAATCAGCTTTTCGTCTCTTTGATACATGAAGAGCACAAAATTTATTATTTTATACTTTATTTATATACAACTTTATCATGTATCGGTTCTTCTGCATGTGGCATTGCTAGACTCACTATTGTCCTGTTGTAGATGACAAGACGACAAACCATGCCAATTTCAATCATGGCGATGATACTGATGAAAAAAAAAATGGTTACCGGTACTGGGATTGCTGAGAATATTGGTCATCAGTAGTCTGTCAATACGAACTCAATATTAACCTCGTATTGGCGAATTCAGGTATTTGTGCGTTATTAAGAAATCCTGTCTGTGCATTTTTGTGTATATGTTTTTTACATCGCTCTATAAATATTTATGTTATCCAATGTTATCGGTTTCAGTGTGATTGACAGTGTTCCACAATACTTGAGTGGAAAAAAAAGGTTCGATTAGTTTTCTACATGAAGATGCTTTTCATATGTCAATTTTCACCATTTATAAGGAATACTTATCTTTAGACATTGGCAGCCATCTTAGATATCTCAATACCGTGAAGGTTGCACATCATCCGCATTCAGATTACGTACTTTTTAAAGTGGTTAAACCATTAAAAAAGGGGGTTGGTAGGAATCAAAGTAGGGCTAAAATAAGAACTTGCCACTTAGATTATATATCGCGCACACACTGATCTATGACTCTCTCAGTGGTCACTCATGCAGAAACACGATTGTTATGCAAATATGCAGTGGTGATCACAGTCTGCAAGGCTGAGTTCGGATCAATAGGCGTTTTCACATCAGCCCGATAAAGATCCAAGCTCGAGATATTTTTTTATTTCCCAAGTCAGAAAATAGCGCGCTATTTCGAAACATCGGGCTGATATGAAAACGCCTAATGAGATCACCGTTTTAAACTCTCACTGAATCCAGATGCTGGTGATACCTTTATAGGAAGTCGGATAAATCGAGCTGCACTTTCTTTTTCTCACTTCTTGCTCCAAAGAGTGCATGGCAGCACGGTAATTTCATGCCGCCTTCGGTCACTGACTCTTATAACAGATGTTGGTTGCCACAAGGACAGTGTTGACAGGGACACTATAGAACGGTTCTGTGTACGAGATTGCCAAGCAATGTGATGTGGTCATAAGTACCCTTCATGAATTGTACGATTGGTTTATGTAGAGAATGTCCATTACCGGATCCTCGAGCTTCTCTCAGCCGGCGCTGCTCGTTGCTGTGATTTTCATGCGAACGGCTTTTCAGATGGGCGTTATCAAGAGCGTCGGAGTTTTCCTTCCCAGCATTCAGGCGAGTTTATGCGAGTCTGACACAAGCATCGGGGTGGTGCTGGGAGTGTATTCCGCCTTCATATCCTGTCCAGGTAACGACATTGGCCATTAAAGCACGATTAACTATTTTGAACATTAGACCATCATCGACTTCCGATCTTCAGACCGGGAAAAATTGCTAAGTACATTATTTTTGCTGTTGCTGTTGATTCGTGTCCAGAAGGGTACTGAATTAAATCTAGCTTGGTTACCAGCTTCACAAGCTTGCATGACTTTCTTTTTAGCCTAATTAGTCTAATTAAGTAATAAGCAAATGTAAAATTTGTAATATATTGCTAATATTGATACCGGAATCCTGAAATCATGGGAAATACAATTTTTAAGGGTTTTCTAAAACGAGGAATCCATTCACAACACCAATATCAAATTTCAAATGCACTTTAAGAGGAGAATTCTTCTGTAAACGCAAGGCAGGCAGAGATTAGTATGTGTGAGGATTTTAATTTTTTAACATTAGCCATTTCCGTAATATGGTAATATTATACATTTTCACAGATAATTAGAGTATTTCAGTGCTTTAAGGTACAAACTTAAGCTAGAAAATTTTATTCCAAGCCCATAAAAGAAATCAAAGCGAAACCATACTGTGTGGATTGAGTAATAGCAGCAATAAATTCACACTACTATTGTTGGAACACTATAAGACCATTGGAAGTTTGAGTAAGATCAGACAATCGATTCAATAGTTACGATCGTTTCGTTAATGTTTCGGTGCAGACATCGCTGGATAAGGAGACTAACACACTTACTTTATGACATCATTATGGACAACCATAAGAAAAAAATCAAGGAAATTCAACATAAGATATTTTTTCCATTTTTGAAACCTCATGAAAGCGCACTTGATTATAAACTCATTAACAAGCGTCAGTAACGAGTCAATGAAATTCGTACCTTTCCTGAAAAAAAAATATATATATATTTCGTGGTCTTCTTTTATTCTCTTTATACAGCTGTCCTAAGGGACGTCATGAACTGTAGTAGTTTCCTTATCCGACAATGATGACTCTACATACGCTTTATGAATAAATTGATAACTTTTGAATGTATTGTCCGATATTCCTCAAAATGTCAATGATGTGTTTACTTATATCGTTGCTTTTACTCAATTTACATGTATATTGGGTTTTGGTTTACTTTTTTTTTTCTTCAATAAGTTATTGTGAACTTGAGTTGCATCCTGCAATATCGTGGACGTGAACCGATTTTCTCCAGGACCGACGTTTGAGTAGGCCTATAATACGTAGATTTCTGAACACTGTCTCTGGTTCTCTCAGTGATGAGTTATGTTTAATCACATCGATGACAAAACATTCCATCTCTCCCTCTGATGAATAAACCTGTCGCTTCAATGTGTTTTATTCCAAGCTCATGTTGTGGGTTATTTCTTTATACGGCCGCGTTCCGTCATTCTCACGCCGCATGATGCTCATTGGCGGACCGTTGCTATCCTCGCTTGGGCTCATCTTAGCCAGCTTGGTCAATGACTACGTTCAATTAACAGCTTGTCTGGCATTTTCAGGTATTGTGACAAAAAACAAAGAAACAAACAACTAAACAAAGAGTGGAGGTGCTTATCCACACGTATATATATATATATATATATATATAGTGTATACATATATATATATAATATTTATATATACATATATATATATAATTATTTATTTATTTATTTATTTATTTTATTTATTCATCTCTAATCTTTTGTCAGGGTAGCCCATTCACCAATAAATAGTGGTCTCCCATGGAGCCCTGAATAATATTGATGAACATATGTACATTAAATAGCAAAACGTATATACAGAAGATGACATATACCGTGTAGATACATACCAGCACACTGTACATTGCAAGGTAACATAAAAAAGTACATGCCACAACAAGAGTTCACCAGAATGCCGAAATAACAATTAAAACGCTATTATACAGGAATGATAAGCTAGCCCAGAATGAATTTGGTGTGTTACTTACAAATAACAACTTTGCTTAACAACCTCTTAAATGAATATATGGAAAAAGCTGATCTAATTGAATGATCTAGCCTGTTCCATTCAAGTACAGAGGATACGATTGGGCTGCACTTGTGACAACCAGAGCGAAATCTTGGCGCACGTAGATTTCCACTGTCTATTAGCCTTGTATGATGTTCATGTACATCACTAGGCTTTACTAAGTGCACCTGAAGGTAGCTTAGTTGTATGGGATTGAAATCTGTTTGACCAAACAACAGAACAGTAATCAAATTGTGGTAACACTAGACTATTATAAAGTAATTTTAGGGATTGTTGGGGCAAAAAGGCCTTCGCTCTCTTTATCATGCAGACACTTTTTTGGGTACGTTTACATACATTTTCGATTTGTTTAAACCATTTCAGTTCTTCATCTATTAAAACATCTAAGCATTTAGTGACCTGAACTCTTTTAATCAGACTACCATCTAATGAAATACTGAAATTTTCAATTTTCCCGAGATTAGCACGGGAGCCGATAATCATGACAGAAGTTTTGTCAGTGTTACGGAGGAGACGATTTTTTTTCATCCACCCCATTACTTTGTTTAGTGCAACAGTTATCTTTTCTTCTAAAACTGCTGCGTCAATAGCACTGACAGTGAGGGTCGTATCGTCAGCGTACATATCTAAAACCCCTTCTTAAGTACACTCGGGTAGACTGTTGACATAAATTGAAAATAAAAGGGGACCAAGAATTGACCCTTGAGGTATATATATATATATATATATATATATATATATATGTATATATGTATATATATATATATATATATATATATATATATAATATATAATATATTTTATTTATTATATATTATATATATATATATTTATTTATTTATTTATATATATATATTATATATGTAGTACATGTAAATTAATGTGTATGTATACGTCTATTTTTTTTTTCTCAGAATCTCAGTGTAAAACTGAACTAACAGCCAAATACGACAGGTCTGGAAGACGTAGTAAGTGACCATTTATTGCAGAAACCAAAGCTTAGGGAAATATTCTAGGCATGAGCTGTTACATAATACGTTGAATATCGAACATGAAAATAATTTCTCTTTTTCTTTGTTAAAACTATGGGACTGGTAAGGTACATCAGGCGTTAAGTCTTACTGTTTTATTATCATGAGTTGAGCAATAATTCATCTTCATTTGTAAGTATATTTAATTCTTATTGACTGTGTGAATTGTATAACTGTCTCGACCGTTGTGCTTGTGTCCATTATAATATGCCTTTTTTTTTTAATAATCTTCCAGATTAGCACTTACAGACTTGGAGCACTGATAGCCGATAAGATGGACGATTAATATAAGTTGATAAGTTATGATTAAAGAAACTAGCTGAAGTGAAGGAGGCAGCATGACTCACATTTCTGTACTTTACAAAGAATTCTTTTAGTTGTCTGAGACTAATGATAATCACCAGAGATAGACTGCCGAAACAAAAACAATATGTACTTTGACAATAAGTAATGGACACACAAAGACACAAAGACACACACACACACACACACACACACACACACACACACACACACACATACACACACAGGGCCAACAATAGGGCCCACAAGATGGACATTATGAAAATAAGGCCCATATAGGCTCGAAATTAGAAAAGAAAAATGTCCACTAGACCGAAACTGCGTGCATTGAGCCTCGTGATGTAACGTCGTTCTCCGGGACCTTTTGGCTTTATAGCATCGAACTCGTGGGCCTTGTTTTCCTATTGTCAGTGTCGAGCTAATGGGACATATTGGTTGGTGCAGTGTACAGCTCGTGAGCCTTGTTCACTTTGTGTTTGGCTCGTGGGCTGCTTGACTCGTGAGTTGTGTAAGTCATATGGGCTATCTGACTCATAAACTCTAAACCTTTCGCACAATTTTTTTGGGTATGTACCTTGTTCACGTAATCGTATTATTTCCACTATCATAGAATGACAATTCTATCTATGATACATAAGTATGGCCTAATTGACACTATAGCCGATGGACTGATGAAACTTTTGTATCATTATCTATATGAACTTTTCAGGAACGGGCTTTTCCTTCATGGTAATGTGCGCATTGCTGGAACTCAGCGAGCAGGCAGGCACACACTTCGGTCTCTTTTACAGCATAGGAACGATCGGCTACGCGGTAGGAATGTCCATTATTCCGCTAATTGGAGAGTTCCTGATGAACGTATACGGCTGGAGAGGCGCCATGTTGATCCTGGGCGGGCTCATGGGGAATATCATGCCGATAACCGCGGCTATTCGTCCTGAGGCGTCCGCATCCTCTCGGAATGAGGCAGCGAATAAGCAGCACGGAACGAGCGTGGAGACGAATCCTTTGTGAGGCGATGTTTCGGAACGCGACGGACAGAACAAGAGAAAATTTCCGATTGTTCGAAAAGACGATGTCTTGAGCAAATTAAACCGAAGAAAATGCTCCTTTAGAGATTCTGTAAGGCAAAATCAACAAACAGCAGGAAAAGCTGAAGTTCTGGATTATCATTCTGATGATATATTCGACGAAAGCCCAGGAAAGGTGTCAGACCTTCAACCCTCTTGGTTTAATTTTGCGAATAAGCTTCCGTCGAGAAACAGCTTTTCCCAATACGCTGAAAACACTGTTAGAATGGTTGCAAACGCCCTAAGAAATTCTGAATTTTACCAGAATCCATCGATAACGATATATCTAGGGGCCATAGCCGCATTTGGCATGACTTATGGCGCGTGGCATGCTTTCCTTTTACCTCGTGCCATTGAAAGTGGAATGGCAATTTATCTTGCAATCCTGGTCACCGATTGTGCTGCTATTGCAAACATTACGGGTCGAATTGTCATCGCAGTCCTAACGGAGAAATTTTCCAAACTTCATGAAATCCACCTGTCATTTACCATGTTGAACGCTCTCACAGTACTTTGTGACGTCCTCATCTTTAGGTCGGCTGCTATTTACGTAACATCCGTATTGTCTTCCTTCACCATTGCTGGTCGCGGAGTGATGACGGCCATTATAACCCGTCGTCTGGTATCATCTGGTAATCGCTGCGTCGCTTTGGGATTAGGGGAGTTTCAATACGGAGTAGGGGCGTTCGCTGGTACCTACGTTGCAGGTAAAGATACATCAATTTTCCCTATCGCCTATTCTATCTATATTGTTGATTTTGCAGTAACTCTTCAAACATAGTTCTGTTACTGACTGCTTGCTACGTCCTGGTGATTGTTACAATTGAAAACGTATTTTGCCTGCTCGGGGTCATTTTCGGGCTCGCACAACAGTCATGAAAAAAAAAAACTTTCATCGAATGCTTTCAATGTACATAACTGTATTCATTTCAAAAAACTTTGCAGAGATAATGCTCCTTTGAGTTCGAAAAGTTGTTGCCGTTTCATTCAGAGTCAATTTTCTGTTTAAACTGACCCTTCCGTTGCATTCAATTACTCATACTATAATTGCACTATGTTAACTGAAATATCACTGCTTTATTGATATCTGGCAACTCGAGATTTTTTTATTTGGGGGGCTGAGGGTAATCGGAATGGTTTCATAGATTAGAAATAAAGATTAAAATGATTTATGTTTGGGAGTAAAGTACTTGACGGGTCTTTGAAGTTCTCCATTCTTTATATACTACGTTTTAAAAAAAGCATTCATAATTTCGCCAATCAGAATACCATATTCGTTTCTCATTTCCAAAGTGATTCTTGTTTGTTTGGCCTACAAAGCTTAATATGATCATACAGAACTCATAATTGCATTGTACGTCATATTATGTAACATACAGAGCTAATTGATTGTGTTTTATTTGATTTTTTATGGGGGGTATTAATATAACTGAATACAATTCGTTTGGTATTCTGAAAGAATGAAGTGAAATGTAACCTCTGAACCGTTTTGGTATGACCGCTGGAAGGGACCTAAAGCCGATCAGAATCGTGTAGTTCTGAGACAGCTTCACTCACTTGTTTCGTGAACTGCCCGTTTCAATCTTGCAGATGACAGTCAAATTTCACATAACCTTACCAACTGAGAGCTCCCTTATTACCAGCTCTCAAATTTCAAGTTTCAAGTTTATACATCTTATGTACAAGATAATATATTTCAATTAGGCCTAGATGTGTCAGTTAACATGAGGATAACAAACATTACTTAAAAGTAGAATGCAGTGGTTCAGCAGGAAAAAGAAGAGGACAGAAGAGGACAGAAGAGGACCTATAGGGGAAAAAATCTTGTAAAATCAAACAGTATCTAACAACTGATTAGACACTTCTAAAACAGCTACATGTATGTAGCATACTTATAAAAAGCAAGGGGTATATAGAAAATAACTACGTAAGTTGCAAAATGGACAAAAAAAACCAGGAACAATCACAAAGATCAGAAATAAAACAGAAAGAGAGGAAACAAGGAACGAATGTACGTAAATGGAATGATTCACAAAAACAACAACAACAACGGTGAGAGATAAGTCGGCTACAAGTGTGGAGGGAGACAGAAAGAAAGTATTCAGTTCTTTGAAAGGAAATTATGCGTCAACACGTTAAGGAACAGTCTGGAATACAATATTTAATAATTGCAACACAGCAATTTAGAGCGCAAGTTTAAGAGTCAGCCAAACTCAGTTTACCTTTGAGGACAAATATACCGACAGGACAAATAATGAATACAAAGAATGTGAGAAGCTTGGTTTTAGTACAAACAAATTTTGGAAGTAAATGCTGTCCTTGCACGAGGTATATAACTGTAGAGACTTGTCTCGCTGCATAAATATGAATTTGATTGTTTCTCGAAAATGATTTGGCCAAATTTAACAAGAAGTATCAACATTTTACTCATATTAGCTGACTGTGGTGTATTGACATCATGCCTATATACAAAAGGGCAGACGACGTTGATAGCTTTGTCGCTTCCCCCCCCCCCCCCAATTTTACTTCCTAATTTACCATCTTGTCTTTCATACTGTACAGGATTTGCAGCCGATAGGTTCGGTGGTTTCAACTCGTCCTATGTGATGGTCGTTGGTTTCGAGGTCTTGATCCTGTTTCTGGTGCAATTCTCACGATGTAAATTACAAAACAAGTGATATTCAAAAAATAACAATAAATGCCCTCTAAGTGAAAGAAGAAATTGATTTGAGGCTCGTTGTGTTGTTGTTGTTGTTTTCGTATTGATCACGTCGTTTTCGTATCGTAACGTAACACGTCGGCAGAATTAGACGTAATTTGAAATTCAATGAACGCACAAACACGGCAATATGAATGACATCACATATGTCGCAGCAGAGTTGACACATACTTTGTTCATGTACCACCTATCAAGGCCACTACGTCATAGCTGAAGTAAATGATACGCACATTTCTTAAAGGATGTGTTTGCATATCTCACGTGAAAACTTAGCGTTTAAGCCCCCGTTCCACTATCACGATTTGGACCCGATCTGTCCCGATCTAGCAGATCGGGATAGAGCGGCAAAAGCGTACGGGGATCGGAAGCATCGTAGCAGCAGCGTGTGGAGGTCGGGGGTGGAGCGGGCAGTTTTTCAGATCGGGAAGAAATTTTGAACCGGTTCAAAATTTCTTCCCGATCTCCCCGATCAAAATTGACATATTTTTAATCGTACGGCAAGCGGGGAGAGCGTAGTGACAGCGTAAACGCAGCGGGGAGAGCGTAATGACGGCGTAAACGCAGCGGGATGAGCGTAACAAGGTCTTTCTGAGCGTAGTAGCATCGGCACAAGAACGGGAAGTAATTTTAGCTGTAATTTTCGAAGAAGAAGAAGATGAAGAAAAAGAAGAGAAGAAAGCAGCAAAGCAGCCACCCAAAAGGCGAAGAAAGAGAGACTGCACGTGATGCTGAAAGAGGAGGAAGAGGACACAGCAGAATTTTGAAGAATATGAAATCATCTACAACTGGAGGAAGACGGACTATAAAAGCAAGGACATCAAGAAAAATCCTTTGAAAAATCAGCACGTCTTTGTTTATACAATGCATTGCTGCAAAAGAACCGTGAGTTGAGGAGGCTCTTAAAGTTCAAGTTCAAGTTGATTTATTTCACTTCCAATAAACAAATAATACAAAAATACAAAGAAACGCTCATATACACAGACGTCATGAAATCAGTACCACAATGCGATGAACAGAACAACATTGTAAAAGAGATGCAGGCAAATTATCAACAGAGATACAATTAACAGTTACGTCACTGTGGTAAACGCATACAAAATATTGCTGGAAATGGAGGGGACTGCTAAAAAGCAGAGCTTGTAGTATTAGAATGCAGTCCCCTCATAGAGAAAAATATATAATTGCAAAAAACAACAACAACAAATTTCCCTAAGCGGTAGCAAAAAAAAAAAGACAGACAGAGTAATACACACATACATGCACACATACGGACGCACATTAAACACATGGCGGCTCTCTTGTAAGGAAAAAATTGATGAGAGGATAGAAAGATATAGTAGTGAAGAAGGTAGTAAGTCCGAGGTGGACCGGGGGGGGGGAGGAGGGGAGAGGAGAGGGAAATGGTGGGTAATAACCAGGGCACTGGAGGCACAGAAGCACGGGCTCGCTGATGAAGAAAGAGTAGTGAGAATAACGAAGCAACAACAACTTTGAAAATCAAAAGTAAAAAAAGAAGAATGAATCTTCGAGGTCCACAGTATATTTCTTCGTTTCTGCATGCTAATAAGTTGACTGACTGCTGACCCACAGTCGAATCGGGGTACATCGGGGCACATCGGGCACTTTTCAGCTCTCGGAACGGGGTAACAGCGTGATAAGATCGTATAGATCGTTCAGAGCGTAGATACAGCGTGCATTGATCGGATTACATCGGCAACATCGCACTAACAGCGTAGCTACATCGTTCTAAAACGTACCGGCAGCGGCAGAGATCGCAATGTCTAATTCCCGATCATCGTAGTAAGAGCGTAGCAAGCACTTGGTAGTCGTAACTGCAGCGTACTTAGAGCGTTCTAACATCGTACTGTGTCCAGATCGGCTCAGGTTTTACCCGATCCTTCCCGACCTGAGAAAATTGTCAAATCGTAGCGAGAACGGCATAGTGGAACGGGGGCTTTACACATTCCATGTCAAAATTGAACGTTTACACATTTTCACGGCGTCGCGTTTACACAACATACTGTAATTCAGTGCACGCGTTTCTGGCAGATCCAGGCAGGGGTGCACCAGGGCGCCACCCCCTCTATTTTTTGGTTTAAACAAAAGAAATAAGAAGAAAATAGAGTGGAACGCGTGCGCCCTCCCCCTCCCCCTTTAATTTTGTAAAGGCTCCCCCTCTTTACGGAATTCCTGGATCCGCCCCTGCAATGAATGCACTTTCAGAGATGGTAAGACGTTTACACAGTTATATACCGTTGTTTGCGCATTTTCCTTGTCTTCGCACACTTCTCAAATTTCAGCCCCCTCAACCATCCAAGAAGAAACAGAATATTGTCATGTAAATGAATGGCTTTTTAATAGCCATCTGCGAGTTCGTTGATCCTCTGTCAGTAAATTGCCCAACTCGCAGTGCTACGCACCCATGCATGTGTTTGTTTATTGTCGGGCATGTCGATCAATGTAACAGGGATGTGCGTTACCTCTCTGCACATTTTATTTATTATTGTTTGGGTTGTAAACATTACATGTATACGCCCTACGTTGGTACAAATAGTCCGTGTGAACATTGACCCGAGGGTTGTTTCCTTCGATCATGGGTCTGCCACATGGTATTTATGTCGCAGTGTTAGTATTGATGCACAGTACCAGAAGGATACTGTGTACGTCGTTGAAGAAAATGAACGTAGCACGGTGCGAAGTCATATGAGGCCCCTTTAAACTTGACTAGCACAACTGGCTCACAAAACAGAATGCCTTCCTGCGCGACCGTTATCCGCTGTCAGCTCGTGCTCCTCATCGCTGTGATGTTTACCACGCTTTTCAGATGGGTGTTATCAAGAGCGTCGGAGTTTTCCTCCCCAGCATGGGGAGGAACGGGGGTAAGGTTCTGTCACCAAAAGAAACCCAATGAATGCCACATGACATCATTGTGGTAAAGCAACCAGGGCCCAATACTGGATTTATACTGTATTCCTATAGAAGTACAAATAATTTTGACAGTGCCGCTATAATTCTCACAATTGAATTCTGCGTGTACAATGTACAAGCTATGTACAAGCACACGATCACACACACATACGCACATACATGTATAACATATAAATGTATATATAGGTATATATATATATATATATATATATGTGTGTGTGTGTGTGTGTGTGTGTGTGTGTGTGTGTGCAGTGTGTGTAAATGTATATCACGTTCGCGTTGTAACTTACCTCATGGTTACAACGTCAAATTGAAAAGATATTTAGAATGCTGCCATATGAGGCAATTAAATGATTTTATTCGATACATTTTCTTGTAAAGGGAAAGTTAAGCTGAGTCGTCACAGACTACAATAACTCAGTAGATTAATATACAAACTTAAGATTTCAAGCTTATTTCAAGCCCTTTGGGTCCTTGTTTTCATTATCAACTTGACTTGTCTGTTGTAAATTGTTGCAACTTTTCCCGTTGATCTTTCCGAAACAACAATTAAGTAAAGTCGGCAATGACTACAGTAACTGAGTAAATGAATATACAAACTTAAGATAGAAAGTTCTATTTCAAGCTCTTTAGGTCCATATTTTCATCATAAACTTGACAAATCTTTTGCAAATTGTTGTCATGATCGCTGATCTTTCCGGAATAGCAATTAAGTAGTAACACTGGATCTGTCAGTGAACAGCTACTACTATGTCGCATTATCGGTGACAAACATTTTTCAGTCCCTTTGGAGCACACAAACCTGTCGCTATAACATATTTCATATTCCCAGCACCTGTCGTGGGGTATTTCTACAGCCGAGTTTCGCCACTCTTAAGCGGCATGATGCTCATTGGCGGACCTTCTCTATCATCACTCGGGTTCATCTTGGCTAGCTTGGCGGCCAACTACGTTCAATTTGCAGCTTTCCTGGCGCTCACGGGTAAGAAATGAGAATGACTAACAAGAGATTATGACTGTCAAATATATACCACGACATCTTTTCCTGTTCATGTTTTTCACAATCTCATTGAAAAGCTGAACTTACAGGAAAACGTTATTGGAGGAACGAATGCAACAGGTCTGGAAATCTGATCTACTGATCGCGTAACGCGGTGCATGAAAGATGAGGGAAATACCCCAGTCATTAACTGGATATGATACACTAATTTTGTAATTAGCGAAAAAGCATAAACTATCACTTGAAATTAACTTACTAACTTTTATCTTACTTTTCGATATAATTTCCTTTCCATTTACTTTCCACGATAATTGAAGAGTATGGTATCAAAAGTTGCGTTTACAATGTGTCCTCTGTGTACGACGTAGAGTAGAGCGTAAAGAACTCTAGCATTAAAGGCTGATGAGATTGAATTAAAAAAAAAGTTTCTACTTAATAAAGGGTAAGGTCACCTTCATATACATGTGAATTGGGTGAATGCAGCTAAATGAGTAGAACACATCAGCGAAAGTTTAGGGAAAATCGGACAATCCTTTCACAAGTTATGCATTCTTAAAGCATCGTCGCACTTACTGCTGGATGAGAAGACTACTACAATGTATGATGTCATATGCGTACAACGATATGAGGAAAACATAAAGAGAATATTACAAAATGTCAATTTTCGAACAAAAAAGTATCCATTTCCTTGACTTAATTGTCACTGACGTGAGTTGCGGGTAATATTATACCGCCTGCCTTCTGAAAGAGGCAAGTCAAGCGTTTTTTTATTATGCAAGAAAAGTGAAAATATTTTGAATCTTCTTTATGTTTTCTTAGACTATCGTTGTACACATGTGACATCACAAGCCATAGTAGTCTTCTCATCCAGCAGTGACTGAGCGGAAAGTTCAAAAATTCATAAGTTTTGAAGGGGTTGTCCAATTTTCCTCAAACTCTCACTGATGTGTTCTACTAAGATTGCTGCATTCACTCAATCCACATGTCTATGAAGTTGGACTTGTCCCTTACGATCTTAAGCAATTGTGAAAGCAAGTGCACATCATGACTAAGAGTTCTCTACTGTGAAAAGAATGTTGTCATTCGGTCTGAGAACTTTGATAATCGCCTGAAGCCTATCACAACCAAAACAAAAATTGCGCAACAATAAGAATGACAAATAAATCCCAAGATATTAGAAAATTGTGGTCAAAAGAAATACAGTGCAGTGTATTAGAGTGGATTTTGAGTCCAACGGATTGGTCTCTTTTAGTACTCTAAATCTCTGTAATTTTGTGGCCCTTTTTTTATGCCTCTGCCACGAAGTGGTGCATGTTTTCGGGTTGTCCGTCCGTCCTTCCGTTCGTCCATCCGTCCTTCCGTCCGTCCGTAATGAATTTTGTGGACAAGGTAACTATCAAAACCTGTTGAGGTATCCTAATGAAACTTGGCATGTATGTGTATTGGGGACTGAAGTTGTGCCTATCAACTTTTGGGTGCACATGTTCAAGGTCAAAGGTCCAAAGTTTAAGGTCTATTACATAAAATGTCACTATTTCCACCATATCTATGAAATGCCTGAATATATTTTCTTGAAACTTAGTGTGTACATGTTTTACTCAATTAAGAGTCTCTGGTGAAAATTAGGGTCGTAAGGTCAAAGGTCAAAGGTCAAAAGGTCAAGTGAAAATATCAAAACTTCATTTTTTTCTCTGTACCTTGGAAATTGTTCAAGGTATCTTCATGGAACATAGCATATACATGTACTGACTGGCAGTGATTATCTAGAGAATGTAGGGTTCATGGGCTCAAAGGTCAGGGGTCAAAGGTCAAGTGCAACACTTCAAAATGTTACTATTTCCTTCATGTTTATGCAATGCCAGCAGGATTAATTTGTTTTTACACTTGGTGCATGCATGTGTAACCTAATAGAAATTCTCTGGAAAGATTTTCTTTTTCTTTTTTTTTTTGCCTCAAAGGTCAAAAGGTCAAAGATCAAGTGAAAGTGCTGAACTAACTTTTTCCTCCATGTCTCGGAAGAGGCTCAAGTTATCTTGAAACTTACTACATATTTATGCATGTTCTGCCTGACAGTGATTATCTTATGAATTTTAGGGTCAAAGGCCAGATGAAAATTGTAACAATTTACTATTCAATACAGAAATTGCACTTTTTCTCCATACCTTTAGAATTACTCAATGCATAAATGTTTGAATGGATCAAAGTTAAGTTAAAGTCCTTAAATCCCCAAATACATGCTCTCCTATTCATCCAATTAAACCTAGGTCAGAGAACTTGTCATTTTAATATTTTGCCAATTTTGTGAAAATGTAATCACACATTCTCCACATGTACTATCTAGACCTATTAGGAGAATCATGCATTATGGCGGAGGCATACCAGTCGCCATAGCGACATTTCTAGTTTATACTATCATCAGGTATTCTATCATAATAGCATGGACATCCCATAATTTCTGATAATGTTCTACGTGACACAATAACCAACAGAAGTCCTTTCCTAAACTTAAATCAAATAACCAGGTCTGGGTTCTTCCCTCATGTTGATGTGCCTACTATTGGAACTCAGTGAGCAGTCAGGTAACCACTTCGGTCTCTTGTACAGCATAGGAACGCTCGGCTTCGCGGTAGGAATGTCCGTTATTCCGCTGCTCGGAGAGTTCCTGATGAACGTGTACGGCTGGAGAGGCGCCATGTTGATCCTGGGCGGACTCATGGGGAATCTCATCCCAATGATCGCGGCGATTCGACCCGCATCCTCTCTGAATGAGGCGACGGAGGACGAGCATGGAACAAACGAGGAGACAGTTCCTATCCGTGGTAATGTTTCGGAGCACAACGTTCAGAACAAGGAAAGGTTTGCAAATGACTATGCTTTGTGTAAAATAAACTGCGAGGAGTGTGAAGGTTCCTGCACAGCTTCTTCGAAAGTATCGCGAAGTATCTGATGATACGTTAGATGAAAGTCTAGGGATTGTGTCAGACCTGCAAGACTCTCAGTTTGTGAACAAGCTTCAACCAAGTGACAATTATTCCCAACACGCTGGAAACACTGTGACAATGGTCGCAAACGCTGTAAGAAATTCATCATTTTACCAGAATCCATCATTATCCGTGTACATTGTGGCTATGGCACCATTTGGCATGGCTTATGGAGCATGGCATGCCTTCCTTATACCACGTGCCATTGAAAGTGGAATGACAATTTATTTTGCAATCCTGGTCACCGTCTGTGTAGCAGTCGCCAATATCGCCAGTCGCATCGTCATTGCACTCTTCACGGAGAAATCATCCAAACTTCATGAAATCCACATATCTCTTACCTTGCTGAACGCCATCACCGTACTTTGTGACGTCCTCATCTTCAGGTCGGCTGCTATTTACATAACATCAATCTTGTCTTCCTTTACCATTGTCGGTCGCGGGTCAATGATATTCATAATGATACATCACCTGGCGTCACATGATAATCGCTCTGTCGCTTTGGGTTTCGGGGAGTTTCAGTATGGAATCGGGTCGTTTGCCGGTACATACCTTGCAGGTAACTTCATCATTCAGGGAGCTGCTGATTTACCATGTTGTTGATTTGCAGCAAGTTTTTGAGCGAATATTCTTAGTTACAGGCTGCTTGTGGTTGCAGCGCAGAAGAATATATGTCTATAGGTTTTTGCGCTTTATAAATTGATATATTATTATTAAGGAGCGTTTTATTTGTTCAGGGCCAGCTGTGTACTTCGGGCTTAAAACACTTATTAAGAAGAGAGAGAGAAAAAAAAAAGGCTCGAGGCGAATCATTTCCAGTGAAAGGGGACCTCTGGACGATTTTCAGACTTTTTCATATCAACGACTATAAATTAGTTAAACTGAGTACAGAGTTCCAGAATTTATAGTGATTGGGATGAGAAATGAGAATGTTTTCAATATCTATAACGAATTGAAATGAACAAGAATGATGACATGGCAGCCTCACCATAAGAACGCATGAGTTGGAGCTCAAGGAAGCAGAACAAAAGAAGAATTATAGACAGGCAAGATTCTTCACAGGTGAACTTGTTGAGTAAGCGATATTGTAATAGAATTCCACATTCTACATTTCTGAAATATGTGAGGCTCTGATGTCATCAACACTGTTAAGTGTAATTTGTTTAGGATTTTCAGATAATTTGTTTCTCTGCTCAAGAACCACAATAAATTCTACGAATCTTCACATGGAGATGCCGATTTATGTACTACATAATGTGAAATTATTAGAATCGTCTGGAATGCCCCTTTAAGTAAGATGGCTTTTAATATTTTTCATGTCATTAAAGTCTGCAGGAAGAATGCGGTCTTTACCTTGGGAATGTGTCGTTATTCATTTTTCTTTATATTAGTCAAACAAGCCATTCAAATTGACCATAATTGTTTGCTAATCGTCTATGCTAAACAGTCCTAACACCAGAGAAACTGAAGCTATCACATTAAAATATTTATGTTGGCACAAAGTTTTTATTCTCGGAACAAGGGCTAATTGAAAATAGTTTATACACAAAAACAGGGATACATAGGATTGTGTAGGAATACAATACCTGCCGGTTCGATCAATTTTTTGTTTGCATTAAGTTTTGTTTTGTATCTGTTTTACCACATCAAACAATTGTGTTACTAATTCAAAAGATGAGTCAAGTTTGTTTAGCTTGCAAAAATATGTACCGTCACTGCTATCATGTAAGATAAATCTGCACAGCTAGCATTCTGTTGTTGTAGTAAAGAAAAACTGACTTTGATTGTTTTCGTGTTCTACAAGGATAAAGCAATTAGAAGTTTAATGAAGTTGGCGAATCATTTTACTCTTACTGTTTTCAGGGACGTAAAATCGATTGTAGTTCCCATACGGTTTTGCCACTTCTTTTGTGTTTTGATTGTTTCACTCAATAGACGACGGTCAAGTTATATATGCCTATTTTTTGCCAAACAATAGCTTAGTATGATTAGTAGTTGTTAGAATTTACTGAATTCAATAATAACCTGGAGAACCCTTAACTCTCCATTGTGTGCTTTGATTTTGAAAAATTTGATATTGATATTTGTGACTGAAAGCCAAAAAAATAAATGAACAATAACAACAATGATAATAATAATACTAATGAAACAACTGTTTCTTCTACAAGTACATCTTATGATAAAATGTGGTGTATCAAACATTAGGTCTATATAGAATAGCGCAAATTTGTTCATTTGTTGTTCGTTTTATTTTACCTCATAATCTTTTGTCTTGTCTGCCCTACCTTGCAGGGTTCGCGGCCGATAGGTTTGGTGGTTTCAACTCGTCCTATGTGGTGGTCGTTTGTTGCGAGGTTTTGGTCTTTTTCGTAGTCCTATTCTCGAGATGTAAAGTACAACAGTAATATAGCATTGGAATAGCCGCACTCGTACGAACGTCATAATGAAATGAAGGGAAGTTTTGTGAGGCTTGGAATTTTATTCTGGTCATCCGCTGCGTTCTGTTTTTCTTTTTATTTGTTTTCTTTCTTTATGCACTTTACAAGGTTGTTTCTTGCGATGTTATGTGATTGTACTGAGCACAGGCGAATGAATTTAACGACTAAAACAAAGCAATAAGATAATAGTGAAAAGGGGTGATTGTTTTTAAATCTTTTTTAGAAATGTATAAAATAATGGGATTGCTTCCGCCGTTCCGGCATTCAACTATAGCTGAGACCCTGTCAAACATTAATGAGCATACGAGCCATGGTGAAGTCATTATAAGCGTTTGGCAGGGTGGAAAGATGTGTCCATTAATAGAAGCTCCATGGTGAGTGCTTGTAATTTCCGTCAATCATGTCTTTACTCTTGTTTTCAAGTAATCCCCTTTATCTCTCCTCTGTGTAACTATACTTGACCAACCTTGACCAGACGTTCCTGTCTCTAATATCCCGGAAGAATCCACTTTGTATTTTGTTATCCCACAGACCCATGTTTGTCATATCCGTCCTTTCCTGTCCCAATCTAAACTTCTCTATATCTTGGTTGATATCCCTCTGTCCTTCCGTGCTTATCATTAACAGTGTGTGTGCTTTTAAACTAGCTTGGTCAAACCACACCCCGGTTCTCCTAGCAACTATACTTAATTTACATAATATTCAAGTAGAGCCTAAGCCGGTCAGGATTTATTTATTTTGTATTCTTTATTTGGTATAGGTTTGTTTGTTGTTTGCTATTTTCTTCGTTGTTGTCATGTTTGAACATACATATTCTTATAATTATCTATCTTTTCATTTTTGAAGCGCCATGTGCACTGAAAAGTGGACCTGTGCGCTATACAAGTAGCCATTCTTCTTCTTCTTTTTCTTCTCATTATTATTATTATCATTATTGTTATCATTATTATTATCATTTAAATTGTTATTGTTATCATTAATATTATTATCATTATTATTATCGTTATTATTGTCATTATTATTATTAATATTATCATTATCTTATTGTTGTTGTCATCATCATTTTATTAATGTGTTAAAGATGAATATCTGCACTTACAGTGGATTCCCGTTATAACAAAGTCCTCGGGACCGGCAGATTTCTTTCGGTATATCGAAATTTCGTTATTACCGAAAAAATAGACGAAAACAAATACATACAGGCGATTACGTTACGGCCTGGATTTTTACTTTGTTGTAACCGGAATCTAGTTATAATCGTATTTGTTATAATGGGAATGTACTGTAAAGAAGTCTGAGATGATAGAAGGCATTCAGAGATGATGTCAGATCTCACATTGGTCACAATAGCTACATACTCTGTCTGACCAGCTCTAACTCAGATACCCTCCAATATCATGGTCGCCAATAGTGTAGAGAGCCATGTACGCCGAAGATATGAAATCTGTGCTGAAGCGTACCAATCATCTCGGGGATCTATCCAAGTTCGGATTTCGAGAATAAATTCAACTTTCATCAATATGAATTTCGATCTCCAGACTCACTTTATCCGTGTTGAACTCCCTAGATACGTCACACACTTGTCACACAAGAGAACGATGAAAACAATCCCTTGCACAGCACTACTCACGATGCTCCTTAGGATTGATATGTTTTTCAAGCTCCTTGATTGAACGGATAGGTGTATTAAGAGTTTATGGCAAATTTTAGGTCCCAACAATTAACACCTTTAGAAATTTTGAACACGCCAGCTTCCTCCTTGTGCGGATCTTATATTTCTGCTCAACAATAATCATCCTAAAAGAATAGTTGAAACTTTACAGCTAGAGTTTTTTCAGGTACGTCGGCAGAGTCTCCCAACTCTATCATGTCTATCTACCTCGACCTCTGCCTTGGCTGAATATAACTTGTTAGCCATATATTTCTCTATAGTCGCTTTAAAGAGCACAATATGGATTTTGATGCTTGTTATATACATATATGTATATATATATATATATATATATATATATGTATATATATATATATATATATATATATATATATATGTATAATAATGCATTTATAGAATTGTGATATTGCGCAGTTTCTATGAAGCATACGCAACTGCGCATAATAAGATATAACCAAAGAAAAAAAAAGTCAGATTCATAAGAAAGTAACATGATCTAATTGTTAACTGAAAGTCATACAATATAAAGAAAAATACAATTAAGGGACTGACAACTGCATAATCAAATTTCATAAAAAAATATCTGATATCTGGGAACCATGTAGATAATGTACTAAACTGTGACTACGGAAACTTTCATGAAATAAATGTGTTTCATGGAGATTTTTGAAACTGCTGATTGATGATGTGTGTCTGATTGAGTGAGGGAGGTTATTCCAGAGTTTTGGTGCAGCACTAACAAAAGCACGGTCACCTGAGGTAATTTTCGTCTTGCACCGTGGATGATTGAGGAGCATGGTGTAATTTGAACTACGAACTCTGTAAAACTGGGTTGTTTTTACGGTGAGAGCCAAGCCATGAATAAATTTGAATGTAATAAGAAGAAGCTTAAACTTAATTCTCTGACGTACTGGGAGCCAGTGCAGTTCATAAAGTAATGGCCTTAGCCTACATGTGAAAGTTTAGAAGAGTTACAAATGAGTCTGGCACACGCATTTTGTACACGTTGTAACCTGAGATTCAGGTAACCCTTACAGCAGTCCATTACAGTAATCAAGTTTGCATATGATGAAGGCATGGACCAATGTTTTCATACATGTTCTACTGAGATATTTACGAATATGACGAAGATTATATATAAAAAGTAGAAAGCTGCTTTGCAGGTCTTGGATATGTGTGTCTCCATGCTCAGCTGAGAGTCAAACCAGACACCTATGTTTTTTGCAACCATAGACCTCTTGACTTCAGTGTTTCCAATCCTAATTGAATTCAGATTCAGTTTTGACACTTGCCTAGGTGTTCCAATAACAAGAAGTTCAGTTTTGCACTCATTGAGTTTCAGCCTGCTGCCTAACATCCACCTACGAAGATCCCTAAGACATTGTTCCAAATCACAGGTCTGCTCTTGTAACCTGACGGGGCTGAATGAGATATATAGTTGAGTATCGTCTGCGTAACAATGACAAGATATATTGTGAGAGTATGAATCAATAGCAAAAAGTCGGCTAGCGTAAAGAGAGAAAAAATGGGGCCGAGCCTCGAACCTTGAGGAATGCCCCCTTTAACATCAAAACTTCTTTGAAATGGTGTCACTAATTAATATTTGTTGTTCCCTATCAGACAGATACGATATAACTTCAATAGTAAAATAGCTGCATAGGAAATCTTAACAACAGAACGATAAACATATTTCAGTAATGAGCACTGCTAGACTTCCCCACATGTAGTTGAATAATTGCGCAATATATTTACTGCTGCTTTTTCGGCCAAGGTGGGGGGGGGGGGGGTTGCAGCATCCCAATTTTAATAAATGCTTTCAATTTCCTGTGAGAACGGCAAGTACAGCTGTACATGCTTACCGAGATGTCGAGATTGAGTAAACCCATTCCAGGGCCACACTGGCATTCCAGAAAGAAGAAATACATGGCGTGTTGTGAAACAAACCATGCATTATCCCCTTTAATTGTGAGTAATTTGCTAGTCGAGAATTTTCTTTTCGTTTCGTTTCGTTTATTCTTTTGAGTTTCAAATAAAAAAAATACAACAAATACAATGAACAGAATACGCTTACTATTATCTCTTTCTTATGCAATCTGAAATTACGCCTTTGATTAAAGTCGCAGTGAAATGTAAAATAAACAGAGAACTTGAAAAAAGGCTCAGAGGCCTTGTGGGGGAAAAGTCCTCTATAGAACATAATAATTATAGGCACAATCAACAAATTATATTAACACATGCACAATACAGAACACACATCATAATTATTGCGAACAACTGGAGAAAATGGTGGAGACAGATGATCGGTATCTAAGCAGGAGAAAAATTTTTGAGAGATTTTTTAAATAACCGTAGGCTTGAGTATGAACGTATCTCACTTGGTATGCAATTCCAAACAATGGGAAAGCTAAAGCGAAGAAATCTTTTTGTGTATAAAAAGCTGAATCAACTTTGAATAAATGGAAATCATTACATATGCGGGTGTTATAATAATGAATATACTACTGTTTATACTAAACATCTTTGATGTTTATACTGAACATATTTGATATATTAACAGGTAATGAGATTTGGAAGTAAGAAAACCCAAGTTTTGATGGTTGAAGGATATATAGCTTAGGAATCTTCAAAATACACAATTTTTTAAACAGTGGTGCAGAGTGAGCAAGATAGTGACTACTTGTGTATATGCGTAACTCCTTTCTTTTGTAATTCCAGTAATGAATTCATCTTTGACTGATTACAGTTGCCCCAAACTGGGATACAATACGTAAGCTATGGTGATACCAAAGAATTGTACAAAATAAGAAGGGTAGATAAAGATAAATGATATTTAAGTTTATAAAGATGCCTATACTCTTTGAATTTTTAATATCTATATATTCTACATGTAAATTCCACTGTAAATGCCTATTAAAATTCATACCAAAAAAAGTAACACTATCAGATTTACATATACTGTGCGAATCAATGATAAGAGTAGTATCTCCTACTATATTACTCACTTCATTTGATCTATTATAAAAAGGAACATAATATGTATTCTCAAAATTAGCAATCAATTTATTTACTTTGAACCATGATATGACTTTATTCAGTTCACATTCTAAATTTTCTTTTAATCTTGAAGTGTCTTACTGAATGCAAAATAAAGTTGTATCTTTCGCGTAAGGTACAAATTCCAAATTTTGAGTGGATGTAGTTAAATTGCTGATATCTACAAAACAAAAGGATTCCCAAAATCGATCCTTGCGGTACACCACACTTGATTTTTCTTATCTTTTTCTTACGTAAATCATTTTTTTAATTGGTGTATATTTACTTAACGAACTTATAAACAAATAGAAACTTATTATAAGCCTCGTTTGCGTCATCGGATGTTCAAACAGAAGACCAATCTACACTATGTAATTCATAATTAAGGATATTAATACTCTCAGTTGATATCTCACGCGTAATTTTCTTCACGTTTTGCTTGTTCTTTTATAATGACATGCTAGTAATCCTCAAAAGAACCACAATCAAGTTGAGCATCTATAACATTTGAAAAAAATATTGTCAATGAGTGATGCGCTATCAATAGTAATACGACTTGGACAATCAATGACAGAGAATAAACCAGATGATGAATTGAGACAAAGGAAAATGCGTCCAACTAAATTCCCATAAAATATACACATTTTACGCTCATGCACAATTGCAGCATGTACTGTATTAAAAAAAAACATTATTGCAACCAGGCTTTTTATACATAACCCCAACAGCATGTTTTACATGATTTACACAAAAATCATCAAGTAGATATTCACAATATTTTTCTTCTTCTGTCTGAACAATATAATCATTTATCTTAAATCTGATGCCATCGGATATGAATAGACCAACCCCACCCCATCGCCCAGAATGCCTATTAGAATAGACAAAAGTATATCCTTCTAAATCAAAAGGAATACATGGAGTGCCAGAAATCCAAGTTTCTAATATGGCAATTATGTCTAAAGGAATGTTTCAAGTTTGTAATTTCCTCAAAATTTCTTTGAAAACTTCGAGCATTAAAATGTATGAAGCTAAAAGCAGTAGTATTTTTTAGTATTGAACTCACTTAGGTGTAACAACAGTAAGAGTAACAGAAATTCAAAATGTTCACATCAGGGTATATAGTTTCACTCATTAGAAATATACAACAAGTAAGATTCAAGTAATGGAATTCATAAATCTGTACAATTGTTACAATATAGAAACTTTGTCACATGGTAGCGACATGCCTGGGTTAGTAAAACATATGTTGATCTCCTTCCAGATACACAAAAATTTCATTCGCATTGATGATACACAAACACAACATAGTGCAAACTTTAGCTACACAGAGATCAGTACAAACTGTGGGGAAAAAACAGGTAAACAGTGGTATTCACAGAATAAAGAACATAAGCAGGCTTTTAAACCAAAAAAGAAAGTACACATTAAAAAAATGAAAGAAAAAGGAGAGAACAGGTAAAAAGTGGGTCTAATGAATCAACCCGTCTTTCTTAACTTGGGTGGGGGACAAAATCCACCAGGAATTTCACATTAATTTTGAGATATTAGCGACATCATAATCTACAATATTTTTGAGGTCATCATTGTTATAGATCACGTTTGTTTGTTTGTCTTTTCCTTTCAGCATTGCATACACACGTCCGTCCTTGCTCCACACCTTGTCCACTTTTGTGTTTAACCGAGTGTCGTTCAACATTTCTGATTTCTGGAGGTGAGGTCTTCGACAATTGCCATTTTCTCACCTTTGCCATAGAAATGTGACAGTTGTCACTGATGACAATTTTTATGAAATGAGCCCCTGGACCCCATTTCATTAAAAAGTTTATACGATAGTAAGTCTTGCTGGAATGACAATCGTCATGGAAACGAGAATAATCCAGTTTACTGATTGGCTTTTGCTATTGGAAGTTGCCATTCCAGCAAGAGTTGCTGTATCCTAACATCTTCTACTCTCTAAAAAAGATCGAGTGAAAATATTCACTCTTGAAGGAGTGAATACAAAAAAGAGTGAATTTAGAGTGAAATTGGAGCTAACTTTGAGTGAAAATATTCATTTTCACTCGTTTTGGAGTGACCTCAGGGATCACTCGAACATTTTGAGTGTTCCCTAAGGTCACTCTAAATGAAAACGAACATTTTAACTCAAAATTCACTCCAATCTCACTCTAAATTCTCTCTCTTTTTTTGTATTCACTCCTTCGAGAGTGAATATTTTCACTCGATTTTTTTTAAGAGAGTATAAAATGGGCTTTGTCTGGTCCTTTGGGTCTAATTGTTCAGAGGCTTGGTCTTCTGACTGCCTCTGTAGCTCATCACGGATGATCTCTTCTGTTTCTACTGTCTCTTCCTGCTCTTCTAACTCTTCTTCTACCATTGCTTGATTGATCTCCGTTTCCTTTTCCGTTTTTTTTTTCTTTACGTAGTTCTAAAAAAAAAAAAAAATGTTACGGCAATGGCCTACTTGTGCACGTGTACGTGCCACAGAACTCTTACATATAGAAGAATCACTCGCCACCCGTTTTGTCGCCGTCGCTCGATTCATTGTCACGTGACGTCCGCCATTTTGCTTAGCGGAACTTTTTTGCGTGCAAATCCCAGCAGACGCTATCCACATACAGTGACTGCATGTTGCACCGTGTTTTTCTGACCCTGAACGAGGCATTAAAATGCCGTATTGTGCGGCTGTAAACTGCACAAATCACTTGACAAAAGGATTTGGAAACAGGTAAGTTTGACACCAAGCCATGATGAGAATAACAAGTAATTAATTCCCCAAGTAACGTTACAATTAGGCGGATCGGTCGTATGTTGGCTTTCTTGTGAGCGCAGTAGCAAAGGTAGTCCCAGACACTGGATTTTGTGTTTGCCGTCGACATATGTGTTTACCACGAACTACCAAAATGATGCAAAATAAAAAAGATCAAGTAGGCCTAATTTAGGCCCTGGGGCTATACACTCTGTACGTTGTGTATTGGGGCAAGCAGCTTTGTACATGATAAAAAGTACTATCTATTTATGTAAATTTGAGCTTAGGTGTAGCCTGACCAGACACTGTGCGCTTCACCGCGACAGCGCTGCGTGTAGTTAAGCTTAGGTGTAAACTTTACACGTAGATTTATTCTTGTCTAGCTAGAGTCACAGTACCAGTGGTGGGTCAGTCTCAGTGACAACACTACAGTCGTTTAGTAGATACTAGATTGTCTAGACTGACTGTGTACTCTAGTATTAAAGTAGAGTAATAGTAGTAGTAGTAGTAGTAGTAGTAGTACGAACAGTTGTAGGGTAGACTGTTCAAAGTTCCAATGATATTGATAATACTGAATAAATTTAACTATTCTAGTATATTACTCAATTACTTACTTTATACTAGGTAATGTCAGTGTCACGTCAGTACTGAGTCTGTAGATTCTAGTTTCTGCCCAATTTCTGGTAAGCTTTATCTGTTTATATTTACTTCTGTCTGAATTAGCTAGACCTGACTGCAATGCGTAACTCACTAACTGTTATTGCGCTGACATGTAAGTCTCTTCTTACAACAAAGTTAGGGGTGATATTGGATATAAACTGTCAGCTGCTGGTGCCTTGTTATTAATCTTATCAGGAGCTTTCCATGGACCATGTCCATGCATGCAATCATCGTCATGCTTGCCATAGTTGTATTGTAGGTACACATGTTTTATGATTATGAATATGAGGTCTATACAAATCTGATATGGTAATAATTTTCACATGTATCATGTTCTCTGTGTGTTAAAAATCCTAGATTTCCAAGAAGGGGTGTTGCTCTTCGCCAAAGATGGATTGTGAACATGAGAAGAGACCACTGGATTCCCAAACCATACTCTTCCTTGTGTTCTGACCACTTTGAAGAGAAGTACTTCGATCGCACCGGCCAAATAACAAGGCTGCGGGCAGATGCTGTACCAACTTTATTCAACTTTCCACAACATCTCATGAGGGTACATGCAGAAGAACAAATTTTAATTTTGCATGTTAGGTGTCTGAAATTTGAGTTTTAGTTTTGAAATCCGTCCGACCAGGAGCAGACATATACCCTTGTGTGTATGTCAGCTTCAGAAACGGATTTTAATCTACCATCACATCGCATCCTGGTCGCTGATGAAGAATGCGATGACTAACCTGTTTGGTGTCTTGTTTCTAAATAATGCGCTTTCCTCGCCAGGATAAAGCGTTTTGAGGTCTATTGCCATTTTAGGTTTTTATCGCATTCACATCTGTTCTTTCAAACTATACAGCAGGATTTTATTTTAAATGGTGCTTAACCTAACAAGAGCAAGTGTAATTTTGCACTACATGTGTATATGAATGTATTGCCTTTGTTATCATTGCCAAGAATGCCTTTCATATTCTTGCCAGACATTGTCCATTATTCATGGATTTATTTTTATGTTGTTGCCACATTGCCAATTTAATGCATGTTCATGAAACATTGCTTTCGCAATATGCAATATTTGTCATACATGTATTTGCGAGACTTGTCTTGCCTACATATTGTTGCCACATTAAAATTTCGTACTATACCATAGTATGTTTTCACACTCATAAGGATTTCATTTTGAATTGCGCTTGAAGCGAACAAGTGCAAGTGAAATCATGGATTATACAGTATTGCCTTTGATATTTTTTTATTATTCTTGCCAGTGTCCATTTAATATTCATGGTTTTATTTTGCTGCCATATGCTAAGTGATTGTACATGTATTTGCTTTCATGATATACAAGGCATGTAGTTGTCATATTTGTGACACTTGTTTTGGCTACATGTACATTTTGAGATACAGTGTAGTATGTTTTCACACTCTTTAGATTTCACTTTGAATTTCGTTTGAAGCAAACGGGTGCGTGTGAAATCTTGCATTATACAGATGTTCATGTATTGCCTTTAGTTGATATTGTTATGCCAAGAATGCATTTGATATTCTTGCCGTGTTCATTATCTATGGATTTTATGTTGTTGCTATATTGCATGATAGTTGATTATACAGGCATTTGCTTTCGTGATATACAACATTTGTTGTATATATCTGTGATACTTGTTTTGCTTACATGTTGTTACCAAATTATGTTTTCATATTACTACACAGTGTATGGGATAGTTTTTGTTAATCTCATTACTAAGGATTTAATTTTGAATCATGCTGAGCTAACAAGTACAAGTGAAATCTTACATTTACAAATGTATTGCCTTTAATACTGTTGCCAGGAATGCCTTTGGTGTTCTTTTCAGTGTCCATAATTCGTAGATTTATATTGCCATAGTGCATGCTGATCAACACAATATGTTTTCATACTATACCATAGTGCGTTTTTACACTCATTAGGATTTTCTTTTTGAATCACGCTTGAAGCTATCAAGGGCAAGTAAAATTGTGCACTATATTGATGTATTGCCTTAGATAATCTTGCCAGACAGTGTTCATTATTCATGAATTTTATGTTGTTGCCCTATTGCATGTCCATTATAGATGTATACATTTGTAGATGCATTTGCTTTTGTGATTACAATAGTTGTCACAAATTTGCGACACTGGTGGTCTTGCCTATCATTAATTTGCATAATATGTTCCTGACGCATGTACTGCCTGTGATTATAGCCGCCGTATTAGGCATGATAACAGTACATGTACTTCAAGCAAATGGTATATCACTGTACTGTGGTTGATTCTCAGCAATCAACTTTGACCTTGATAAATGTCAAATAAATTGTAAAAAAATCGGGAGAATTAACTCTGTCCAACTTAACTTCCTGTTTTTTGTGTGAAGACAATCTTGAAAGGAGTTCATGCTTGTAATGTGTGTGTGTGTGAGTGTGTGAATACATATATATATATATATATATATATATATATATACATATAATATATATATGTATATATATATACATATATATATGTATAGATAATTATATATATATATATACATATATATATATATATATATATATATATATATATATATACATATTGAGTACCGGGTAGTCTACTTGTTGGTGCAGCAATATCATGATATCGAAAGTAAAACAGGAACCAAGTTCATGTTGATCACCAACAATTTATTTACAGCACACAAATATTTGAGCGATTCGCTCTTTCTCAAGTGTTGTTCCAAATCGCTCAAAAATGGGTGTGGTGAAATAAATTGTCGGTGATTAGCATGAACTCGATTTCTGTTTTATTTCATGTATACAGATATACAGTGTATATATGCCTATAGGCCTATTGCTTCCTATACCAATATGTGCAATAGTGATAACTACATTGTACTACACACTATACTAATGATAATGATAACAGCAGGAATATAGATAATTAAGGTGATGTTGTCTTCCAAATTTCTAATATGTTGAACGAGTATATGTCAGATGGGGAAGATGTATTACATGATCATATCCACAAATCATTGATTTTTACAACTGGACTGACTGGAAATTTAATTTGACCTGTTTAATGGGAGAAAAATCAAAAGCACGAACACACATCTTCTTACAATATCATAGGAGGGGAAAAATGCAAGACATAGGGTTGAGAGGGGTATCAGAAAAATGGCAGGACACAGACAAGGACAGGCGCGCGTCTTAGATTATTTTATACCAAAGCAGATCACGTCTCCGAAGTCAAATAGATCTATCCGAAAGGGGTAAAAACACCTGTTTCAATACAGACAACTTTCAGGGAAGAGTGTGAAATAAATATGAGTACATGAATCTGTGGTCAACGCTGGATTGAGAAGTACCAGTTTGACAGTTTACAAGTTCAAGTAAATATCAGGGGCTATGAGCGGCTGTCATACTGTCCGATCAGTGAGTTGACCGTATCGTACTCGCGAGGAGCTGCTGAGGTTCCGCTAAAGCAACATGGCGGCGTGTGCACTGAGGCGTCACATCCGGGGCGCGCGGTGGCGACACCGAGCTCAGCGGGTTGTGAATGGGTGTGATTCTTCTATGTGTAAGAGTTCTGTGGTACGTGCACGTGCGTGTAGGGTTGAATGAATGTCTCTTGTCATGAAAACGCTGGGAAAATGTGAATGATTTCATATTAATGGGTCAGTGCAATGCACTCTCAATAAGCTAATACCATACTCGTTGTAAGTCACAGAGGTCGATCTAAACTCGCGTAGCTCGAGGGCAACTCCCCCTTCCACATACTGGTATAGTAGGGTCGTAGTGCTCGTATCGCACTCTTGAAAACTCGAGCAGAACTCGCGTATATACTTGACGGTGGCAAGTTATGAAGAGTTGATCGCGAGCTTCGTCCGACTATTGACAGTTTGTTACAAGCAGTACGAGTATATTACGAGTTTTAAAAAGTTCAGCACGAGCTACTTCGAACATGTTCAAAATTTTTTGAACCACTCGCGAGTTCACGGGGAGTTTTGCAGATTCACGAGTTACGCGAGTTGTCGCAAATTATCCCGAGTTACATGAAGAGCTTTACGCGAGTTATCGCGAGTGCCCATTTGAGGCAACTCGCCACAACTCGCCAAAGCTCGGCACTGTAACTCGGAAAAGTGGGAACCCTGCTTTAGCGTTTGCACATTCCATGTCAAATTGAACGTTTACATATTTTCACGTTTGCACAACTTTACACAATTCCGTGGCGGATCCAAGGTACACCGGGCACCCCCCCCCCCCAAGTCGTTTTATTATTTGTGTGTGTGTGTGTGTGTGTCACAGTGTGTGTGTGTGTGTGTGTGTGTGTAACAAAAGAGGTAAGAAGAAAATGGGGTGGGGTGCATGCGCCCCCCCCCCCCACTTTCAATTTGTAAAGGCACTCCCTCTTTACGGAATTCCTGGATCTGCCCTGCATATGATGCACTATCAGAGATTTCACGGTAGGACGTTTGCGCAGTTACCGTTGTTTGCGCATTTTCACATTTCGCACATTTCCCAAATTTCAGCTCCCTCAATCATTCAAGAGGAAACAGAATATTCTCATGCAAATGAATACTGGCTTTGACAATCTGCGAGATCATTTTATCCTCGGTCAGTAAATTACCGAACTCTCAGTGCTACGCACCCATGTAAATAAATGTGTGTTTGTTGACAAGCCGGGCATGTCGATCAATGTAACGAGGGAGGCGCGTTACCTCTCTGCACATTTTACAGGTACAAATAGTCCATGTGAACATTGATCCGAGGTTTGTTTCCTTCTATCATGGGTCTGCCACTGACTCCATGGTGTTTATTGTCACAGTGTAAGTATTGATGCACAGTACCAGAAGGATTCTGTGTACCTCTTTGAAGATAGGGAACGTAGCACGGTGCGAAGTCATTCGAGGCCCCTTTAAACTTGACTAGCACGACTATTTCACGAACAGGATGCCCTCCTGTGCGACCGTGAACCGTTGTCGGCTAACTCTCCTCGTCGCTGTGATGTTTTCTAGATCGGCTTTTCAGATTGGTGTTATCAAGAGCGTCGGAGTTTTCCTCCCCGGCATTCAAGCGAGTTTTGGCGAGTCTGACACAGACATCGGGGTGGCGATGGGCGTATTTTTCGGCTGCCTGTCATGTCCAGGTAAGGATATTATGAACAGTAAAGAAAAATGTATTAGACCATCACCAAGTCGTGCTAAGAAGGGTCGACCTATGTCACCAACAGTAACCCAATGAATGCCGCATGGCATTATTGTTCTGAAGCAACCAGGGCCCTATATTGTAATAGTCTTGGCTTTGCTTCGTAAACGAAGATTTAGGGGCATTGACGTCCACGTCTGGCGCAAGCTCGCTGGTGGCTGAAGAGGCCAATTCGTGACAGGCACAATCGACCACAACGGCTGCAGGGGAATGACAAGTCCGGGTTTTGTGTTGTGGCAACACGGTTCTTCCTCCTTCTTCGCTTTTCTTCGAGAGTAGCCCTACGGTTGTTCTCAAAGGAGGACACTGATTGGTGGACTGTTTGTCGCCAGGACCCTCGGTCAGCGGCAAGGGATGACCACTGCCGATAGTCGATGTTGCAGGTAGATAGAGACTTTTTCAGAGAGTCTTTGTACCTCTTCTTTGGTGCTCCTCTGTTACGGTGCCCAGTGGAGAGTTCACCATAGAGAGTGATCTTGGGTAGACGGTGATCCTCCATTCTCGTGACGTGCCCTGCCCATCGCAACTGCGTTTTCAACAGCATGGCCTCGACACTGGTGATCCCTGCTTGTTGAAGCACATCCACGTTTGTGATGTAGTCGCTCCAATGGATGTTGAGGATAGAGCGCAGACATCGTTGGTGGAAACGTTCCAGGAGTCGTAGGTGGTGTCTGTAAGTGACCCAGGACTCAGAGCCATACAGGAGGGTGGTAAGTACCGCAGCTCTGTAAACACTGATCTTTGTGACTTTCTTGAGGTGCTTGTTTTTCCAGACACGTCTGTGGAGTCTGCCAAAAGCACTATTAGCCTTTGCCAGTCTATTATCCACTTCCTTGTTGATTTTTGCATCAGAGGAGATGATACATCCCAGGTAGGTGAACTGTTTGACTGCCTTCAATTCTTTCTCACAGATTGTAATGTGGGGTGGGCAATACGCTTCCTGGGGGGCAGGCTGATGGAGAACCTCTGTCTTCTTCAGGCTGACTTCGAGACCAAAGAGCTGAGATGTCTCTGCAAAGCAGGATGTTACACGTTGCAGGGCAGCCTCTGTATGGGTTACGAGGGCAGCATCATCGGCAAAAAGTAGCTCTCGAATCAGTTGCTCTACAGTCTTGGTGTGGGCCTGTAGACGTCGTAAGTTGAACAGGCTACCATCGGTGCGGTATCGAATGTAAATGCCGTCCTCGTCACCGAGGTCATTCGTGGTCCGTTTAAGCATCATGCTGAAGAAGATAGTGAAGAGAGTTGGTGCGAGGACGCAGCCCTGCTTCACACCGTTTGTGATTGGGAAAGGTTCCGAGAGTTCATTTCTGTTTCTGACCTGGCCACACTGATCTACGTGAAGCTGCATGACCATGTTAAGAAACTTGGGTGGACAGCCAAGACGCTCCAGGATCTGCCAAAGGCCTTTCCTGCTCACAGTATCGAAAGCCTTTGTCAGGTCTACGAAGGTGACATATAGGCCCTTGTTTTGTTCACGGCATTTTTCTTGGAGCTGCCTGAGCACGAATACCATGTCAGTAGTACCCCTGTTCGATCTGAAACCGCACTGGCTCTCTGGCAGGTGGAGTTCTGCCACAGCAGGTACTAGTCTGTTGAGAAGGATTCTTGCTAGAATTTTGCCGGCGATGGCGAGGAGAGTTATCCCTCGGTAGTTTGAACAGTCAGACTTTTCACCTTTGTGTTTGTAGAGGGTGATGATGACAGCATCTCGGAGGTCTTGTGGTAGCTTACCCTGTTCCCAGCAGCATAGGAAGAGTTCATGAAGTTTTGAAAGCAATGCAGCTCCTCCATGCTTCCAAATTTCTGGCGGGATGCCGTCGATGCCTGCAGCCTTGCCACACTTCATCTGGTTTGTGGCCTTGATGACCTCTTCGAGGGTGGGAACTTCGTCTAGCTCTTCTTTCACAGATTGCTGTGGGATCTGTTGAATTGTCGGTTCGTCGACAGAGCGGTCGGCGCTGAAGAGGGTCTGGAAATGTTCTGCCCAGCGATTCAAGATGGATGTTTTGTCAGTGAGTAGTGCCTGGCCGTCTGAACTGCGCAGGGGGCTGACCACTTGGTGCGAGGGGCCGTAGACTGCCTTTAGAGCTTCGTAGAAGCCCCCGTAGTCACCGGTGTCGGCACAAAGCTGAACTTTCGAGGCGAGGTTGGTCCACCACTCATTCTGGATGAATCGCAGCTTGCGCTGGAGATTGCTGCAGGCAGAGCGGAAGGCAGTTTTCTTTACAGAGCATGATGGTTGTGCAAGGTGGGCCTGATGGGCAGACCTCTTCTTCTCCAGTAGTTGATGGATTTCTTGTCATTTTCGTCAAACCAGTCTTTGTTCTTCTTTGTGGAGAACCCTAAGACTTCTTTAGAGGACTGCAGAATGGCAGTTTTCAGGTGTGCCCAAAGCGTTTCAGGACAGGGATCTGTGGGAGGGTCTGAACTTTCTAACTTCAACTGAAGATTTGACTGGAAGTTGGCTCTCACATCGGCTGACTTCAGACTACCAATCTGGATTTTCTTCCTGGGCGGACCTCCTCGTTTTGGCTGTGGCTTGAAGTGAAGGCTGAGCTTGCATCGTACGAGGCGATGGTCTGTATGACATTCTGCACTGGGCATCACTCTGGTTTGCACAACATCTCTGAGGTCACGTTGGCGCACAAGGACATAGTCTAAGAGATGCCAATGTTTGGACCTGGGATGCATCCAGGTTGTCTTGAGGCTGTCTTTCTGCTGGAAAGTGGTGTTGGTGATTGCGAACTGCAGCTCTGAGCAGAATTCCAACAGGAGATGTCCATTGTCATTACAGTTCCCAAGTCCATGTCTGCCAAGAACACCTTTCCAGGCTTCCGAATCTCGGCCCACTCTGGAATTAAAGTCGCCGAGGATAACAATCTTGTCATCTGCAGGGATGTCCCGCACTAAATTGCGCAGGTCTGTATAGAATCTGTCTTTTTCCGCAGGTTCTGCTTGAAGAGTCGGAGCATACACACTAAGAAGGGTAACAAACTGCTTCCTTCTCAGTGGTAGCCGCAAGGAGATGATGCGGTCGGAGTGACCTGATGGGAAGTTCTCCAGTTTGAGACTATGGTGTTCCTGATCATGAAGCCCACACCTGAGAGGCGTCGTTCTCTCTTCGGCTTGCCTGACCAGAAGAGGGTGTAGCCTGCACCGTGCTCTTTCAGGCTGCCTGTATCTGAGAAGCGGACTTCGCTGAGGGCAGCAATGTCAATGTTCAGGCGGGAGAGTTCATGCGCAATTAAGGCAGAGCGTCTTTGAGGACGGTTGCTCTTCGCTGTATCTAGCATGGTTCTGATGTTCCAGCATGCCAAATTGAGTCTAGTTGCACCTTTAGGGGCAGGTGCGGAGCCACTACTCTTCGAAGTTGTTCTACCGCTTGAGAAGATGCCCGTTGGCCGCGGCTAGCCAACTGGGTGATATGAAGATGAGCTTTGTTTAGGCCACCTTTTCTAGGCCTGTCTCCATGTGGAGCAAGCAGTGCTGTCCCTAAAGAGGGCTGCTTGGTCATCCAGGATGCTGCCGAACGATGTTGTCATCTTCAGGTCAACTATCAGACGACCAATATCCTGAACCGCCTGTATGTGGGATTGGGACTGCGGCTCCCAGTGACATCTTTCACCTACCGTTTTCGCACCTTTCCCATCGCTACAGGACTTGGAAGAGTTGGGATAGTAGGAGTGGGGGACGTGGATTTGTCCCTAGGGCCTGCGCAAAAGGCTTTTTTAGGTGAGAGACGGTGCGCGCAAACTGTTCCCACCCTTTACACCCGTGGTTCATCTGACATAGCCTAGCAAGCTGGGACGGTGACAGCGAGGTCCTCGGGTCGTAGGTTTTACATCAGACTTTCCTTGTCCTAGATGGATTGCCTGCCAAGGCTGTCGAGCTCCATCCACCCTGAAGTTACTGTTATTTGGCACTTGAGGTGATGATGTTTAGGTTTAGGAAAACCTTTGTGGCTTACCTAGGCCTAACCCTGAAGAGAGCATGTGCTTGATCTTATTGCTCTGTTCACCAGCAGTTTAAGGCACTAGCCCATGGGCTTGACCAGCTGGTACATCACTCACAAGAAGCTCTAATAAGGTCAAGCCTAGTCTACACCCTATCAAGGCCCCAGGAGGTATCCCAAACCAAGAAACAAGTGGCTCACTGCACGTTGTTGTTTGCAGACAGTAACTGGACGTCGCTGGCTGTACTCGTCTACGGCATTACGGTAGCAGCCTGCCCTAAACAAAAGGCAGACTGGCCAGACAGACGACACACTCGTATACTTTTATACTAATAGGCAAATAGCGAGCCATCGTAAAGTCTACTTCACCAAGCATCAAAAAAAGAATCTGGCTTCCTGTAGCCTGGGCGCGTTTCTTAACACAAATTATGGTAAATTACAACTTCACTAGGCAATCCCGAAGATATTTGTGAGATCAAGGACAGCCGTGCTGCCTTGCATACAGTATACGAAAAACAGGACTCGTTCTGACAGATGTCTTTCGTAAAGCCAGAATTGCGAATACAAATCAGTGCGGAGTCTGGATATGAAATCAGAGCTGCATAACTGGTCATGATTGGCGTCGATCTCTAATTAGTAGTAGTAAGCAAGGATCACAGTTACACCCCCTCACTAAAATAATCTTCTATCTACAGAAGGCAAGAACATTATGAGAACAGGATTATACCTTGTCATTATTATTCGTATAATCCGTTGTACCTCATGAAAAGATAAACGAAACGAGAACATATTGTTCAAAATATGTCCTTAAAAAAAACTGATGTCCACAAAAGTACAATGATGAAATTAATACAATGATAACCTTTGCCCCGGATGTAGTTCAATTTCCAAGGCAAAACCCCTGCAGTTCCACGTTTACCTAATCATGTGTGATGTTCCTGGAAGATAACTTTAAAAACTTGCAATGTGAATGGGAAATCAAAATTCTACAGGGGACGAGTGAGGTATGAATTAGATGTCGCAGATTCATCGGGCGATGCATTTTGACCAAAGAGATTTTATAAGGGTCTCTTTGGTCCACACCAAGTTCAGACCTACGCGCAGACTCTATAGCGCAGTGTAATAGTAATGTATGCCAATTGAAGTGCAAATAATTTAGACAGTGCCGCTATAATTCTCACAATTCTACGTTACATGTATTACATGCATACATTTACATATATATATATATATATATATATATATATATGTGTGTTTGTGTGAGACAGAGAGAGAGAGAGAGAGAGTGTGTGTGTGTGTGTGTGTAAATGTTTATCACTCACGTTCGGTTGACAGTCCATAAGAAGCGGAGTTAGTCGTTTCGTCTGTCTGTAATATCGCGTTGTACTGCAATATTAACCTCATTCCTACATCGTCGAATTGAAAAGATATTGTAAATGCTTTCATCTAAGGCAATTTAGTGATTTGATTTGAAACATTTTTTTGGAAACGGAAGGTTACGCAGAGTCGTCACAGACTACAGTTAATTCAGTAGAGTAATATACAAACTAAAGATCCAAAGAAAGTTCAATTTCAAGCCCATTAGGTATTTATTTTCATAATAAACTTGACATATCTTTTGCAAATTGTTGCCATGATTCCCGTTGATGTTTTTCGGAATAACAATTAAGTAGTCAACACTGGATCTGTCAGAGATCAGCTATGTCGCATTATATCAATGACAAACATTTAATCTTCAGTCCCTACGGTGCACACAAACTTTTCGCTTCAATATGTTTTCTGTATATTTCCAGCCCCTCTTTTGGGGTATTTCTACAGCCGAGTTTCGCCACTCTTAAGCCGCATAATGCTCATTGGCGGACCTACTCTGTCCTTACTCGGGTTCATCTTGGCTAGCTTGGCCGTTGACTACGTGCAATTTGCAGCTTGCCTGGCGCTCACAGGTAAGAAATGAAAATTACTAAGAAAGGATTCTGACTATTAAAAGTACAAGGAGACATCTTTTCCTTGTCGATGTTTTTTACAATCTCAGTGAAAAGCTGAATTGACAATAAACTTGATTGGCCGAACGAATGCAGCAGGTCTGGAAGATCTGGAGCTATATATTGACAGCGCACTGCAGTGTATAAAGATGAGGGAAGTGTCCCTGTCATGAGCTGTATATTATACACTTATTTTATCATTTAGCAAAATCCTAATTAAGCATTTAGCCTCACTTTAAATTAACTTACTGACTAACTTTGGCTTCACTTTTGGAGATTATTTCTTTTTTTTACATACTTTTTATAATCATTGAAGAATATATCAAAAGTTGCGATTATAATGTGTCCATAATGTACGACGGAGAGTAGAGCGTAAAGAACTCCAGCATCAATTGCTAATTGGATTGACAAACAAGTTTCTACATAAACATTTTAAGCAGTTTACTGATATGAAAGCAAGTGCACATCATGACTAAGAGTTCTCTACTGTGAAAAGAATTGCGTCATTCGGGCTGAGAACTATGATAATCGCCTGAAGCCTATCACAACCCAAACAAAAAATGCTCGACAACAAGTAATGACAAATCAAGCCCAATTGCCCAAGACACATTATTTTTGTTAGAAAATTGGGGACAAAAGAAGAACGCGTGCACGATGCAGTGCAGTGTACTAGAGTGGACATTGAGTCAAAGTCTCTTCAATTTTGTTGCCCTTTTACTATTATCATTATTATAAATTCCATTATAATAACATATGGACATCCCATGATACATGACAATGTTCTACGTGACACAATAACTTAATTCTTTCTCTTAAATCCAATTTCCAGGACTTGGCTTTTCCCTCATGGTGATGTGCGTACTACTGGAACTTAGCGAGCAGGCAGGCACACAATTCGGTCTCTTGTACAGCATAGGCACGATCGGTTTCGCAGCTGGAATGTCCGTTATTCCGCTACTTGGAGAGTTCTTGATGAACGTGTACGGCTGGAGAGGCGCCATGTTGATCCTGGGTGGGCTCATGGGGAATCTCATTCCAATGATCGCGGCGATTCGTCCCGCATACTCTCTGAATGAGGCAGTGGAGGACGAGCATGGAACGAACGAGGAGACAGTTCCTTTCCTTGAGGATGATTCAGGGCACATAGGACAGAACGAGGGAAAGTTTGCAAATGACCGTGCTTTGTGTGAAATAAACTGCAAGAAATGCGAAGGTTCCTACACAGCTTCTTCGAAGCAATGTCTACAAACAAATGACGAAATGGAAGTGTTCCGCGAAGACTCTGATGATACGTCAGATGAAAGCCTAGGGATGGCATCAGACCTGCAAGACTCTCGGTTTGTGAACAAGCTTCAACCAAGTGACAATTATTCCCAACATGGTGAAGACACAGTGACAATGGTCGCAAACGCTCTAAGAAATTCATCATTTTACCAGAATCCATCATTAACTCTATACATAGCGGCTATGACACCGTTTGGTATGGCATATAGCGCATGGCATGCCTTTCTTCTACCTCGTGCCATTGAAAGTGGTATGACAATCTATTTTGCCATCCTGGTCACCGTCTGCGTAGCTGTTGCGAACATCTTGAGTCGTATTGTCATTGCACTTCTCACGGAGAAATCTTCCAAGGTTCATGAAATCTACCTGTCTCTTACCATGCTGAACGCTCTAACCGTACTTTGTGATGTCCTCATATTCAGGTCTGCTGCTATCTACGTAACATCCGTCTTGTCCTCTTTTACCGTTGCTGGTCGCGGGTCACTGATGTTCATAATAATACGTCACCTGTCATCCCCTGATAATCGCTCTGTCGCTTTGGGTTTAGGGGAGTTTCAGTATGGAATCGGGTGGTTTGCCGGTACATACCTTGCAGGTAACTTAATCATTAATTGAGTTGCTCATTAACCATGTTGCTGATTTGATATTTCATGTCAAAAAAAGTCTGATGAAAGAATGCTGCCTTTTACTTTGGAAATGCGTTGTTATTCATTTTCTTCATTACACTCAAATAAGCCATTCAAAATTCTTATTGTTTCCTGATCGTCTATGCTATCCTTCCACCAGAGAATGTGAAGCTATCACTTTAGAACATTATGTGTTGGCACAATATCTTTTATTTTCCGAACAAAGGTGAACTGAAAATAGTTCATACACAAATACAAGAATACAATACCTTCCGCTTCGATCAAGTTTTCTCGCTTGCATTGAGTTTTGTTTTGTATTTGTGTTACAAGTTACAAGTTACAAGTTTGTTAAGCCTGCGAAAATATGTACCTTTACTGCTACCGTGTAGGATAAATCTACACAGTTTTTATTCTGTTGCTGTAGTAAAGAAATCTGACTATGAGTCTCTTCGCGTTCTAAATGGATGAAGCGATTAGAAGTTGAATGAAGCCGGAGAATCATTTTACTCTTACTGTTTGCAGGGACATAAAGGCCATCCAAATCGCTTGTAGTTCCCAGACGGTTTTGACACTTCTTTTGTGTTCTGATCGTTTCAGTCAGTGGACGACAGTCAAGTTAGTTATACCTAACCTTTGCCAACCAATACTTTCCCTGCCTAGTAGTTGTTAGAATTTACTGAATTCAGAAGGCCTAATAACCTGGTACACCCTTAACTCTCCATTGTGTGTTTTGACTTTGTAAAAAATGTAATATCGATATTTGTGACTGAAAGCCGAAAACATAAATGAATAATGATGATAATAAAAAGTAAAAACAACTGTTCCTTCTACGAGTACTTCTTATGATAAAATGTGCTGTATCAAACTGAATACTTGTATAATAGGGCAGATATGCTCATTTGTTTTTGTTCGTTTTATTTTACCTCATAATCTTTCGTCTTGTCTATCCTACCTTGCAGGATTTGCGGCCGATAGGTTCGGTGGTTTCAACTCGTCCTACGTGATTGTCGTCAGTTGCGAGGTCCTTGTCTTTTCCCTCGTACTGTTCTCGCGATTTAAAGTACAACAGTAATATAGCATTGTAACAACCGCACTCGTACGAACGTATAACTGAAGGAAAATTTGTGAGGCTTGTGATTTCATACTGGTCATCCCCTGCGTTCTGTTTTTCGTTAACTCGTTAACTGTTTTCTTTCTTTTTCGCTTTTCACAGGTTTTTGCGATGTTATGTGACTGTAAAAGCACAGGCGAATGAATTTGACGACTACAACAACCGATGAAGCAATAAGATAATAGTGACAAAAAACATACAAAATAATGCTCGGCTTGCTTCCGGCATTCAACTAGCAGTAACACAGTAATTAGTGCACGAGCCCTGATGAAGTCATTATAAGCGTTTGGCAGGGTGGACAGGTGTATCCATTTATAGAAGCTATGTCTTAAAGGCCCCTTTTCCTTTGCACACTCTTTACTTTCAAGTCTAATAACTTATGAAAGGATAAGGGTGCTGCTTTGAAAGTTGGCATTAATCGTGAACATTATGTTGAAAGAACAAACTCAGTTTCAGCTTAATCTAAAAACGCTTCATTGTTGCTGCTCCGATGGTTTACATCCTGTGTTTTGTCCCTTTCACTGCACAGCTAGCACGACTAGGTAAGGATTAAGCGCTTAAATAGACCATATGAAGAGCTTGCTTCCAAAAGGCGCTAAATCCATCATTTTTCAATGGATTTAGCGCCTTTGGTTGCAAGCTCTTTATATACTTCAGAGCCTCTCTTTCCTCTGTTCACACTTTTCTAGAGTGTGTGCTTTCTTTCCAGTATTTAGATAGGTTAGGTGAGTCCATTTGAATTGAGTTATACATCATTTTAAAGCTTACAGTCTGTTCTTTCAGAATCTGTCCCTAACTAAAAATCCATGTCTGGCGACTATTTGTTGGTTTTGTGGTGCAGGGTCACATACGCCCTTTCCTGTGCCAATCTAAACTTCTCTATATTCATTCATTCATTCATTCATGCTACATGTACTTTCATTTTTATTGAATATACATAGGTAATACAAACGTGATATGATAACATATCTTGTAACATTTACACCTACATTTTGTATGTTACTGGAAATTGTTCGGTATTTGCAATCTATATTGTTTCCAAGAAATCTTACTATGCAATTAGACAAAAAATATAACAAAATAAAGCTGTTTAATCACTTCATTTTCAAAAATTATTTCATGTGGGAATCTATCAGGGTTATTACTAAATGACACCACGTTTGTTTTCTGCAAATTAAGCGATTATCTACTTGCTCTTAACAATTGCATTATCTTATTCAATTTTCATTCATAATATCAACTAATGTATGAGGATTTGAATTAGAAAGCAAAAGATTAGAATCCTCTGCAAATACTATAAAAGAGAGAACATTTGAAGATTTTGGAAAATCATTGATATAGAAAATAAAAAGTAACGACCATGATATACTTCATTGTGGAACCAAAAAATCAACTTGACTCAAAGAAGATTTTTCATCGTTTATAAAAACACATTGTTTTCTGTCTTTCAAATAGCTTCTGAACCACCCCAAGGCCTTTCCATGTGTATTTTGTTTCCGTCATATTCATATTCATATCGATAGCCAATTTCACAAATATATATATTTATTTTGTACAATGTTGTATTTCTGTTTTAATTGTAAAATGAACAATTTCAGCTAATGAGCTGCATGTTCTTTTTTATTGTCAATAAACCTTCATTGAATTGAATTGAATTGAATACCATAATGATTAACACTATTTCAAAAAATAGAATGTTTTGGTTAATCGTGTCGAAGGATAAAACTATTTCAAAAAATAGAATGTTTTGGTTAATCGTGTCGAAGGCCTTGGAGAGGTCAAGATTTCTGCAGTATGTTGAAACTTATCAATGGCCCGCGATACTTTTTCAGTGAAAGATATTGCATGTGTACGGTTGTGCTATGTTTTGGAAGGAATCCAAATTGATATCTTTATAAAAATGTTATTCTTATTTAGAATTAATTCTATTACTCGACAGTATATTACATTTTCTAATATTTTAGATATACTGAACAAAAGTGAAATAGGTCTGTGATTATTCAATTCTTCCTTATAACCTTCTTTTAAAAATGGTATTATTTTTCAGATTTTCATAGCATGTACCTGCCCTTATGACATTGGTAAATTAAAAATATGGAACGGCGGTTCAACAATATAAAATATCATGCTTTTTAACAGTATATTATAAATGTTATCATATCCAGAACTTCTTTTGGAAGGTAAAATGTGAACAATGTCTAAAATCACACATACTGTTATAGGGGAAAAATGTGAAATTTTGATCACTTACATCCAAATAATCATGAAATTTATTACTAGACAATGGGATATTTTCACAAAGATTCCGGCCAATAGTCGAAAAAATGTGAATTAGATATTTCTGCTTTCATACGTAGAACTTTGATTTTTGATCCATCATTCTTGATTTTAGAAATAACATATCTTCCCTTACGCTTATTCAATGTGTTTTATACCATTTTCAAACTAATTTTCTCATAATACTTTTTCCTTTACGCAATACCTTAGTGAGAGTATTTTTATATGCAGTATACTTATCATAGGATTCCTGTGCTTTTTAGCCTCATATACATAATATAAGTTATTTCTACGATTAATTGAATGTAATAATGACTCTGACACCGATGGAAATCTTGGATCACCTTGATAGAATATGAATATCCAACAAGTAACAATCTTATTTATAAAAATAACATGAGCTACATTCGTATCTTGTAACACATATACAGGGCGTATAAAAAAAGTTACACTTTTGAAAAATTTGTTTAAACTTCATTTCAAAACATTTGGAAGATTTTTCATATCTATGGATGCCCAATAGTCTCATCTATCAAGGGAAATCAACAAAACAGATATTTGTTCACGCTTGGCTGAACACAGACGCTCTTTGTCCAGAGTGTGAAAAATGACTTGCGCCAAATTGAATGAAGATGAAAAATTCAGCCAGCAGTCCAAATAAGTGCTCCCATTCATATAAATTGCTCTTTTGTTTAAAGCTTTGATTATGTTATTGTAGTCTGAGGTTTGTTTGCAATCTTAATGATTTCATTTCTAAATTAATTGATGAGAATTAGAGTGTGTAATTACTTCAAGATCTTTAAAGCACAGTTTTCACAATACACGGATACATTAATACCATATGCCAGTTACTCATTAATGTGGCAGTGGTACCAAATTAACCAACATTCAAATCATTCATCCCATCAGTCAATCATTTGATAGACCAATTAATCAATCTATTAACCCATCGATACATCAACCGATATATCAGTCAGTCATTGAGTCGTTCAATCAATCAGTGAATCAACCCAATCATCAATTTATCACTTTTCAGTCATTGAAATAATCAATCGCATGATTGAAGCAATTTATTAACAAATAAATCAGTTTTTCATACATTGATCAGCCTTTAAGCCACGGGGGGGGGGGTGATATTCCCTACGTCGATCTTCCATTTTAAACATGCATAAAATTGTGACTGACTGAGTGATTTATTAAATGATTGAATGATTGATTGATTAATTGAGTCAGTGAGTTATTGATTGATTGATTGATTGATTGATTGATTGATTGATTGATTGATTGATGGATGGATTGATTGATTGATTGGATTGATTGGCTGGATTGATTGGATTGATTGTATTGATTGAATGATCTGAGGATGCATTCATTTTGTACTTTTCTTCTTGACTGAGTGACTGGCATGTGGGTTCGATATGTCTGTGCATGATTTGTAATAACTGTGTTCAAAAGATCTTGATGTTGTTAATCAACCTTCCATAACACAGTGGAATCATTTAAAATGTGACAGAAAATCGCCAGAAAATACCTAAGCTATTATAACATAATCAAATCTGTGAGCAAAAGAGCAATTCGTTTGAATGAGAACACCTATTCGGACAGCTGGCTGATTTTTCCATCTTCTTTCAATTTGGCGCAAGTCATTTTTCACACTCTGGACAAAGAGCGTCAGTGTTCAGTCAAGCGTGAATACAAATTTGTTTTGTTGATTGCACTTGATAAATGAGACTATTGGGCATCCATACATATGAAAAAATCTTCCAAGTATTTTGAAATGAAATTTAGACAAATTTTTCAAAAGTCTAACTTTTTTTGATACGCCCTGTATATAGATCAGACAAATCAATTTCCATCAAAGACTCTTGGAACCGGGCTGTATTTTGAGGTGTAAACTTACGCCTACTTTCATAACTCTGAACTTTTTAAGGTTTTAAATGTAACGATATACCGATAACGATATATTCTGGAAATTATTTTGAAACAAATCGGTTTTGAAATGGCTAAGATATCAAAAAGCAAAGGAAAGCAAAACTGTCATAGGAAAAGGTGGGTCCCATCTTTTCTTGTTTTGAATGTCCCAGCCATTTCAAAACCAATATTCCTCGAATAAACTTAGATTCTTCTAAGAATCTGCACTCTTTCGCATTTCATAGTGGGTTTCTCATTTTCTCGCAAAGAAGTCAGACACCTGAAGCCCCTTCTCAAACAAAAGTGTACCATCCCTTGAATTACTGAATGCTGGTATGACGTGTTGATTTCTACTCAAGAAGCATTATTCTTTTGGGGGTCAATTGGGTATTTATTCATTTATTGACTTGTTGAAAATTTATTTGGGATGACTTTGTCAGCGTGAACTGTTTGTCACTATTTAAAGGCAATGTGACAAAACACACAATAATGATAACAAAGGATCCAATCAAACTATAAAGCTTTAGTACCATCATATACCAATTCAGGACACCTGCAGCTGCAGTAATAGAAAAAAAGTCTAAAGGATGAAATTACAAGAATGCAAACCAAGAAATCAAACCATGAATTTTCATCTTCATATACCAAATTAGGTCACCTGCAGTAACACAAAAAAGAATGGATCAAATGGCAAAGTTGTCAACAGAGTAAATGCCATATCTTCAGAGGTTTTTTTTAAACGTAAAGACTGCAAAGAAAAAAAAAAGTAGCTCATCCTGGTATCATAACACATATTCGCAGGAACGCCGAAGCACACATGCCACACTTTTCCTTGACAGGAGAATATAATACGCAATTTAGCACACACAACAGGAACACAAATATTCATCCATCATTATGAATAAGAAACATTTTTTCTCTCAAAAAGAGTAAGTTAGAAGACGTGCGATAATCTTGAGCAATTGATATGGAAATAAGATTTAATATCATAATAATTATTCACTATTTGAATGAGAAGAAGATTTTCTGCAGCAGAGATGGTCACATCAAAACAAAAATATTAGGCCTACAGAACATTTAAACATGCGCTTGAAATATTGAGCAGAAAATGAAGTTTGCAAAGTTTCGCAAAATCATTACATATGTGCCCTTTAATAATAAAAAATACACTTTTTAAAACATGCAGTATTTGGTTTTAGTGTTTAGAACCAGATGAAGTGAGTAGGCAGTAGGGGTATTGTTAGTGTATCTGTCGCATCTTTTGTCATGTACGATTCTATCTATCTACCTGTCATATCTATCTTTATTTCATTAAATATAATAGATTGAACTAATCCATCATAAACAACCTACACTTATGCATTCAATTCAGTTCAATTCAATTTTATTTCCATTTCCATTGAATAAACAGAAAAAATATATTCAATACATTTACAGAACAAATTTATAACAATTTCAAAGAAAACGTACAACGTACATTAAAGTACATTAACATTAACGTTAACATTAACATTAACATTAACATTAACATTAACGTTGCCTAGTAAAATGCTCGAAATTGCTCAAATGATTGCCACTCATCTTCTGTATGAACTCGTCTTTGATCTTAAAGGACAAGTTCACCTTCATAAACATAAGGATTGAGAGAATGTAGCAATATTAGAAGAACACATCATTGAAAGTTTGAGGAAAATCGGACAATCCGTTCAAAAGTTATGCATATTTGAAGTTTTTGTGCAGTCACCGCTGGAGGAGAAGACTACTGCAATGTGTGAATAACTTAGATGTCACATGCGTACAACAATATACGGAAAATATAAAGAGAATTTCACAAAATTTCATCTTTTGAAAAAAGTACACATTCCCCCGACTCGTTATCGACAAATGTTATGGGTAGTATTATTCCCCCTGCCTTTAGAAAGAGGCAAGTCAAGTGCTCTTTTATTATGCGAAAAAAGTGAAAATATGTTGAATTTTCTTTACATTTTCTTTATACTGTTGTACGCATATGACTCACAAGCTGTAGTAGTCTCCTCATCCAGCGGTTCCAACACAAAAAAATGTAAAAATTCATAACTTTTACATCGATTGTCCAATTTTCCTCAAACTTTCACTGATGTGTTCTACTAATATTGTTGCATTCTCTCAATCCTTATGTTTATGAAGGTGAACTTGTCCTTTAACTAAAACTTATTTTCTTAAACAGAATATGATGATGACAATACAACAAACCTTCCTCCATTATTTATTCAGGAAAATGGAATGCTAATTCCCTGGCGGCATGGCAGGTGAAGATGATTATAGATGGAATTTGTCGAGAATGTCTGGCGGACGTGTACGATTGATGCAAATGGGTGACTCATTTTAATATGGCGTTTTTGTAAAGTAATCGTTTCCCACTGCCAGCAATCACTCTGCTCTATAATCCATTATCCATACATTTGATGTATAGAAAATTATCTATACATAAAGTTGGTAGCTGTGTCGTTCTTTCAACTTTACCTTCTAATTTATCATGTTATTTTTTATACCGTACAGGGTTTGCGGCCGATAGGTTCGGTGGTTTCAACTCGTCCTACGTGGTGGTCGTCGGCTGCGAGGTCCTGGTCTTGTTCCTGGTGCTGTTCTCACGATTTAAGTTGAAATTAAAGTAAGGTATCATGACGATATGCACAGCTGATAGTAGGTGAAATAAAAAATTTGGGGTTTGAAATTATTGTTTTTATTATATGACATATCAATTTACATCTGACTATATCAAGTATAAATCCTAAGGATAACTCTTTTTTAATTAACGTTTGTTGTCAAGTGCCTATGTGCAACCAGTGATTGTCCTGTTATTTACGAAATAGTCAAACATCCGCTTCTTCGCGAAACAGCGTACAGCGTAGTTACAAAAGATAATATCAATACACAGCCAGGTATTCTTCTATTTGACATAAGTGACTATTTGCCATTTTTTTTTCCCGGCTCTTACGTTTAGGTAACGTTGGAAATTAGCCATCATGTAAAAGAAGTATGAAATATGCTTAAAAAAAACACTAGGAATACGATTAAAAACCTATGATCAACGAAAGATCTATCGAAGCTTCGTCACATAGCAGTCACTCATATATATAAAAATATCTTTTAAATCTTAATCTGTATCTGAAGGAAATATCAAAAGATCATTGTTATCATATAATCATGAAGATACGCCAGGTTTAAAGAGGAAGTGTTAATATTAATCTTATAAAGTTGATGAAGTCAAAGTATACACATATAATGTACTTAAAACCAAATATTTAAACCATCTTACATGAAAGCAATAAACACAGTAATTTATTCTAAAAATGAAATACCACCAACAATCAAGAAATTGCAAATTCATTTCATGATTTTTCTTTCAAGGTATGGCACAGATCATTTGAAATAAGGTTGGAGGTTTCCAATATTTCTTGATGATGATTTCTTTTTTTTTATAATGAGACAAATCTCACGAAATAGAAAAATGTTTATAATTGAAAGAGGATTTCAAAGTTTATTTGATTAGTATTAATGTTTAAATGCATGAGATATCTAAAACAAAGCAATCTTAGTAAAAAGTGAGGCACACCTTTTACAAGGATCGCTTTTTTTAATATCTCAGCCATTACAAAACAATTTTTCATCAAATAAACTTTGAATTCCTCTCAGAATTGTAGACTTCTTAACATTTAATAAGGTGCATGGTTCCTAAATATCTCACAAAAAGTCAAAGGCTGAATTCTCACCTCAACCAATACTACACCATCCCTTTGATATTGGTACAAAACTGCAATATTTGTAGCATACATACGAATAATCCGTTTCAAGATTATTTGATGATGCCAAATAACAATATTATGTTTGCAAAGCTAGTAAAAAATGATGGATTAATAAATCGAGTTGATGATATGGAAAATAACATTAGCGTAGGTTTTGAGTAAAGTATGTAATTCCTTGGCTATGTGATCCTTTACGTATTACTCCTCAGAGATGTTGAAGTATTAATATGCCCCCTTAGAAAATATCGTTGCTCCATTTATACCCATTAAAAATGAAAAGAAACTGATTTTAACAGTTATCGTACAATTTCAATAAAATCTTTTTCCCCAATATATTAGATTAGTGCATTTAAAGATGAAATCCGGTCCAAATATTAATCTGATAAAAAAAGTATACTTTTACAAGTTCAATGGTAAAAATGTGACTTAAATTGGATGACAAATAAGTTATGAAATTTTGAAGTTTTGATAATTTCTCAAAAACAGTTCTTGTACAGTAGATATGAATATGCAAATGAGTGAGCTAACTATGCCATATCCTCACAATTTTCCATTCATCATGTACACACAAAAAAAAGAATTACGACAATTTAACATTTCTGCCATTGAAGTCTTAAACATGACGTTATTCCCGGTAAAATAGCTTCAGAATAGTGATCGGTTAGAATATGAGGATTTGAGCCTCGAGTATAATTGCGTTTGAATGAAAGACTGGAAATTTCAGAATTTTATGTACAAACTATATGGTAAGTTGTGAGGGAATGACATGCTCACCTTGCCATTAGAATGTTCATATTGACTGTTCAAGAAATGTTTCCCCCCCCCCCAAAAAAAAAAAAAAAATAGCGAAACTTTAAAATGTCATAACTTCCTTATTTTTAATCCGATTTTGATCAAACTCATAGCGTTGAACTCGTAATATTTTACTCTCTCTTATCAGACTAACTTATATTTGGACTGGATTTCCCCTTTAAAAAGAGAGAAATTGATTGAATTTTCATATAGATGTGACATGCTGATTGCGCCTTGAAATGGAAATAAAATGAAAGATATATTTAATCTTTTATGCGATTACTTACTGTGTTTTGTTCTTGTTTTCCTCGAATTTATATAGTGCAACAATATACAGTATAGTGCCACGGCATCTGCTGTAGAAACATGAGGATGTTCTGCAAATCTATCAAAATGATTTTGCGGTTGGCAGGAAAGATGACACGAAGACAACTATCTATGAAGCAGCAAGATAGATAATACAGAAAATACAAATGCTTACAATTTGCAGCTCTTTAGCTGCCTGGGATCTTGTTCGACTGTGCCGAGTAAAGAAGACTATAGCTAGGAAATCATGTAAGCCATAATCCGAAAATGGAGTTAGGTACGTCAGTTTGCACTCTTTTTTTTTTTCTTTTTTTAGCTGCATTATCGAACCTTCAAAATGACGAGCACCACACAAAGAAACAGAAAAAGATAAATTACAGCGTTTAAATCAAACTGCTTCCATTGCCCTTCACGTCTTATGCTCACGTGGTATATACATATATGATAATTGTAATTTATCATGTCTTGATTTATATGAACAGTTTCAACGCAAAAGCAAATAAACGTCATTTGCAAAGTGTTTGTATTTAAAGGTACTCATAAAACAGGATGGAAAATTAGAGTTTTCAGTGTTACTGCACTCGCTATATAACAAGAAATGTTTTTCTTACATAATGCTGTATATATTATGACCGTGCATCACAAAACCAACAAAAAGTTGCACAACTTGATTTGAAGTAAGGACACACACACAAAAATGGTGTAATACGTCAACCTAGTCAATATTGAAGTTTTCTCCAAATTTTCTGAAAGAGCTATTCTTCTACATTTTTCGATAGGTTGGAATCATACAAAGAATGGAAAATGGTATCTCATCGGTTTTTCTAGAACACCTTTTTTATATATATTATAGTGTGATTACCATGTCTTAGAGTCCCCTTTTCATTTCTTAAAATTCTTTATGCACTATTAATTCACTTTTAGGTCTATTAAATTTCAAAAGGATAGTACCACTGCTTTGAAAGGTAGTATTAGTCATGGACCATGTGGACAGAAGGTTATAGAGCATGCTCAATTTCAGCTTAATCTGATAATCTCTTGACTGTTGTTTGCTGTGATGGTTTGCGTCCTGTTTCTTGTCTCATTGCATGACTTGGTACTCTCTAAAACAAATGAAGTGAAAATATTCACTCCTAAAAGAGTGAATACAAAAAAGGGTGAATTTAGAGTGAATACAAAAAAGAGTGAAATTGGAGTGAATTTTGAGTGAAAATGTTCACTTTCACTTGTTTTAGAGTGACCTCAGGGATCACTCCAAAATCTTCGAGTGATCCCTGAGGTCACTCCAAAATGAGTGAAAATGAACATTTTCACTCTAAATTCACTCGAATTTCAATCTAAATTCACTCTTTTTTTGTATTCACTCTTATAAGAGTGTATATTTTTACTCGGTTTTTTTTTTTTTTAGAGAGAAACCATAAGATCAAGGACCTACCAAGTACCTCCTTTGTAAGATTAAAAGCTTGAATAGATGCTCTTTTCTCAATTCACACTTTTCCAGAGTGTGTTCTTTCTTCCCAATATTTAGACAGGTTAGGCGAGTTCTTTTCAATTGAGTTATACAGTGCGTATCAAAAAAAAACGCAACAAGATTTAATTTCGTATTTTTTGAAGATTGTTTTAATTTTACACCAAAGTGAGTAGCAACATCTTAACGCCACATATCTCCTCTTTCCAATGATATCTTATTTATTCTTACACGGTCATAGATGGCTGAGTAATCATTCTTTTTGGACAATGGGTCAAATTGGACTTGGGACCAAGTTTCGGTTTCTGCATTCAACTATGACGTCGATTTTCGTAGAGAAAAGCTGAATGTCTGGGCTGGACTTTATGGAAACGGTTTGCTCCTAGGGCCCTTCTTCTTTGAAAACAGCATGAACGGAAATGGATACTTTTAAATGAAAATGTGATTCCTAAGAATGGAAAATTTTCCTGTGCAACAAAGGGGTGTGTTCAGACGCCTGTGGTGGGCACAGGATGGCGCACCAGCCCATTGACTAGTTGCAGTAAGAAACAGATTGGCTGGGGTATTTGGAAATTGGGTGATTGCCTTGTATCATGATGTATAGTGGCCACCACGATCTCCGGATCTGACTTGGGACTTTTTTCTTTGGGGTTATCTCAAGAGCAAAGTGTTCATTACCCCTCCACCTGACATTGCAAATTTCAGACAAAGAATCACTGATGAGTTTGAAGCTCTACGCCACCAAGCCCCAATGATTCGCAGGGCTGTGCGTGAGATGGAGAAAAGAGCTAATCTCTGTGTGGAAAGGAATGGTGGCCATGTTGAGGGGCATGGAATGTAATTTAAAAAGAGATACTAGTATAAAAAAGACAATGGTAAGTTGCGCTCATTAATTTCAACAATTTCATCAATTGCGATCACTAATGTAATTAAAATTAATTTCATCATTCAATTTGTTTAGTTAATTTCTAATAAGGTGCATTGATTCTTGCAGTACCTAACCTTGGCCCAAAGTCCAATTTGACCCATTGTCCATAAAGAATGATTACTCAGCCATCCATGACCGTGTATAAATAGATAAGATATCATTGGAAAGAGGAGATATGTGGTTTTAAAGGCAGCCGATCGTCATCCCTAATGGTACATAAACTCCGAACGACCGAAGTTTGTGCATGGAATTGCGCAATGCCAGACTCGGTGCTATATCCATGAACGTGTGGGACAATGTTGCCACTTAGACACGTGTGTGTGTGTGTGTGTGTGTGTGCGTGTGTGTGTACGCATCATACACAAACATCGTCACCGCGAGCTGCGGTGGTTGGAGGAGAGAGGCCAGAAGACGCGTGTGTGTGTACGCACAAATATTGTCACCGCGAGCTGCGGTGATTGGAGGAGAGAGGCCAGAAGACGCGTGGCTCTTTTGGCCTCTCTTCATGCGCATGGGCACTGGGAGTGTGCGTCCATTCGGAAGCTCTCGTGCCTAGCTCGGACAGCCATTTTGGGTTAGGAGGTTAGCACAGAGAGCTCTCTTGTAACCTAGCGTTTTGTTCGCTGACCCATTGAGCCAGCGCTATTCTCATTCGGGGGTCACTACATTTGATACAGAATGGGGGAGGCAGCGTGTTGCGTTCGTCTCCGTGCCGCACAAACCACTCGCCACGATTGAGTGCCTTTAAGATGTTGCTACTCACTTTGGTGTAAAGTTAACACAATCTTCACAAATTTAAAATCAAATCTTGTTGCGTTTTTTTTTTGTACATCATTTTCACTGCTCTTTTAAAATCTGTCCTCACAAGAGTGCACAATCCATAAAACATTCAAGTATAGCGACTTTTAGTTGGTTTTGTGATGCAGGGTCATGCATACTTGGCAAAAAAGAAAGAAAGAAAAGAAAGTAAACAATAATTAAAGTCCATCTTTCTCATAGATTATTTGGCAAATAATATTTTATATGCAATGTTAAAGGTAATTTAATTGGCGTTCAACTTAGAATAGGTCAATGAAAATGGAAACTTAACCAATGAGTGAATAAATTCGCTTTTATCTTCCAAGACACAAGACTAAAAATGGCAAAAATGGACAAATAGTTGTTATTCAAGCGTATGTGCTCTTTCTTATGACAATATGAACACAGGACAAATTCAACTCAATGAAAATGCATATTAATTTGCAAAAATCAACCTGCGATCTCTATAATATCTCTGTAACTCTCCAAAGATAAAGAAAGGCAACAATGATGGAGGAAAATAAAGACATAAGAAAAGAAGCAATGTGGCAAATATAACAGAAATTTGAAAGGTTATTCCAAATTAAGAAAATTTGAAATGATATTTGGGGCTGAATTTGTCTCATGTATTCTTAAATTCCTTGATTAAAAAGTACAATGAAGAAATTCTGTCGATTTTATCACCTTTGCGGCTTACTCCCCATGTCATTTAAAGTTTGAGTTGACCATGTTGACACAAAATTCTTATTTACCTTTCAGTTTTCCCACTGTTTTTATCTTCTTCTTATGAAAACATGAACTGGAAAGAGTGTTCACTTTCTTTTTTGCTGAGTGCATATTATATACATTATGTATTTACATCGATGGATACACGTATTCTGTATTAAAGACAAACACGTACAACTGTATTATCCACCATACACTATTCAATATACAGCCATCTACGTCACACGTGTGTCTAGCTATACCATGTTCCTGCTGTAGGGAGTCACTTTAGATTGAACTATTAATGTGTGTGCTTGATAGTAAGGTGTATTGCTGGGAGGTCAGGTATGACTCCATACATGACGTATCACCGAAAAAGACGAGACAGTTCCTCGCCATCTCGACCTATCTTTGGTCAGTCCGGAAAAATGATGTCCGCAATGTCGTCTTCTCGGGTTCGATAAGTTCAGTTCTCACGTCTCACCTTGCTGCTTTCTCAGATCCGAGATGTCAAGTAGACGAGATTTCTCGCCTTTTCGGGACCAGATCTCACATCTCGCCTTCAAGGACCCGAGACGTCGAGGAGGCTAGATCTTAACACTCGTCTTCTCTGGATCAAAGAGGAAGAGAAGGCGACGGATTATTTTGTGACACATGTTACTTCCCTGGCTAGGAGATGACAACTTCTAAGCAGGCAAAACTGTGCTTTTTTCATGTTGCTTTGTTCCAATGCGTGGATCGAGGATTTTCATCAGCGAACACCTCATGAAAGATCGGCAAATCCTGTTCAACAAAGTCCGCAGCAACCGAGATGCAAATTCCACTTATTTCATTGTAGTTGGTTGTAGTCATTGCAAATGTTATATATGGGTAAATTTGTCCCAGCAAACCAAACAGGAAACTTTTAGAGATTGTCTCCAATTATGGACTAAAACAGTTTAGATCTAAACCCACGAGAAACACACCGTTTTCAGCCACAACACCCCAGGTATTGTTCTCATTAAACCACAAACTTGTACAATATGTGTGTACAATGTGGTTTAAGAGTAATAGATTATCACTCAATCTGAAAAAGATACATTTTATGTATTTCTATAATAAGAAGCATGACAATGAAATGCAATATTTGAATATTATGGTGGATGGTATATCATTGGAACAAAAAGAAAGTATCAAATTCCCCGGAATATATATAAATGAAAATATGAAATGGAACGTTCATGTACAATATATCTCTGATAAAGTGTCTCGTAATGTTGGTATACTCCAGAAGTTAAAGTATTATGTCCCTCAGAATATTTTATTTATGTTATATAATTCGTCGATATTATCGCATATTTCTTATTGCAACATTGTATGGGCAACTTCAAAAAGCCACATTGATAGTATATTACTTTTACAAAAGAAAGCTATACGTATATGCACCAACTATCGACACCATTCAGATCCTTTATTCGCAGAATTAAAAACAATTAAGGTAAATGACATTGATTTTTTTCCCAAACTCACTGTTTATGTTCCGCTTACATAATGGTCAGTTGACATCTTCTTTTTTTTTTTTACTCACTATTTCAATTAAAAAAGGACATACATTCTTATCCAACAAGACAATCTGATAAGTTTCATTTATATAATCCCAAAACAGTGATGGCGCTGAAATCTGTCAGACACACCGGACTCGATGTTTGGAATTCTCTTCCTTCTGAAATTCGAAGTTTAAAGTCCATGTATTCTTTTAGGAAAGCTGTAAAAACAATGTTGCTTTCTGGATATCAGTAATTCCATTGTCATTGTTAATGTATTATACACGAAATTCTTTCGCAGAAATATCGACGCATTTAATTTATCATGTAGGCCTAATAATAATTATGTAACTGACCATGACCTGTCTCAACCGTTCACCTTTACCTCGGTGAGAAAATATTTTGTCATGCCTTGCTAATCAGTGATACAGGTGATTTTATTTTGTATAAATCTTTAGTGAAAGCAGACAAACCTCTCCTTTCCCTTTCTCCTTTCAACTATCCTATCTCTATGCAAGTCATCCCTCCCTCCTATTCCCCTTCCGATGTATATTATAATATTATGTTATGCTACGGGGGCTGCACGCAAATCAAGCCACGCTTAAGCTGTAGCCCCTCTGTATTATTCATTGTTGTATGTTTTGTTGTACTCTTGCTGTACATTGTAAAAAGGCAATGAAGAAGAAAATGCAACTTATATATATGTTTGTATATGAATGTGTATGTACAATGATGATACAGAAACCAATAAATCAAATCAAATCAAATCGAAATATAGTGATGAAGCACCACTCTTACTTAGTAACCATTATATGTGACCGTGCACCACAAAACAAACAAAAGTCGCACCCCTTGATTTTAAGTGAGGACTCAAAAAAGGTGGAATGGTTCAACCAAGTCAATCTTGAGTTTTTCATATTTTCTGAAAGAACTATCCTTCTTCTACATTATTCTTTAATTTGGTATCTTAACATGAATGGGAAAGTGTTTTTAGCAGTTTTTCTACAACCCTTTTTGGGGGATGAATAGAATGATCAGTTATGACTTAGAGGCCGCTTTTCATGTTTTGAAATCCTTTGCACACTCTTCACTTTCAAGTCTAATAACTTTTGAAAGAATGACGCTACTGCTTCGAAAGTTAGCAATAATCATGGGAAGAATGTGCTAATAGAACAGGCGTGATTTCAACTTAATCTAATAATCCCTTCATTGTTGTTGCTCCGGCGGTTTACATCCTGTGTTTTGTCCCTTTCATGGCACAGCTAGCACTGCTTGGGAAAGATAAAGCGCTTGAATAGACTGTGTACTTCAGAGCCTCTTTTCTCACTTCACATTTTTCCATAGTGTGTGTTTACTTTCCAGTATTTAGGTAGGTTAGGGGAGTCCATTTAAATTGAGTTACACATAATTTTAAAGCTTAGAGTCTGCTCTTTCAGAATCTGCCCTTAACTGAAAATCTAGGTTATGTCTGGCGACTTTTTGTTCGTTTTGTGGTGCAGGGTCACATAATACGATAGTGGGATCGATTGGCAAAGTAAAAGCCTCTATCTCAAATTATAAGCATGGAAATTCTCGAAATTTAAAAGAATTTTAAATTTGTGAAATTCTGTGATGAATTACTAAAAAAAAAATCATTGTGATGTTAAAGCACGCGAAACTGATGCGGCATATGACAGAACAATATCTAAATATAGAAAAATACGAGATGAATATGCCCCTTTGACATGCAGAAGATTTAAACAGACACCTACACCATATGGGTGAATGCTCATATAAATTAGCTTCTGACTGAGAGAGACAGAAGCAAGAAGAAAGCAAAATAATATCAGAGGAGCCCCCAACTTAAATGATTATAACAAATTGAAAAATTGTGTAACTTCTTTCATGCGTAAAACGAAGAGGAAATATATTACTGAAAACATTTTTGAAAAGCATAAAGATGACTCTGCCAAGCTTTTAAAGTTGCTTCAAGTGTTATTACCCAAGAAAAATGTAACTACTTTTAATTGTGTTCATCTTGAAGGAAATATGATTATCGCTATTATTTGATGAAAGTTATTATTCATCCAGTCGATGTAGATTTGAGACGAATTATGAATCGAAGAACTGGAATTTAACTTACGTTTTTGGCAACGTTTCGCTGATTAATCACAATCAGCTTCATCTGGCATCCTTCCAGAAGAAGGCTGGTCGTTATATACGTGAAGCTGTGTAGGAACGTCACGCAAGGGTGCACTACCCGTGCGTGACAGACGACTTGGAATCTCACGGACTGCCCGGTCCCACGTATGTGACAATTTGAACCGTAAGCCCCCCTTCTTGTTCAGTTTAGGTTCCTCCACTCGTTCCCAAATGGCCTCTTTAACACCGCGCTTGAACCAATTGGCTTCCCTGTCTAGAATGACCACGTCTTTTGTGTTAAATGAGTGGCCTTTCTCTTTTAGATGTGTGTATACCGCTGAGTCAGGGTTGAAATCCACACTGCTAGGCCTTCTGTGTTGGCTCATACGGGCTTTGAGGGATTGTTGGGTTTCCCCGATGTAAAAGTCCTGACAGTCTTCCTGTTCGCACCTCACCCCGTATACCAGATTCCTCTGTTTTTCTTTTGAAATCTTGTCCTTCACATGTACCAGCTTTTTCCGTAGCGAGTTGTGGGGTTTAAAGGCGGTGGAGATTCCATGCTTTCCAAAGACCCTTTTAATCTTTTCAGAAAGATCATATATGTATGGGATGGTGATGGTGATTTTCCTTGTGTGACTGGAGATGGTACCACTTCTTTGGGCGGATTTATTGCCAGTTCGCTTGGGACTCTCGGCTTTGGAGAACGACCAATCCGGATATCCACATCTAGCCAGTGCCTGTTTGGTGTCACCCTTTTCTTTGGCTCTTTCGGTTGGATCTTGTACCACCAAGTCTGCTCTATGAAGGAGTGTTCTGATGACAGACAGTTTATGTACAAGCGGGTGATGGGAGTTGAAATGAAGGTACTGGTTGGTATGGGTGGGCTTGCGGTATACCGTTGTATCCAATGAACCATCCGATGAAATGTGTACTTCAACATCCAGGAAGGCCAGTTTCTGGTCCTTGCTCTCTTCGGTTGTGAATGAGATGTTCGGATCACAAGTGTTTATGTGTTGGAAGAATTTCTGCGTCTCCTGTTTCTTCACAATGACGAAAGTGTCGTCCACATACCTCAGCCAAACCCGAGGTTTAGATCCTGTGTATGATTTCAAGGCTACTGTTTCAAAGTCCTGCATATACAGTACAAAAGACGTGGTCATTCTAGACAGGGAAGCCAATTGGTTCAAGCGCGGTGTTAAAGAGGCCATTAAGGAACGAGTGGAGGAACCTAAACTGAACAAGAAGGGGGGCTTACGGTTCAACTTGTCACATACGTGGGACCGGGCAGTCCGTGAGATTCCAAGTCGTCTGTCACGCACGGGTAGTGCACCCTTGCGTGACGTTCCTACACAGCTTCACGTATATAACGACCAGCCTTCTTCTGGAAGGATGCCAGATGAAGCTGATTGTGATTAATCAGCGAAACGTTGCCAAAAACGTAAGTTAAATTCCAGTTCTTCGATTCATAATTCGTCTCAAAAAATATTGTTATTATTATTATTTCAGTTTTATTTCCACAGGGTAGTTTCATCAAGACCAGCAGGTCCTGCTCTTCCAGAGAGCCCTGCCCATGATAAAAATACATAAACATTCATCGTAACACAAAATTAACCTTCGTACATTATTGAACAGTAAAACATTAAAATCTACACACTTGAATACTTGTAATAATGCAAACAATCAGAATCAAATCAAATCATCTCAATAAATATATTTCTTTACATAGAATAGAAGTGAAATGACCCATCCCCCCCCCCCCCTCAAAAAAAAATAATAATAATTACGAACCCACACGTCTACGTACGCACACACAATGCAGGCCACTTGGCGCAGACACGTTGGTGCACCAACTAACCCTACACATAGTATACTCCTACGCACGCACGCACGCACACATGTATACCGTTACACAACACACACACACACACTAACACACACACATCCCCACGCACACATGCACACACACACCCGCGCACAAATGCACACACACACCCGCGCACACATACATGCAACGCACACACACACACACACATACACACGCACACCCATACATCTTCCCATACTTTACACTCCACTTCCAAATGCGTAGCGAACTCATGCATAATTATAATGATGCACACACACAAGCGGGAAGGTGAGACCTCCGTGAGTACCCGTACGCCTACACTGTACGTACATACATAAACGTGCTCGCGTGTTATACACAATAGGCGTTTTGACATTCGAAATAGCGCGCTATTTTCTGACTTGGGAAATTAACCCGATCACGAAATAGCGCGCTATTTGATAATGTGAACACAAATTAGCGTTCTAATTGTATCGCTCTGGTCGAGAAAATTTCTCGAGTCCAACTCGGGAAATTTCTGAAATTTCTGAAATAGCGGGATAACTGGCGAACTAGCGCGCTATTTGATAATGTGAAAACGCCTCAAGAAATTAGCGCGATGCATCCCATCATGCCTAGCGTGTGTGACCCGATCGATTGAGGCAAACTGCACACAAAGTATGAGAAATTTTTGAAAGTGCACACATTACTGATGCTGTTTGCACATGCTCAGCTGTCGAATTAGCTCGAAAAAATTTCGGGCTAATTTTCTTCGGGCTGATGTGAATAAGAAATGAAATAGCGCGCTAATTCGCAATCGCGAAAAATATCTCGAGCTTGGATTTTTATCGGGCTGATGTGAAAACGCCTATAAATATTCTATACATACAGTACGATGACCAGTTATTCATGTGCGTGTACAAAATAGCAAGATTAAAAACAAAACAAAAATGTCACACATACGTCTATAATCTGTACTCAAAGCCTTCATAAACCAATGTGGTATGGGGAAATCACCTCCAGCATGCAAATACGGGTAAAAGGATCTGAGGCACCGCTACAGACAAAATAAACAAACAAACGAACAAACAAACTAACAAAAGAGGTACCCGCACTCCTTCACAAAAACGTCTTATATATGTGTGATTTCCATGCCACATTACCCTGGACTTTAAAGCAAAAATAATGAAATCCGAAGTTGCTGTTTAAAACACTGCAAAGATTGACAGTTTTAGATGAATAACGGTAGTTTGTTGAACAGTTTTGCCCCGGTTACTGCTAAGGTGCGAACCTTAAAATCTGTCTATACATCTGGGAATAAATAAGGGACTATTAATAGCATATCGCGTAGAATAATATACTGGTCGTTTACTAACACATGAATTCAAATACATTGGGGCTATATCATTCAGTATTTTAAACACCATTAAAGACTGTTGGTATTTAATCCTTTGTTGCACTGTTTGCCAATTCAAAATACTGATAAGGTTGCTTTGTGGGGTAGAATAATCTGCACGTAGTATTAATCGTGCATACCTATTTTGTAACTTTTGCAATTTTGCTATGTTTGCTTTAGAGGTATTTCCCCATACGGTGTTACAATAATCCATATGCGGCAGTATCAACGAATAATATAACTTTCTTAAAAGTCTCTTGGATAAATAATGCTGAACTCGGCGAATGCAAACAATCGTATTTGACACCTTTTTTACGATATCATGTATGTGTGAAGACCATAATAAATGCTTGTCAATCGTAACACCAAGGTACTTGATCTTATCTATATACTAATTCTAACAGATTGCTGTTGTATTTGATGGAAATATCAGTATTGTGAATTTTCTCCTAGAGCCAAAAAGTATCGTTTTTGTTTTAGTTGCATTTAAGCACATACCATTGCATTGCAACAATTGAACTACACTATTGAGATCTTTTTGCAGATTGTTTTCACATGATTGTTGATCCTTTGCCTGATTAAACAATGCCGTGTCATCTGCATACAGGGAGATATTTGTCTCCGGATGGAGATTTAGATTACAAATATCATTGACTTACAAACAAAATAACAGCGGTCCCAAAATGAAGCCTTGTAGTACACCACATTTCACTGTGAGATAGTTACTCATGGTTCCTTGTATACTAGTACAATGTTGCCTGTTCAAAAAGTATTACTTAAACCACGCCAATTCAACCCCATTAATGCCGTAACATAACATTTTTTGAAAAATCAAATGATGTGGTAAAAGATCAAAGGCCCTTTTCAAATCTAAGAAAACGGAACCTGTGACTCCGCCTTTTTCCATGTTGTCAAGAATTTTCTCTACTATATGTGTTAAACATGTGACAGTTGAATGACCAGGCTTAAATCCTGATTGACAGTCGCTTAGTATTGATCGTTTGTTCAGGTATGTATATAATTGCGTATGCACAGCTTTCTCGAGAATTTTGGACAATATTGGCAGCACAGAGATGGGTCACAATTACCTAGTTGCATTCGATTTCCTCCTTTGTGAATAGGAGTTATTTTTGCTATCTTAAACTCGCTCGGAAAACAGCCATATTCTAATGAACAATTAAACAGCATTGTTAAAGCACCAGCTATGTAAGGAGCAGCTATTCTAAGCAACCTTGGAGGTATGTCATCAACTCCAACTGCCTTAGACGTATCAAGATGAGATAGTTCCTTTAATACAAATTCTTCCTTGAGTTCAACAAACTTAAATACATTTTCAGTCTGATGTAACGTCTTTAATGCATTTGCATTAAGGTTTCGGGTGTCCGTATTACCTAAAATTTCATTTTGTACAATATTATAAACTTTATTAAAAAGTGCAGAGACTTTTTCTTTCTCTTCACTAATTTCGTTATTCAAAAAAATGTTAATTTGTGAAGGATATGGCAAATATTATGAAAAATTGTTTTAAAGATGTTCCTAAACGATTTACAATGGCTGATTCAAAGAAAGAGATATATGAGAGCTGTGTTCATCGACAGCATTACGTCCAACTCTTTATTTCATCTTGTTACTGAAAGTGAAATAATGAAATGTTTTTATTCAATCCCAAGAAGAATTGGAGCAAGTGCTGACAATTTGCCAACATGTGTATTGAAAGATATATTGCCTCTAATCTTGAAACCACCCTGTCCAGTGGCGTATCTGGGGGGGGGGGGGGGGCAAGGGGGGCACGTGCCCCGGGCGCCACTCCTTGGGGGCGCCAAAAACGGAAAAAAAAAACGAAGAAGAAGAAGAAAAAAAAAGAAAAAAGGGGGAAGAAAAGGAAGAAGAAGAAGAAGAAGAAAAAAAAAAACCCTCGCCCGGTCGGGGGGGGGGGGTGGGGGCAGAAAATCAAATCAAACAAGATAAAATGATGATGATGATGCGGACAAAATGACAATGTATATTGTGTTCACACATGTCCTTTTATATTTAGCAGGCAAAATGTTACACGGAGCAGCGGCTGCAGTTTCTTTCGTTCTGAAGCAATCGCCGATTGGATCAAAGGAGGGCACCAACGGTTGCGAACATCAAGGGGGGCGCAAAATAATTTAAACAAGATAAGAACAAAACGTAATGATGACGCGGAAATATACAAATTTCGGCTCACTCGCTCGTACTAATTTAGAGTATTTTTTCAAGTCCTCTGTTTGTTGGTATAAATCGTTATCGTTAAGGCCGTCACTATATCATGATTAGAATTGTAAGATTTAATAAGCAAAAAAATGACAAGAATTCCATGTTTTGTCAGCTGAAATACAAAATTTCCGGTTCGCTCGCTGCGCTCGCTCGCCAGAATTTTATCAAAAAAAAAAAGAAAGATAAGAACAAAATGTGATGATGACGCGGAAATATACAAATTTCGGCTCACTCGCGGTACTAAGATGGAGTATTTTTTCAAGTCCTCAGTTTGTTGGTATAAATCGTTATCTATAAGCCGTCACTATATCTTGATTAGAATTGTAAGATTTAATAAACAAAAAATAACAAGAATTCCATGTTTTGTTAGCTGAAATACAAAAATTTTCGGCTTGCTCGCCAAAATTTATCCAAAAAAAAAAGAGTAGAAGATAAGAACAAAACGTGATAATGACGCGGAAATACACAAATTTCGGCTCACTCGCGCGTAGTAATTTAGAGTATTTTTTCAAGTCCTCAGTTTGTTGGTATAAATCGTTAGGTTACCTTTTAGGCCGTCACTGTAATAATCTTGATTAGAATTGTAAGATTTAAAAAGCAAAAAATGACAAGAATTGCATGTTTTGTAAGCTGAAATACAAAAATTTTCGGCTCGCTCGCTGGGCTCGCTCGCCAAAATTTGTCACACACAAAAAAAGATAAAAGCAAAACGTGATGATGACGCGGAAATATACACATTTCGGCTCACTCGCGCGTATTAAGTTGGAGCATTTTAATTTGTTGGTATAAATCGTTCTCTATAAGGTCGTCACTATATCTGGATTAGAATTGTAAGATTTAGTAAGCAAAAAATGACAAGAATTCCATGTTTTGTAAGCTGAAATACAAAAAACTTCGGCTCGCTCGCTGCGCTTGCTCGCCAAAATTTATCACAATTTATTACGTTTAAATCACTCTCAAAAGACCCCTTTTCAGTGCTTGAAAAAGCATATATGAAAAAGCATAAAATCCCTACTGGGATGGGGTTGGGGTTGAACACTTTTTCAGCAATTAGGGGCGTAGATTTCCGCGCTTGCCCCGGGCGCCGTTTTCCCTAGATACGCCACTGGCTTTACCAATCCATAAATGCCGAAAACAGGACGGACCCTCTGAATTATCGACCAATATCGATCCTCCCTGTTCTGTCAAAGGTATTGGAAAAGCTGCAGCAAGTTTGTAAGTATTTTAATGATAATAGGGTTTTTGCCGATAATCAGGTTGGTTTTCGTCTAAAAGTGTGAAAGTATTCGGGAAGCTCTTGATGAAGGCCGCATTGTTGGGTAAAAATGTATGTTACTCTCGAATTGAAAAAAAAAGAAGAAATAATCGCATTCTGATACCACACAATATGTGATTATTGAAAACTGAAAAATATGATATGCATGAACAGAATGTTGCTTGGTTCAGAGATTACTTGTCATTTGAGGAACAAAACTACAGACATCAATGGAAACATGTCAGAACCACGTCATGATTCATTCGATGTGCCTCAGGGAAGCATTCTTGGGCCGCTTTTCTTCATTATCACCATAAACGACTGTGTTGAAGTAATGCAAAATTGCACAGTGTGTTTGTATGCAGACAATACTTGCCTTTGTTATTCCTTACGTAATGCACTAGACTTGGAAAAGTGTGTCAACGACGATCTGAAGTCAATTTCAAAATGACTCAAATGTAATGACCGACGTATTGTCCTCCGCTATTTCCTGTCTGAAAAGAATAAGACCATCTATCTCACGTGGTATGCCTTGCTGTTGTACCAAGGTTTAATTCAGCTGCACTTGGAGTACTGCTCCATTATTTGGATGAACGCATTGAAGACTTTGCTAACAAAAATAAGTGTATTACAGAAGAGAGACCTTCTTGTCGTCCTACTGGTAGAGATAATCGTTTCAGCAGTAAATCCCTTTACGACCAATTGAAACAGTTTAAATCCGCTGGAAAAAAAGAAGCTGCACAATCCTGCTCCTGCTCCTCCTCCTAATATGCTACCGCCGTTATTGTGATAAAATAATAGTGAGACAGAATGTACATTACCTAAGAAATTCACACAATATCTTCAAACAGAAAAAAAATGAAATGCCGATGCATTTATACTGGTAAAAGAATTTTTAATGATCTTTCCGAAAATATTAGAAAATTAGACAGTCTGAATTCCTTTAAAAAATGCTCTTGATTAATAGTCGCAAATATTCATGCGTGCACTCATGTTTTGAAGTGTTTGTTTAACCTGAAGAAGATACTGCCTAGATAATTGTTGCTATTTTTGTTGCTTTTAATAATACCTTTATTCTTTTTGTCATGATGTGTTTTGTTTCTTTGTTGATATCTGTCTCTCGTCTGTGTTTGAATTGATTTCGTTCGTTCTGTCTTTGGTTTGTTTTGCCTATGTCAGCTGTTTTGTTTCACGGCCTCTCTGAGGGCTTTTAACCCCGTGACCAAATGAAACAAACAAACAATGCTTTCACAATTACTCCTTGTTAAAAAATGACGCCGGTGTTGTGGTGCATGCTTATCAAGAGGTTCCTTATGAGAAATCGGGCTGGTGCAATCCACATTTCTAGGAAATTTTGCACACATTAGGTTTTTCTCTGCGCAGAGCAATTCGCACTGTATGCTCACCAATATTCCTATGTGGGTCGGTCAAAACTTCATAATCCTTTTCGTATGCATCGATGGCACAAGTAACTTATGAGTCACTTTATGAGTCAATATCTTTGTGCAGAAAAAAAAAAGTTTCGTCTCTTTGATACACGAAGAGCACAAAATGTATATACCTAATTTAAAACTTTATTATTTCTTCTGCACGTGGCATTGCTAGACTCACTATTGTCTACAAACCACAAAGACTACAAACCATGGCATTTTTAATCATGGTGATGATACTGATGAAAAGAAAAATGGTTACTGAGATTGCTGAGAATATTGGTCATCAATAGTCTGTCAATATACTTATATTAACCTCGAATTGGCAAATTCCTGTATATGTGCGTTATTAAGAAATCATGTCTTGGCCTTTTTGTGTATATGTTTTGCACAGCTTTCTATGAATATTTATGTGATCGGTTTCACATGTTACCGACAATGTATTGCACTATTTGCCAGAATGCCATATCAAATCTATTAAATGGCACGATTTGAAAAAAAAAAATAAAAACTCGTTCTCTTAGTAAAAGAGCATTGCTTCCAATAGAACTCGCTGGTTAGTCAATGCTCCTATTGCACGGTTATCTGGTGTGATTGACGGTTTTCCACAATACTTGAGTGGAAAAAAAGTTCGATTAGTTATCTACATGAAGATGCTTTTCATATGTCAATTTTCACCATTTTTAAGGAATACTTATCTTTAGACATTGGCAGCCATCTATGGCTGTGTTTATCCAAACAGCTTTCAAGGAATTTTCACGAGTTGATAAACGCCAAGCTGTTTTGAAAGTCCTTTAGGAAAGCCTTTTCGAAAGCCCGAAATTTGTGACGATCCACACAGGTTTCCTAAACAGGTTATCAGAAACCTGTTTGTAAAAGCCTTTCGTAGTTGATAAACGTAAAGCTGTTTTGAAAGCCCTTTAGGTCGCCCTACTGCGGTTACGCAACCATGCGTTTCCAGTTTCTGAAAAGACGCGCGCTACGTAAAGTGCACACAAGTACGTGTACACAGGTGTATACATACAGCTGTGTGTAATGCACGCATATGCTTGGAACAAGGAGGTGTTTCTCTCACCATGGACCTACTACACATATGGACCATGCATGAACGGAGGTCTTTCTTTAATCTAATGTTCACCACCGCCACCTGATTATGTGCATCTTAATAAGTACATTCAGACGTTTGGACAACGACGATTGTGTAATCGTGCATCATCACTGACAAAAGAGCCCGGTTTCCCTCATTTCGGTCCTATTTGGCTGAGGTGCCTTTTCAGACTCAACTGCCTTTGAATAAACACCAATGATGGGGAGCAGCAAACATGAAACAATAGTCAAGGCGCTAATTCCTGTAAGAGGCTTAATTAAGGAGTTCGTTCAACCCACCCCGCAGAAAAGGTTTGACCAGACAAGGTGGTAGATGGGACCTCTATGAACATCCCCAGGTAGTATGTGGTTCCAAATTGTGGTGTCAGTAGAATTTTACTGGCCACTTTTCATCATGATTTGTTGGAACAAACGTAAAAGAGTCTGCGCACGCCAAGACTATTACACGCACCACTAGCACTGCTACAGGCGCCAGCGCCAGTGCTGCGTGTAGTAGTCTTAGCGCGCATATACCTTTTCTTCGATAAACAAGGGTTTTGCCAGCAAACTAAATTTTCACGCCAAGCTGGGTTCGGTGTAGTGTAGTTTCTAGCCGTTTTTATTTCGTCTTTATTTCAAGAGTTCAAGCAAGCCGAGTGAGAGCGCATACCCGGTGATTGTGACGACCGAATCGCAATCACTGGGTGTGTGCTCCCACTCCACTTAGCGCAATATATACAGCGGGCTTCTGCATAATACACAAACTGCAACTCAGAGAAATAGTGACGAAAAAACGGCTAGAAATTAAGACTAGGGTCGGTAAACGCTTGTCGCTATTTGGGGCACTGAAAACGACAAACTCACACAGTTTTTGCATTTATTTCATGAAGAATTCATCAAAACTGCATAAAACTATATATGTATATGTTGCTAGAGATGTCATCCATACAGTGGGATTCATTGTAAGTTATAATATTGTGCATGGTTACCATGGTAACCGGATGCCTAAAGGTGACTGGTAACCCCCCAAATGCCTCCTGCTGCTACAAACATTGTTGTGTTTTTTTAAATCTTATAGATGCAATAAAAAAACACAACTTTTTATTGATTTTCGTTAAAAAAGTTTTCCCTGTTGCCATGGCAACCAGTATTATCCAATCAGAATTTAGTTGTCAATAACTCGAAAACTAAAGCCCATAATTTCAAAAAGCTCAATAAGCATGTCCTTCCTTCTGCATAAAGTGTACGATATCAGGTATATGTGAAGAATATTTTGAAGCATTCTCAAGTTACAGCAAAATTTGCAAGCAAAGGCATAATAAACGGCCATTGAAAGAAAGATATCATTTTCGAATAGTAAAATACATGAAAAAGTTGCATCCGTCGTATTTTCAACACAAATTTGACTTCAAAGCACAGGCAAATGTATATAGTTTTTCATAATGTATGGACACAAATTTCCCTTAAAAATAAGATGAATACAGAAAGCAAAGCCAATATTCTATAGTAGCTCTTTCGAGTATTTACAGAGCGATGATTATTCAAAACAATCCTGGAAAAGAGCAGAGGAAAGCAATTGATTGTTTATGTTCTTAAAGGAAGTTTATTCAAGAATACCGATAAATTCCTTTCTAAAGAAGGAATATACACGTGCGCTGGATTATCCATCAACAGAATGAAATATCATGATATGTAAATTTTATTCAAAACGTGCAGTAATGAATTAATGCTGAGGAGAGAATGAGGGGAAAATCTTGGGCGTCTTTTCCCTTTTTATCCAGACTAATTTTACAGTGTAGAACTCATCTACAATGAGTGATGTGCACGAAAGGCAAAAGAAACAAACCTGTCTAAATTCCAGATATTTTGGGGAGTTACCAATCACCAGTAGGCATCCGGTTACCATGGTAACCATGCACAATATTATACCTTACAATGTATCCCATTGTATTGCTGACATCTCTAGCAACATGAATCCTTCGTGAAATAAATGCAAAAACTGTGATAATTTTGTCATTTTCAGTGCCCCAATAGCGACAAGCGTTACCGACCCTAGTCTTAATTTCTAGCTGTTTTTATTTCGCCTTTATTTCTCTGAGTTACAGCTTGTGTATTGTGCATAAGCCCACTGTATTGCGCTAAGCCGAGTGAGGGTGCATGCTCAATGATTGCCACAAAAAAAAAAAAAAAAGGTTCGGGCGTCACAATCGCTGGGTATGCACTCTCACTTGGCTTGCTTCAACTCGGAGAAATAAAGACAATATAAAAACGTCTGGAAACTACACTACACCGACTCCAGCTTAGCGTGAATAGTTAGTTTGCAGGCAAAAACCGATGTTTGTCGCGGAAAAAGTCTTTGTACGCTAAGACTATAACACGCACCACTGGCATTGGCGCCTGAAGCAGTGCTAGTGGTACGTGTAGTAGTCTTAGTGTGCGCAGACGCTTCCTCGAGGAATATGGTCATGTCGCAACTAAAATGGCCTGTAAAATTTCATTGAAACCACAATTTGATATCACATACTACCTAGGGGTGTTCCAGAGGGTCCAACCGACCACCCCATGCAGTCAAACCTTTTCTGCGGGGTGGGTTGAAAGAAGTCATTTTTTCTGGGTCGCTGCGCCTGGACTACAAGGACAAATTTTGCGTCACAAAATTTGTAATTACTGAAGCGGCCACTTGCGGCCATGCATGTCACATCACTGAATGGCAAGACAAGCATGTCGTCTACAGCACTGCCCATGTTTACTCTGAAACAATGTGCGACAAATGGGGAAAATAGATTACAAATCACAGTCAACCTGCTTAATTACTTGCTTTTTCTTGTAAAGTACTTGCATTTCGCAAATGAAATTGCTTTAGCGATAATTTCGCAATATACATTACAACTGCACATGCATTTTTCTTGAGTTAAGAGAGTTATTATCTTCTGCGCACGTAGTTTTTAGATTTCTCAAAGCGCCGTCTTGTTTTTATCCAGGCTGGCTGTCGGTGTACAACACTGAATCAAAGCAGGAAAGCATGTTCAAAATGTTTTTGTGACGCTTTTGACAGAAACAGGTGCACGAATTAATTAACGAGCGATGAATGTCCATGTGTAGTAGGTCCATGCTCTCACCAACAAGGTTTGAGAAATAGAGTAACAACAGTCTCATTCCCTTTGATCCCATGTCTCATGCCGCCACTCAGAAATATTTGAAGTATGTGCTAAACTGGAGCTGCCTCACAGATAGGAAGACAATTGATTCATGTGGCATTGTATCATGACTCGTCACTCTCAAAGGAAGATATGTCTTTATGATGATAATTGCTTTTCGCCGTCCCGTCTTAGAAAACAAGCGGCACATTAATAGTACAGGGAGCAGACAGGGCTTTCGAAAGGGCTATGGAAAGGGCTATCGAAAGGGCTATCGAAATAGTCCGGGAGCCAGCGGGGGTTAGCCTAGCTGAAAAGGTTACCAATTTTTATGTGTATAGCAATTTAGTACATATGCCCCTGAGTATGGAAATGCACGTCTGGCTGGTCATCGGTGGTGGGTGTGGCCAGGAGGGCCACAAAAAGAACCCCCCAAAATTAGGCTAGCCTAGCTGGAATAGTAACCCCATGAAAACAACTGGAACTTGTTCGTTACACTTACAGGATAAATGAATGACCATTGCCAGACGTTTTAAGTGGTGGGGGTAGCCGCCAGACGTTCTTAAAGGCCCAACTCCAGCTAGGCTAGCCTAGCTGAAAAAGTAACCTCATGAAAACCAATGGAACTTGTTCGTTACACTTACAGGATAAATGAATGACCATTGCCAGACGTTTGAAGTGGTGGGGGGTAGCCGCCAGACGCCCTTAAAGACCCAAATTTTTCCAGCTAGGCTAGCCTAGCTGAAAAAGTAACCTCATGAAACCCACTGGAACATGTTCGTTACACTTACAGGATAAATGAATGACCATTGCCAGACGTTTTAAGTGATGGGGGGTAGCCGCCAGACGCCCTTAAAGACCCAACTTTTTCCAGCTAGGCTAGCCTAGCTGAAAAAGTAACCTAATGTAACCCACTGGAACTTGTTCGTTACACTTACAGGATAAATGAATGACCATTGCCAGACGTTTTAAGTGGTGGGGGGTAGCCGCCAGACGCCCTTAAAGACCAAACTTTTTCCAGCTAGGCTTGCCTAGCTGAACAAGTAACCTTGTGAAACCCACTGGAACTTGTTCTTTACACTTACAGGATATATGCATGACCGCTGCCAGACGTTTTAAATGGTGGTGGTGGTGGGGGGGGGGGGTAGCCGCCAGACGCCCTCAAAGACCCAATTTTACCAGCTAGACTAGCCTCATAGCTGGAAAAATAACCTCCTGAAACCCACTGGAACTTGTTCTTGTGATACACTCAAAGGATAATTGAATGATTGTTGCCAGACAATAGCCGCCAGACGCCCCAAAGACCAAACTCTTACCAGCTAGGCTAGCCTAGCTGAAAATTAGGAAAGCAACCCCATGAAACCCACTGGAACTTGTTCTTACACTTACAGAATAAATGCATGACCGTTGCCAGACGCTTTAAGTGGTGGGGCGTAGCCCCCAGACGCTCTCAAAGACCCAATTTTACCAGCTATAAGGTTCACATATTTCAGAAATGATAGCAGTGTAATTCCATAACAATACCGCTTGCTTGCGAGTTCACCTGTCTATAATCTATGCATGCCTTATTCTTTTGTTCTGCTTCCTTGAGCCCCAACTCATGCATTCTTATGGTGACTCTCCCATGTCATCATCCTTGTTCATTGCAATTTGTTCTATTTTTTGAAAATATTCTTATTCTTCATCCCAATTATCACAAATTCTGAAACTCTGTCCTCAGTATAACTAATTCATAGTTGTATATACAACTGTAAAAATCTGAGAATCACCCGGAGGTCTCCTTTAATGGGGGAGTTTCTTGAGCGCACAGTCTTGACCGCCCAATCAAACATGTCGGGATTTTTCTCAAACATCAGTGTTCTCATTTTCTTTGCAGTGTAAAACAAAAATAAAAAACAAAAAACAAAAAAAAAAACAGGGCCGGGTACAGTATCCGGATGGAAATTGGTGGGATGGGCGTGAACCCGCGGGTATTATAACATACTGACGTGAAAAAAAAAAAACAAGACCAAAAACTACTTTCTTTCTGTGCCCTGGGGAGAAATACAGGTATTCATCAATTGCATTTTGGAAATGTTGAAAATCACAACTTTTGATGAAATTGTGTCCTACAGTATCTCTTCTTATGTGAAGGCTTTTTTTGTATAATTAAGTTTCTTTCCTCTATGACCATGATAAAACAAACCCCTGATGATTAAAACAAAAGACAATCAAAACTTGGCAAATGAACTCTTTGGACATTAGCAAAAGGGAATACATTAACAGTTTTTTCAAACACTTTATACAATTGTCTAATACTCCATCAAGCTCATAAAAAATACAATTCTACTGCAACAAGAAATCCATTCAGTAAGACTTGTCCTCGGTGTACATAGCTTAAAATGCCAACTTTTAAAAAAGTAATGCCCCAGCTCTTAAATTTACTTTAAAAAGGGGAAGTAAAGCTCAACACCTTCGGCCTATGACTTTTTAGGTACAGTATCACCTTACGGTTGAGGAGATGGGTAAAGAAAAATTATTAACGAAATAAAACTTATAGAAACATGCTTCACATGACCTCACCGTTTTCTTCTCTTAAGAGAGAAACGAAATCTGAAAATTGTTCAAGAGTGTTTTTGAACATAGTACATTGCAAAAGCAGAAAAATCAGTGTTTTTAAGAAACATAACTCACAACAACAAGGAATTCCTGTCGTGTCTAGTATTGCACGTTTTTGGTTTGGAGGGTTTTGGATGCTAATATTTCAAGACAAGTTTATGCTCCGGCACTTCAATGAACTTAAATGTAACGTAATGATCAACCTCTCTTGCCAATAAACTCAACATTTGCTGTTCTTCAGTAAAGCATATGACAGAAACATATGAGAAACATGTCTAAAATTCATATGAATAAGCTCACAGCAACAACAAAAATATTATGTTATCTATAAACTAATACTGCATGTACTTAGTTTCGAGGGATTAAGATGCAAAATGTTATGACAAAAGCCCCTACGTGGCTACCAGCAATTAAACATCCTTCAACTTCTTTAGCAAATGAGCTCATGTGTATCATCTTCTTGTTGAGAAGACGAAGATGAGTAATGATAAAATAACCAATCTATCAACTTTCCTTAACATGTTTTACATGAAATCAGTATTGCCTTCTCGTAACGAAATTGAAAAAACCAGAACATCTGAAATTGTTCAAAATCGCTTCTTGATAACGATGAAAGCAAAGGAAATTTAGTGTTTGTAACCATTATGACACGTGTCTACAGATCTGTCATGCTCATAAGAAACGTAACTCACAGGAATATAATTTTATACAGTAAGTACTTGGTTTGGAGGACATTTAGATGCCAACTTTTCAAGAATAATACACCAGCACTGACATTAACTGATGAAAAAAAAAAGGAATGCTCAGCTTCTTTATCCAATTAGCTCATAGGTAATTCCTTGTAGTTGAAAAAAAAAACCGAGTACACATAAAGATATAGACTTCCCGTAACATGTATCACAGGTCATGATCTCCACATTTGCTCCTCTTAAATAAGAAATAAATATATATTTAAATTTGTTTTAAATGACCTTTAAACAATATGAAGAAAAAAATTCTGTGTCTGCAAAGGCTTGACACGTTTCTAATACTGGGTCACGCTCATATTAAACGTAGCTCACAGGAACAAGGAATTCACGTGTGTATAAAATAATACTACAGAGAGGGTGCAAAGTTGAACCCTTTATTGAGGGTGCGAAAATGTTCCTTGGGTACATCTTTCCACCCACACTAAGTGGTGCTAGATTACACCCCGGTTCTTGAGGGTGCATCTTTCCACCCACACTAAGTGGTGCTAAGTTGCACCTTTCTCCAATTGAGGGTGCGATCTTGCACCCTTTACCTTTCGGCGCACCTTTGCACCCCGTGTAGCCTTTACATCTTGGTGCAACTTTACATCCTTTCGTGAGGGTGCAAAGAAACACCCAAACTTCCAAGAATGTGCCTTGTTTTGAGGGTGCAATCTTGGAACTTTGGGTGCTACTTTGTACCAGCAAGAAAGGGTGACAGTTACACCCTCGGGAGCAACTTTGCCCCCTTGAAAAAGGCGCAACCTCGTACCTTTAGGTGCAACTTTATGACCGAAGGATGCAAGAATGCACCCTCTCTTGAGGGTGCAATCTTGTGCCTTATTGGTATGATGTTGCCCCTATGTGGTGCTTATTTGCTCCATGACTGCTGCAAAATTGCTCCTTTAAAGGAGCAAGTCAGTGTCACTGGCTGCTCCTTTATTATAGGGGTAACATTGCCCATCATCTCAAGGTGCAACTTAGCATCACATAATCGGGTACGATTTAGTTTGATAACTACCACCCGGATAACTACCCCCCGGATAACTACCCCCCGGATAACTACCCCCAGGATAACTACAACCCGGATAATTACTCCCCGGATAACTACTCCCAGGATAACTACCACCCGGATTACTACCCCCCCCCCCCATAACCATACCCCGAACCGCCCCCTCCTGATACTTACCTACTGGACAACCCTCCCTCCCCGCCCCCCCCCCCCCCCGAAAGTTACCACCCGTTGTAATTTTTCCATAAGTTCATAACACCATATCAGAAGATGCACCTTTCTCTTAACACAATTACCCTCCTAGGGTAATCACCCCCCAGGGCCATTACCCCCTAGGACAACTACCACCCGGTCATCTACCCTCCTAAGGCAACTACCCCCAAGGGCAATTACCCCTAGGACATCTACCCCCTGGATAACTATCAGTTCGCACTATTCAAGGTTTAGAGTAGTTAAGGAACTAAATAACTACCCCCTGGGTAACTACCCCCTGGATGACTACCCACCGGATAACTACCCCCCAGATAACTACCACCCGGATAACTACCCCCTGGATAACTACCCCCCGGATAACTACCCCCTGGATAACTACCCCCCGGAGAACTACCCCCTGGGTAACTACCCCCCGGATAACTACCCCCAGGATAACTACCACCCGGATAACTACCCCCCGGATAACTACCCCCAGGATAACTACAACCCGGATAATTACTCCCCGGATAACTACTCCCAGGATAACTACCACCCGGATTACTACCCCCCCCCCATAACCATACCCCGAACCGCTCCCTCCTGATACTTACCTACTGGACAACCCTCCCTCCCCGGTAGTTATCCGGGGGTAGTTATCCAGGGGTTAGTTATCCGGGTGGTAGTTATCTGGGGGGTAGTTGCCCTAGGAGGGTAGATGACCGGGTGGTAGTTGTCCTAGGGGGTAATGGCCCTGGAGGGTGATTACCCTAGGAGGGTAATTGTCCGGGGGGTAGTTGCCCTAAGGGGGAATGGACCTGGGGGGTAATTATCCGGGTGGTAGTTATCCGGAGGGTAGATGTCCTAGGGGTAATTGCCCTTGGGGGTAGTTGCCCTAGGAGGGTAGATGACCGGGTGGTAGTTGTCCTAGGGGGTAATGGCCCTGGAGGGTGATTACCCTAGGAGGGTAATTGTCCGGGGGGTAGTTGCCCTAAGGGGGAATGGACCTGGGGGGTAATTATCCGGGTGGTAGTTATCCGGAGGGTAGTTGCCCAGGGGGTAAGTGCCCGGATACGGCCTTATTCACCTCGCGCAAATCTACACACAAACGAATATCACCTGATTTCTTTGCGGCGACAACGATGGGCGAGACCCACTCGCTAGAATCAATTTTCTCGATCACATCCTCCCTTTCGAGCCGCTGCAACTCCCGCGAGACCTTCTCCTTTACTGACAAGGATAATCGTCGTATAGTTTCTGCTGAACTGGAATATGATCGCTTTTCACCTTGACACGATGCTTGAAGTTTCTCGCTTTTCCCAAGCCTGATGAGAACTCTCCTAACCTATCTAAATATTGAAAAGAAAGCACAAACTCAGGAAAAGTGGGAACTGAGAAAAGAGGCTCTGAAGTACAGTGTCTATTCAAGCGCTTAATCTTTACCAAACCGTGCTGGCTGTGCGATGAATGGGACAAAAAACAGGAAGTAAACCACCAGATTTATTACAATGAAGGGATTATCAGATTAAACTGAAACTAAGCATGCCTCATTAACACATTCTGTCCATAATTAACTACCCCCTGGATAACTACCCCCGGAGAACTACCCCCTGGGTAACTACCCCCCGGATAACTACCCCCAGGATAACTTTTTTTTTGTTGTTTTTTTTGTTTTGTTTTGTTTGTTTGTTTGTTTTTTTGGGGGGGGGGGCATGATTCAAAGTGTCCTAAAACCTTGTATAATACATGTATTTAGTTTTGTCGTCACGACTCTTGCTATGTATGATGCCAAACTCTTTCCGCTCATACAAATGCAGCCGTTTCAGGGAAATAATTATGATAATGATTGGTAATGCTGAAGTGGTTCATAACATCCCATTGATACATTTCAGCCCGAGAGGAAAAAGGCGCTTCTGTTACATTGCTTAGGAGCAGAGGGACAGAGAATCTTCTACTCTTTGAACACTGGTACGGCGTCTGCGTCAGAGCCACGCCTTACTGGAAACGCGTATCAGACAGCATTAACAGCAATTGAAGCTTACTTTGTTCCTCGCATCAATGTGGTCGCTGAGAGGTACAGATTCAGACGACGCAGGCAGAGGGTTGATGAGACTGTTGCGCAGTACGTTACAGCCTTAGAGGAATTGGTCAAACATTGCGCTTTTTGGGACTTGAAAGACGAAATGATTCGTGACCAGGTTGTGGAAGCATGTGTTAACCCCCGTATACGTGAAAGATTATTGCTTGAACCCGATCTGACCCTACAGAAAGTGCTCGACTGCAGCAGATGCATCGAAGATGCACAGCGAGATTCCAAAGCGATGACTCAAGGACATCAGGAAAGTCAGAACGTTCAAAAGGTATTCAAGCAGAAAAGATGGGGAAAACAGGGTTCGGAGGTTAAACAGAGCAGGAATGAAAAGGAACAGAAAACACAAGGTAGTTGCAGAAACTGTGGAAGCAAGGACCATGCGACATATGACCGCACATGCAGAGCAAAAGGTACCAGATGCCTCAAGTGTTACAAAACAGGACACTGGGCTCGAGTTTGTCGTGCAGGACGGAGTATTCGTGAAGTTCAAGACGAGTGAGAAGTCTTAACTGTCGGAACGTCAGAACAAGTCCTTACCGTCAACACAAACCCGGCCAGTTCCATTAAGTGCATGGTGCGAATCGCAGGGACAGTTGATTTACAAATGACAGTCGACACTGGCTCAAGTGTTTCTATCATTCCGAGCAGCGTTTACGAGAAACACTTTGTGAAGGAAGCATTACAGCCAGCGCGAGTAAAGTTGTCTGACTACTCGAAAGCCGACATCCCCGTTCTTGGAACTTTCCACACCACAGCTAAAGTGGGCAGTCAACAAGCAGTGGCTACGTTCTATGTCGTTCACAGAGGATCTATGCTTCTGGGGATGGACCTCATCGACAAATTGGGTCTGCAGATCCATGGCAGCACAGTCCAGGCCGACATTGACCGTGTCGAAGCAGACAACGGTGAGGTGCCTATTTCGTCGAAGTTCTGCCAGCTGTTCTCATATACTGTAGTCCCCTATTCAGTAACTACAGGTTAAGTTAGATAAGCTGCATTCATTTTGCACGCGACCATGGCGTTATAGCCAAAGATGATTGAATTCTGTAAATCTTTGTGTGCCTGCACAGGATTGGAAAACGAAACAACTTTCTGTGTATAGAACAACGAAACAGAAACTGGTGCATGCATTATTCTCAGTCACTTTGTTATGCATAATGATGGTTTGCTCATTGCAGTTCCGGAATCTCAGCTCGAGGGACTCGAATTGATCCCAAATCAGTCGGCATGCGTGTATCACCCAAAACAATATCTGAACACAATTATAACTGCAGTCCTCCATAGTCTGTATTGGTTGCCGATAAGGGCTGGTATCAAGTTTGATTTTCATATTATTTACAGTACCTTGTATTTAAATGTTTTCATCGAAATGCCCGTACGGTATGCGTATATCAGTTAACTCTTTAAACCATAGTTGTAATCTACGTGCCAAGAATCTCATGTTTTCAATAAGCGTGAACTCCAAGATATGTCGTGATAAGGACTTTAAGACAATTGGCATCGTCATTATAAAACGAATTCCCCTTTTACAAGACACGTTTTAGATTTTAGATAGAAATATGGATTCGTTTGAATGCATACAAACAGCTTCTTAAATCCTCTTACATGCCAATTTTCAAAGCAGTAGCACTATCCTTTCAAAAGTTATTAGAGTTGAAAGTGAAGAGTGTGGACAAGGTTTTTCAGAAATGAAAAAGGGATTCTAAAGACACGCCTAATCACATTATTCTACCAAGAATGTTCGAGATAAACTGCTAAGAAAACACACTTTCCTGCCCGTTTTATAATACCAAATTTTAGCATAATGTAAAAGAAGACCCGCTCTTTCAGAAAATATGAAAAAGTCAAGTTCGGCTAGGTTGACCCATTTCACTTATTTTCAGTCCTCACGCAAAATCAGTGTGTGCGACTTTATGTTCGTTTTGAGGTGCACGGTCACATTTACTCTTTTGGCTTGTCATTTTCTACCGTTATAACACATTAGACGATAAACATGAGAAAAGGAGAGTTTATTTCACTGCAATTCACATTCCCTTAACATTAGAGAGGGACCCTTCGATATAAAGCCATAATTTCTAATAGGATCAGGGCACGGTTTTATGAAAGTTATCAGTCCTGACAAGCTGTCATTTCCACACAATTACCAATCGTTGGAGGTCGATCAAAGCAACTCCATGGTAACAAGTCAGTGACTCGAGCTTATCAATCAATCAATCAAGCAGAACCCATGGTTTTATTGAAATTATTAGAGACTAACAAGATGTCATAACTGGCAACTTTTATCAAACGGTGCCCTAATCTGTCATAAGAGTAAAATTACAGCTTGTTTTTACATACAAGTAGAATTGCAACCTCTTTTTGAATAGATCTATAGAGAGTTGTAGTTGACAGAATCCTTTTTACATTATAGGGCTGCTCTGTTTTATCCCGGCCATTTCAAGAGTATTTTTTTTTTCACAAAAACTTGAATCCTTCTTGGAATAACATGCTCTTTAATATTTCGTAAGGGGTTTCTAATTATTTCACCCAAAAGATGTTTAAAACCTGAAGTTAGGTCTCGACCAAGACCAGATGATATGATTTTTTTTTTCAATTCAAATAGCAAATTTTGTTATAACCGTCTTCGTTATAAGCGCATTTTGTACCATAGACTTTAATGGCGATAATTTTGGGACCAGAAGTTTTGCTTCGTTATGTTATGACGAAATTTCGTTGTAACCGTGTTCGTTGTAACAGGAGTGTACTGTATCTTTATTTGTGTACTTCGTCTCTGTCTTAATGTGCTTTCTTTGTATTGTTTCATCAATTTTGTAACTATTTTACTGTTATACCGTTAACGCTCATTTCAGAATTGCCCTACTGCATTATTGGGCATTAACAACTAGTATATCAAGGATGTAGGAAGAGATTGTCACCTCCTTGGTATGATCACCGCAGAGCATTACCTCCCTTGACAATTACTCCTTATTAAAATTAGGCTCCAAACAATCACCTCTCTTACAATAACTCTCCCCCAGAAAAGTACGTCTCTCATTGTTATTTTCGAACAACGTTTGTAAGCCTATTTGCTCAGTATATAACTTAATATCTTGTTGCACTCTGCAAAGTAAATAGGATTAGTGTAACGTGGATCTTGTGAATCATGAAATGTGTGTGCGTGTGGAATTTGTGAGTTGTGAAAATGTTAATGGAAAAGTTGACTTAGTTGTGTTTGAATAATATACTGAAACCAAAAATTTACCCAATTACCTTTTCAATAAGGTGAGCACTATATCTATCAAACAGTTAACCTTCTCGGCAAGAGTATACGTCTGCATGAAGGAAGAGGTGAAAATATGATATGCAGTTGTCTGGATACGTTTTATTCAAAACGTTCTTGAATGCGTACTTATTCACATAATCTATAAGAATAACATATGCTTCTTACCAGTACTCAAAGCCTCTAAAACAAGAGCATGCTTCTTACACTTCTAAAGTATACACCATATCTTAAAAACAAAATGTAAGAATTGTGCTAGTTTTCAAATTAAATGTTCTCGACACTTTTAGAGGAAATCCAGTTCAAATATAAGTTAGTCTCATTAGAAAGAGTAAAATATTACGAGTTTAACGGTATTTCTTTTTTTTTTACAAAACGCCCCTAGTTGTTAACGAAGTCTTTTGTCCTGCAACCTCTTTTCGTTATCACGAAGTCTTTTCTGAGCGCCACTGACAAAGAAAAACAAAACAAATGTGCTCCGTTATAACGAAATGCGGATCGCATTCGAAAATGCATAGCGGAACAAGCATTTTTAAAGCATGTCAGTCTGCATGAGCGAACGCATCATTGAATGTTCACTCCCGTGTATCACGCACAGTTTCCGAGAGGAACTTGCGTTATTGTAATACAATAATCTGAATTCAGATAAGGTTTGTTTCATTGTTTCGAAGTCCTTTAATACAAAACACACAGATTCTGATACAACTAAATGTCCGTTAGTTCAGAAATGAAAGAGGGTTTGTTATTAAGCATATTTTGGCGTTATTCCAAAGGTTCGTTAATCCGATAATAAAATATAGTCCTTATTCTTATTCTTATACGGTTCGTTAGTCCGAAAATGACAGGAATTCAAAACGTTCGTTAATCGGAACATTACAAAAAGTATCGTTAATCCATGGTGGAAAAGGAGAGTACACAACAAAACTTAAGAATTGCAATTCTTATAATCGTCGTAAGATAAACAAATCTTCGAAATAACAAGCCTTTCTCATTTTTTTAACATTAACGAAATTTCTTCGGAATAACGAACCTCATTTCATTTTCGGATGAAAAAGCCTTCGGAACAACGGACTTTCTGAATAGTGAACCTTTCTCTTTTTTTGATTTATAAACCTTCAGAATGACGAACCTCATTTCATTTTCAGATCAACTAACCTTCGGAAAATGAACAATATATTATTTTGATCTAAATTATGAACTCTCGGAATAATGATTCTGCGGAAATGCGAACCTTCACATAAACAAACCATCGGAATCCCGTGGATGGCGAAACTTCGGAATAAGGAGCCTTCGGAGTAACGTACTTTAGTAAGAAAAGAACCTTTGGAATAGCGAACTGTAACCAAATCGTACACCGTCATTTTCTACACATGTGTGACAACACAAACAACTTTATGCTCTTTTTAAAATGTAATGTTTAAACGAAATTAAAAAGGTAATCTCCCATTTCACATAGCTTTCCAGCGTATGATGAGGATTCAACAAATAGAATTTTTTATGCGTGGTTTCCTTCTTTTCGTTATACATTGCATATTATATTTGTTCGGTTATAACGAAATTTCGCTAAAATGAAAAAAAAAATTGCCGATCCTGAGCATTTCGTTTTAATGGGAGTGCACTGCACATGAACACACACGAGATAAATCCCTTGTAATGAGAGAAAGAGGAAAGGTGAGTTATGAATGACAGGAATAGACTACCTTCACGGTGGACAGAGAAAAGCGAGAGGGAAGAGGAAGATGATGGGTCAAAACCAGGGCACGTGAGGCATGAGATATAAGCTCCTCAAATTAAAAAAGTGGAACATGGAGTTGTGGTAAACGATAGACGATTGTGGTTAAAAAAATATTGCAAAAAGTTTAACTCATTCTGAAGTGTAACATTTCTTCAAAATGTCTTTAGTTCAATGGTAAAGGCATTCAAACTTAAAACTTTTTTTATACTATACTATCAAGAGAAATCCAAAATTTCGGAACAGTAAAAGAAAATACAGATTTATCGAAAATAGTTTTGGTTAAAGGCATTGACATTTACTGGATTACCGGGTAGGATATGAAGGGACAGCTTCGTTTTTTATGAACATAGAGTCAAAATACAGAGGGAGAAATTAAGCTTGTACATAAATCGTCCTAAATGCAAACGATACAAATCGTAAATCCTTAAGATGTTGTTTTCATAAGATGATGTATCAGTATGGCATCTCCGTGATTCCTGGCAAATAATACAAAGAACTTCGTTTCCTGTAGTAATGATATTCTTTTTATTAAAAGTAAGATTGGTGGTGGGGGTGGGGGCAATGACCCGGGAGGTAGTTACCCAGGGGGTAATTGGCGTGGTGCACTGTCCTGGGGGTAATTTTCCTCTTGATAGTTATAGGGGAGGGGGAGTTGTAGGCCTATCTATCCGGGGTAATCATCCATGGGAAGTCATCGGAGAGGGTAGTTATCGGGTGGAAGTTATCTGGGGTCTAGTTTTCGGAGGAGGGGGGTAATTAACCTGGGGATAATTATCCTGGTGGTAATTATCTGGAGGGGGGTAGTTATCCGGGGGGGGGGGTGATTATCCGGGGGGTAATTATCCGGGGGGGGGTTAATTATCCGAGGGGTAATTATCCGGGGGGTAGTTATCCGGGGGTAGTTATCCTGGGGGTAGTTATCCGGGGGTACTGATCCCAGGGGTAATTACCCAGGGGGTAGTTCTCCGGGGGGTAGTTACCCAGGGGGTAGTTCTCCGGGGGGTAGTTACCCAGGGGGTAGTTCTCCGGGGGGTAGTTACCCAGGGGGTAGTTTTCCGGGGGGTAGTTATCCAGGGGGTAGTTATCCGAGGGGGTAGTTATCCAGGGGTAGTTATCCGAGGGGTAGTTATCCAGGGGGTAGTTTTCCTAAGGGGGAATTGCCCAAGGGGGTGATTGCCCTAGGAGGGTAGTTGTCCGGGGGGGTAGTTGTCCTAGGGGGTAATTACCCTGGAGGGTAATTGCCCTTGGAGGGTAGTTGTCCGGGGGGTAGTTGCCCTAGGGGGAATTGTCCTGGGGGTAATTATCCGGGTGGTAGTTATCCGGAGGGTGGTTTTCCAGGGGGTAGTGTTCCTAGAACCGAATAAGGCAATTGTTGTTGATAGCTATCCATTACCGGATATTGGAGAGCTATTCTCTGAGCTAGAAGGATCCACTGTGTTCTCTAAGATGGATTTAGCATCCGCATACCACCAACTTGAGCTGGACGAAGAGAGTCGTGACCTCACAGCGTTCATCACTCATGATGGATTGTACCGCTTCAAAAGAGTTTGTTTTGGATTGGCATCAGCACCGTCCACCTTCCAGAAGCTCATGAGTACGATCCTAGCAGGACCTCCAGGAGTTCAGTGTTACCTAGATGACGTCATTGTGTACGGCAAGGACAGTTTAGGACAGAGCATGACACTAGACTGAACAAGGTACTTACCAAACTGCAAGATGCTGGTTTGCGTTTGAATCCCAGTAAGTGTCAGTTTCACTTGTCAGAACTCAGTTACCTCGGGCACTCTGTGAGTAGCCACGGTCTAGCACCTGATGATATCCATGTCAAGGCCATAGTTGAAGCTCCCAACCCGACAGATGTGGGTCAACTCAGATCAGTGTTAGGTTTGACGAATTACTATGCAAAGTTTGTACCTAACTATGCCACGGTTGTAGAACCAATGAGAAGATTGTTGTGTAAAGACGTACCTTTCGTATGGGGACCAGAACAACAGGAGGCTTACGACCAAATCAAGAGTACAATTGCACAGAGAGTTGTTCTTGGCTTATTCAATCCAAACTTACCTACCATAGTCACAACAGATGCCTCCGATCATGGATTAGGAGCAGTACTTAGCCAGGTCAAAGGGGGGCAGGAAGTTCCAATAGCTTTTGCCTCAAGGTCGTTGACATCTGCTGAAAGAAAGTACTCCACAGGTGAAAAGGAAGCATTGGCTTGTGTTTGGGCATGTAACAAGTGGTACACTTACCTTTGGGGTAGACATTTCGTGCTCAGGACTGATCATAAGGCGTTGGTTAGGCCTTCCATGTTGAGTACTAGGGGCTCAAATAGACAAACCATGAGGATAGCACGTTGGTCAGCGCAACTGTTACAGTTCAACTACACTGTAGAATACTATTACTATTACTATTACTATTATTTATAGTGCGCTTTTCCCACAAGGCCCAAAGCGCTTACAATCAATTCAAAACATGTACGACAGTATGTAAAATAATGGATAAATGTTACAGCTACGAACTAGTTGCTACTGAAGAGATGTGTTTTCAAGGCTTTTTTGAACACACTGACTGATGAAGACTGTCTAACGGTAAGTGGTAAATTGTTCCAGTGCTTTGAAGCAGACACAGTAAATGTCCTATCACCGGCTAAGGTGCGAGTAACAGAGTATGTGAGACGAAGCGGATCACTAGATGACCTCAAATTTCTAGTAGGTGTATATAAAGTCAAACAGGCGTCGAGATATTTCGGAGCTTGATCGTTAAGGATTTTATAAACAAACAAAACTAATTTGAAAATTATCCGTTGCTTCAAAGGAAGCCAGTGCAACGACTTCAGAAGTGGCTGAGATGGGTAGTCCCTAGAAACCTGAAACACTAATCGGGCTGCCCAATTTTGAAGTCGCTGCACACGATCCAGTTGAGTTGAAGGAATGGAAGAGAGAAGCCCGTTACAATAATCTATACGGGATAGAACTAAAGAGCGCACTGCGTTATGACATGCAGATTGATCAATAAATCTCCTAATTCTAGCGATATTTCTTAAATAAAACGTAACAGTACTACAACTTTGAGAAATATGTTGAGACATTGACATTCGACGATCAAAAATAACACCAAGATTTCTTATTGTTTATGAGGAGCTAATTAGTGTGCAACCAACATTGAGCTGAATGTTCGAAAGACCGCGCAGATTGTGGGCTGACGCTGCAACAAAAAACTCAGTCTTCGAATCATTCAGTTTCAACTTATTTGCTACCATCCATTTCTTAATATCTGAAATACACATTTGAAGTTTAGTAATGGCATCAAAAGAAGCTCCTGGAGTCTTCGGGTCATAAGAAATATATAACTGTATATCATCAGCATAAAGATGGTAATTAACATCATAATGTTGGGCTATCTCACCAACTGGAAGAGTATAAATTGAATATCCTATGGGTCCTACTACTGATCCCTGGGGAAGTCCAAACTCTAACACTGTGGGGTTTGACAAATTACCGGCTATATCAACTTAGAGAAGACCATCCAAAGAGGTATTACTGAAACCAGGACAAAACTGTTGACCTAACACCTGTTCGTTTATATAAACGGGAAAGAAAATTTTGATGATCAATCGTGTCAAATGCGGCTGACAGATCTAAAAAAACAGCAAAAACAACCTTGTTTGAATCAATGGCAAACATGATATCATTTTTCACTTTTACTAAAGCTGACTCAGTACTGTGCCGAGACCTGTAAGCAGATTGAAAAAAAAAAATCAAAAAGATTGTTAGACTCAATGTGATGAACTAACTGCTTACAAACTGCTTTCTCGATAAGTTTACCTAGAAATGTTAAATTTGACACTGGTCTATAATTCTTACGTTCGTTTTGGTCCAGGCTGGGTTTCTTCAAAAGTGGTTTTACTATTGCTGAGTGTGCTCCTTTGGGAAAAACACCTGTGGAAAGAGATTGATTGACTATGTTTGTAAGCAATGGTAATACATAATTAAGGTTCTCTTTCAGGAGCCATGTTGGAATGGGATCAAGTTGACAAGATTTAGTAGCAGATGACATAATGATTCTGGATAAATCTGATTGTGTAAGCAACTGAAAATTCTCAAAAAGAGGAATATTTACGTTTACAGTATCACAAAACTGGTTTGCAGTGATTCTGTTGCACGCATCTACTTCATCTCTTATTTTTCTTATCTTTCCGACAAAAAACGAAGAAAATTGATTCGCTAATATGGATGCAGAATCATACAAGGGGAGATAACTTGCTTTCTTATTCAAAAGTGAGTGGATAGTGCGATATACCTCCTTGACAGTACATGAACTCAACTTGTCTTTCAAAAATTTCTCTTTAGAGACATTAATAACCCGACATACATTTTTGTTCGCTGCAATGAACAGTTTACGATCTGAATCAAGTCTTGTTTTCCGCCATTTTCGTTCTGCTTTACGACGAAGTTGGCGAGCTACAAGTGTGGACTCATTAAACCAAGGCATACGTAATTTCAAAGGGCGAGATTTTGTCTCAGATGGAGCATACGTATCGAGTACCTTAGTAACCCCAGAAACATGCCAATCAAATAAGGACTCGCTATCTAATCCTGCGGGTTGAGACGACACTAATTCCTGCAAAGCATTAGCAAATTGAACTTTATCAATTTTGCGATAATTGCGTAATGAAGAAATAATAGAAATTAACTTTGATTTCTGTTTAGCCAGTGAGAAACGGATCATATGATGATCAGAGATACATGTGTCAAATGTATTACAATCTGATATTACTAAATCGTCTCGGGTAAAAACTAAATCTAAGGTGTGACCCAGATTATGAGTTGGACCTTGAACGTGTTGGATAAGCCCAGCAGATGCTGTACTGTTATTCATATGAAGCACATCGCTTTTAGACATGTCTTCCCAATGGATATTGAAGTCTCCTAATAACCCCAATTTTCCCGGATACAAGGATATCTCACTTACGAATTCATCGAATTCTTTCAGAAACTTAGAAGATGTGAGTCTATTTACTGAAGAGGGTGGTGGTCTATACACAATGAAAAAATTGACCGAACATGACAAATTAGTAAATGTGTGCATACTCAAAAGTGGAAAAAGACGGAACAAAATTTTTCATCATCAACTTAAGAGTAGACTTGTACAATACACCAATTCCACCCCCACGTGTACTTGTATTTCGTGGTGAACTTATAAAAGAATATCCTCTAGGAGTCAACTCCCCAATTATCACATCGTCCTGGGGGTTAAGCCACGTTTCTGTGATAAACATGATATCGAAGTCATGTTCGTGAACATATTCAGCAATGCATATTGTTGTGCTTCTGACAGAATGTGCATTCCATAAACAGACATTACAATTGAACTCTACAAAAGAAATACTTAAATTTGGCACAGCTTTAAGATTGTCGACGTTCATCCCTCTCAGTTTCTTGTAGGTCAGTTTCCTACATGATGAGGTGATCACTGGTATATGTGACAATGAAGGGGCACTTAGTATTGTGCTCACTCGTGTCCGTGTCGTAACACTCTTCCGACGTCCCCATCTCTTCCCTCGAAGATGTGTCTGAACACCTAGCTCTTTGATTCTTCTCCATACATTCTCATTGGGCATGCCCCTGTTCTTGCCTGTTCTATGAAGAAAATTGGGCAAATCATTAGTCACTGTATCCAGACTCAAATACAAACCTGGCCAAGAGAATTATGTGGCAGATGCACTATCCCGGTTACCAATGGATAACCCAGAATGTTGTGATGTAGTAGAAGTAGACGAGTATGTTCTGAGTCAGATCAGTGATTCCCCAGTAACCCTAGAAGAGTTGAAAGTGGCGACTAGTAATGATCGAGTTATGGTACAGGTCAGAAAGTATGTTGAGGAAGGCTGGCCAGGTAACCACAAGGCATTACCTCAAGAAATCAAACCATATCTCCTTCTGAGGGATGAGTTGTCAGTAGTAGATGACATTGTAATGAGAGGGGATCGAATTGTAGTACCATCATCCCTACAGGCTAAGTTTGTAGACTTTGCTCACTCAGCACACCAGGGTATAGTACGTACAAAACAAAGGTTGAGAGAAACGTAATGGTTTCCAGGTATCGACAGGGTGGTTGAGGAGAAAGTCAAGTCATGTGTCACGTGTCAAGAAAATGACAAATCTCACAGCACACGTAGTGCCCCTATGCAGTCAGTCGATTTTCCAGAGTCGCCATGGGAAAAAAATTGGCATCGATATCGTAGGGCCGATTGAAAGTGCACCCCAAGATCAAAGATATGCCATTGTTGTAATTTGTGATGATGGAAAATAAATAAAATATGATGGAATAAATAAAATATGATGGAAAATAAATAAACTATTGAATTGAATTGAATTGACTACCACAGTAAGTGGCCTGAAGTCGCATTGTGTAGAAGTGTAACTTCCAGAGCAGTGATAAACACACTCACATCTCTAATTGCCAGAGAGGGAATTCCCACCCATTTAGTTTCCGACAACGGACCTCAATTTGTATCACACGAATGTGAGCAATTTCTCAGTCAACACGGCATCACTCATGTCAGGACATCACTGTACTATCCTCGTTCGAACGGTGAAGTAGAGCGTTTCAACCGCGTATTGAAGTCGTGTATACAGAATGCTTTGATTGAAGACAAGGGTTCTCTGAAGGAGACTCTACTGGAGCTCCTGATGGCCTACAGATGTACGCCCCATCCAACGACAGGTTGCTCACCGTCAGAGCTACTTCCATGGAAGAAAATTAAGGACCAAGTTAGACATTCAGGGTAGAATGCCAAATACAAAGGGGCAGCACAAATCAGAGGTATCTGAAGGAAACAAAGTCAAACAAAGGGTGAAACTAAAACAAAAGAAGTCTGAAGTGTACACAGACGAGAAAAGAAAGGCTCGCACCCCAAGATTTCAGGTCGGGGACAGAGTAAAAGTCAAAAAACAAAGGTATGTTCAAAAAGGTGAAAGGAAATTTGGAGAACCACGTTAAATCATCAAACAAAAAGGTAAAGCAACCTATGAACTAGATGATCATACAATTTGGAATGCATTTCATTTGTCTCCATTTGGCGTAGAGAAGACACGAGAGACGGATAGAGAGGTCTCCGGAAAAGAGGAAGGAGGTAGGGTACAGCATGACGTACGAAGAAGTTTGAGAAGAAGGAGGGAGCCCAGCTACCTACATGACTATGTAAGATATTGAAGAAAAAAAAATATCAGTCATATTCATTTTGTATTTAGGCAATCAGGAAACAGGAAACTGATTGTGGTGTAGAATATTGGGCTCCCTTTGATTTCCAGGATATAAAATATGTTGTTAACCAGAGAGAAAAAAACACTCAATGTTCCATCACATGTGTAAAGGAATGATTAGTTTCAATTGTCATGTTATGTCTGGAAAGGAAAATATGGAGGATGAAGGTTTTCATCCTATAGTATTGGACTTTACATACACACACACACACACACACACACAAACAAAAGACCAAACAAACAAACAAACAAAAACTCACCTTTGTCATGATGTATCAGTAATGAAGAGATACAGAGTAACAGTTTAAGGCAGAGGTTTTATATGCGATAAAGATGAAAGGGTTTTGTAAACCTGATCAATTTGGCAATCTTATATGTGATGATGTTGATCAATTTGGAAATTAGTTTGGAGTATATTGTAATGGATGAGTGCCGTGAAGGTAATTTCAACGAGAGGGAGAATGTTATGTTTACAGATATTCAGATTTATAGTACGCATATTCATAAAGTGTCTAGACACCCTGACATTCATTATGTAACCTCATTATGTAACCTCTGTGTATTAGTATGCATGTGCCTCAGGTGTCAGCATACATTCCAATACCCCACCTATTGAAACTGGTCTTATATCCACATGAGTGCATGTCTGGAGACAGACAGTTCTGCAATAAACACCGAGACATTAACTGCCACGCATTTTCTGTTCCTTCCTTATTTGCAGTCCTAAGTTTTGTTACTTGTAACCCACGATACAACATATCATCTGGCTGCCTTCGAGCGTTTTGCTACGAAAACGTCTGACAGTGTCGAGTATAATGGAGGTATATGATATTGGAGCATCTGTATAAATGCCTGTCGGGAGCAAGTTTGGTCTGACATTATGATTATTCATGAATGTTCCAGTTAACTTCCATGTTCTCTGCCTGATATTTTTTTTTATTTCGTCATAATGTCTCTATCCTCCGGGCTCTTTTCTTGATAACACTACAAATAACACGTCGGCAAAATTAGACATAATATTTGACATTCACTGAACGCACAAAAATGGCAATATGAAAGACATTTACACATGTCGCAGCAGTTTTGACACCTACTTTGTTCATGTACCATTTACGAAGACCTGTACGTCATTGTTGAAGTAATTAAATGATACGCACATTTTTTTTGAAGGATGTATTTGCACATCGCACGTGAAAACTGAGCGTTTGCACATTTCATGTCAAAATTGAACCTTTGCACTTTTACACGCCTCCGCGTTTGCACAACATAATTCAGTGGCAGGTCCAGGCAGGGGTGCAACGGGCGCCACCCCCCCCCCTTTATTTTTGGGTTTAAACAAAAGAAATAAGAAGAAAATAGGGTGGGGCGCGTGCGCCCTCCCCTCCCCCTTTAATTTTGTAAAGGCTCCCCCTCTTTACGGAATATTCCTAGATCCGCCCCTGCAATTGATGCACTTTCAGAGATATCATAGTAAGACGTTTGCAGTTACCGTTGTTTGGGCATTTTCCTTGTCTTCGCACATTTCTCAAATTTCAACCCCCTCAACCATCCAAGAAGAAACAGAATATTGTCATGCAAATGAATGGCTTTAACAATTTGCGAGTTCATTGATCCTCGGTCAGTAAATTACTCAAAACTCTCAGAGCTACGCACCCATGCAAATAAACTTGTGTTTGTCGACACTGGTTGAAGTCGGTCATGCGTCGATAAATGTAACAAGGGAGGCGCGTTACCTCTTTGCACGTTTTATTTATTATTGTTTGGGTGGTAAACATTACATGTAGGCCCTACGTAGGTACAAATAGTCCATGTGAACATTGACCCGTGGGTCGTTTCCTTCGATCGTTGGTCTGCCACTGACTCCATCGTGTTTATTGTCGCAGTGTTGGTATGGATGTACAGTACAGAAGGATTCTGTGTATACCTCATTGAAGACAGGGAACGTAGTGCGTCCTCTCATACCTCCTTGGTCATATGAAGAGCACAACTGGCTCACCCTAAGAATGCCCTCCTGTGCGACCGTTATCGACTGTCAGCTCGTGCTCCTTGTCGCTGTGATGTTCACTAGATCGGCTTTTCAGATGGGTGTTATCAAGAGCGTGGGAGTTTTCCTCCCCGGCATTCAGGCGAGTTTGGGCGAGTCTGATACAGGCATCGGGGTGGCACTGGGCGTATTTTCCGGCTGCATGTCATGTCCAGGTAAGGATATTGTGAACAGCAAAGAAAAATGTATGAGACCATCATCACGTCTCGCTAAAAAGGGTCGACCTATGTCACCAAAAGAAACCCAATGAATGTCACATGGCATCATTGTGCTGAAGCAACAGGGCCCTACACTGGAATTATAATATAGGTCTATTGAAATGCAAATAATTTTGACAGTGCCGATATAAATCTCACGATTGAATTCTGCGTGTCTGTTTCAAACCGACTTTGTACAAGCACACGATCACACACACATACACACAACATAACATGCATATAATGTATATACATGATGTGTGTGAGTGTGTGTGTGTGTGTGTGTGTGTAAATGTATATCACGTTCGCGTTGTAACTTAACCTCATGGTTACAACGTCAAATTCAAAAAAATATTTAGAATGCTTTCATAATATGAGGAAATTAAGTGATTTTATTCGATACATTTTCTTGTAAACGAATAGTTAAGCAGAGTCGTCACAGACTACAATAACTCAGTAGATTAATATACAAACTTAAGATAGTTCTATTTCAAACCCTTCGGGTCCTTATTTTCATCATAAACTTGACGTATCTTTTGCAAATTGTTGCAACGTTTCCCGTTGATCTTTCCGGAACAGCAATTAAGTATAGTCAACACTGGATCTGTCAGTGAACAGCTCTGTCGCATTATCGATGACAAACATTTAATTGTCAGTCCCTTTAGAGCACACAAACCTGTCGCTATAACATATTTCATATTCCCAGCACCTGTCGTGGGGTATTTCTACAGCCGAGTTTCACCACTCTTAAGCCGCATGATGCTCATTGGCGGACCTTCTCTATCATCACTCGGGTTCATCTTGGCTGGCTTGGCGGCCAACTACGTGCAATTTGCAGCTTGCCTGGCGCTCACAGGTAAGAAATGAAAATTACTTGCAAGGGATTGCGATTATCAAAAATACACCAAGACATCTTTTCCTTGTCGATGTTTTTCACAATCTCAGTGAAAAGCTGCATTGACAAGAAACTTGATTAGCCGAATGAGTGCAGCAGGTCTGGAAGGCTGAGTTATATTGTGACCGCGTATTGCAGTGCATAAAAGATGAGGGAAATATCCCAGTCATGAACTGGATATGATACACTTATTTTGTAATTTAGCGAAATTCTAATTAAGCATTTAATCTCACTTTAAATTAACTTGCTGACTAACTTTGTTCTTATACTTTTAGCTATTATTTCCTTTCTATTTACTCTCCTCCACGATTATTGAAAAGTATATCAAAAGTTGCGTTTATAATGTTTCCTTTATGTTATACGACGTAGAGTAGAGCGTAAAGATCGACTCTGGCATCAATGCCCGATGAGATGGAAGAAAAAATAAGTTTCTACATTAAAGGGCAAGTTCACCTTCATATACATGTGGATTGAGTGAATGCAGCAATATTATTAGAAAACATCGGTGAAAATTATTGGGAAAAATCGGACAATCCGTTCACAAGTAATGAATTCTTAAAGTATCTGCGCAGTCACTGCTGGATGAGAAGACTACTGCACAATATATGATGTCAATTGCGTACAACGATATAAGGAAAATCTAAAGAGAATTTCACAAAATGTCATCTTTTGAAGAAAAAAAAAGTATCCATTTCCTTGACTTGTCACTGACGTGATTTACGTGTAATATTATTCCGCCTGCCTTTTGAAAGAGGCAAGTCAAGCGTTCTTTTATTATGCGAGAAAAGTGAAAATATGTTGAATCTTCTTTATGTTTCTTTATATCGTTGTACACATGTGACATCACAAGCTATAGCAGTCTTCTCATCCAGCAGTGACTGAACGGAAACTTCAAAAATTCATAACTTTTGAACGGGTTGTCCAATTTTTCTCAAACTCTCACTGATGTGTTCTACTAATATTGCTGTATTCACTCAATCCACATGTCTATGAAGGTGGACTTGTCCCTTACGATCTTAAGCAATTGTGAAAGCAAGTGCACATCATGACTAAGAGTTCTCTGCTGTGAAAAGAATCATGTCATTTCGGGTGAGAACTATGATAATCGTCTGAAAGCCTATCACAGCCAAAACAAAAATTGCTCGACAATTGGAATGACAAATCAAGCCCAAGATACCTTGCTTAGAAAATTGGGAACAAAAGAAGAAGTATGATACAGTGCAGTGTATTAGAGTGGATTTTTAGTCCAACTAATTGATTTCTTTCACTACTCTATATCTCTTCAATTTTGTGGCCCTGTTTTGTACTATTATCATGTATTCTATTATAATAGCATGGGCATCCCATGATACATGATAATGTTCTACGTGACACAATAACCAACAGAAATCCTTTTTCTAAACTTAAATCAAATATCCAGGACTGGGCTTTTCCCTCATGGTGATGTGCGTACTACTGGAACTCAGTGAGCAGGCAGGCACCACCCACTTCGGTCTCTTGTACAGCTTAGGCACGATCGGCTTCGCGGTAGGAATGTCCGTTATTCCGCTGCTCGGAGAGTTCCTGATGAACGTGTACGGCTGGAGAGGCGCCATGTTGATCCTGGGTGGGCTAATGGGGAATCTTGTCCCAATGATAGCGGCGATTCGTCCCGCATCCTCTCTGAATAAGGCAAGGGAGGACGAGCATGGAAACAAAGAGGAGACAGTTCCTATCCGTGAGGGTGCTTCAGAGCACACCGGACAGAACAAGGGAAAGTTTGCAAATGACGATGCTTTGTGTGAAATAAACTGCAAGAAATGTGAAGGTTCCTACATAGCTTCTTCGAAGCAATGTCTACAAACAGCTGATGAAATTGAAGTGCTCAGCAAACAGTCTGATGATATGTTAGATGAAAGCCGAGGGATGGTGTCAGACCTGCAAGACTCTCGGTTTGTGAACAAGCTTCAACCAAGTGACAGTCATTCCCAACACGCTGAAAACACTGTGACACTGGTCGCAAACGCTCTAAGAAATTCATCATTTTACCATAATCCATCATTATCTGTGTACATTGCGGCTATGGCACCATTTGGCATGGCTTATGGAGCGTGGCATGCCTTCCTTATACCTCGTGCCATTGAAAGTGGAATGACAATTTATTTTGCCATCCTGGTCACCGTCTGTGTAGCAGTCGCCAATATCGCCAGTCGCATTGTCATTGCACTTCTCACGGAGAAATCTTCCAAACTTCATGAAATTCACCTGTCTCTTACCTTGCTGAACGCCATCACCGTGCTTTGTGACGTCCTCATCTTCAGGTCGGCTGCTATTTACATAACATCAATCTTGTCTTCCTTTACCATTGCTGGTCGCGGATCAATGCTATTCATAATAATACGTCACCTGTCGTCACATGATAATCGGTCTGTCGCTTTGGGTTTCGGGGAGTTTCAGTATGGAATCGGGTCGTTTGCCGGTACCTACCTTGCAGGTAACGTCATCATTCCTTGTGTTAATGACTTACCATGTTGTTGATTTGCAGCAAGTTTTCGAGCGAATAGTCTTAGTTACAGCCTGCTTGGTGTGGTTTCTTCTGAAGAAGCGTTTTACTTGTTCAGGGCCAGCTGTGTATTTCGGGCTTAAGACACTTATTAAAAAGAGAAAAAAAAAAACCTCAAGGCGAATTTCCATTTAAGTGAGATGGCTTTTAATATTACATGTCATAGAAGTCTGCAGGAAGTATGTTGTCTTTACTTTGGAAATGCGTCGTTATTCATTCTTTTTTTTTATTACAGTCAAATAAGCCATTCAAATTGTCCATTGTTTGCTGATTGTCTATGCTAAACCGTGTATATACCCTAACACCAGAGAAACTGAAGCTATCACATTAAAATGTAGGCACAAGATTTTTATTCTCGGAACAAAGGCTAACTATAAATCGTTTATACACAAAACCAGTGATACATAGGAATATGTAGGAATACAGTACCTGCCGGTTCGATTAAGTTTTCCTGTTTGCATCAACTTTTGTTTTGCATATGTTTTACCACATCAGACAATTGTGTTACTAATTCAAAAGGTGAGTCAAGTTGTTTAGCTTGCAAAAATATGTACCGTCACTGCTACCATGTGAGATAAATCTGCACAGTTCTGTTGTTGTAGTAAAGGAAACCTGACTATGATTGTCTTCGTGTTCTAAAAGGATGAAGCGTATAGTTCCCAGACCGTTTCGCCACTTCTTTTGTGTTCCGGTCGTTTCACTCAATAGACAACAGTCAAGTTATACCTAATCTTTGCCAACCAATAGTTTCCCTGCTTAGTAGTTGTTAGAATTTACTGAATTCAATAATAACCTGGTACACCCATAACTCTTTATTGTGTGTTTTGATTTTGAAAAATGTAGCATTGATATTTGTCACTGAAAGTCGAAAAAAATAAATGAATAATAATGATATTAAAAAGAAAAAAACAACTGTTCCTTCTACGAGTACTTCTTATGATAAAATGTGGCGTATCAAACATAGAACACTTGTAGAATAGGGTAAATTTGTTCATTTTTCGTTGTTCGTTTTAATTTACCTCATAATCTTTCGTCTTGTCTGTCCTACCTTGCAGGGTTTACGGCCGATAGGTTCGGTGGTTTCAACTCGTCCTATGTGGTAGTCGTCGGTTGCGAGGTCTTGGTCTTTTTCCTAGTTCTGTTCTCGAGATGTAAAGTACAACAGTAATGTAGCATTAAAAAAGAAACATACACTCGTATGAACGTATAACGAAGAGAAGTTTTGAGAGGCTTGTAATTCAATACTGGTCATTTCCTGCGTTCTGTTTTTCGTTTTAAACTGTTTTCTTCCTTTTTCGCACTTTACGGGTTTTTGCGATGTTATGTGAGTGTACATAGCACAGGCGAATGAATTTGACGACTACAACAAACGATGAAATAGTAAGATAACAGTGACAAAGTGATTTTTTAATCTCTTCACAAATATACAAAATAATGTTCGACTTGCTTCCGGCATTCAACTAGCTGAAACCCTGTCAAACAGTGATAATGAGTACAAGAGCCCTGATGAAGTCATTATAAGCGTTCGGCAAGGTGGAAAGTGGAAGCTCCTTGGTAAGTGCTTGTAATTTCCGTCAATCATGTCTTTACTCTTGTTTTCAAGTAATCCCCTTTATCTCTCCTCTGTGTAACTATACTTGACCAACCTTGACCAGACGTTCCTGTCTCTAATATCCCGGAAGAATCCACTTTGTATTTTGTTATCCCACAGACCAATGTTTGTCATATCCGTCCTTTCCTGTCCCAATCTAAACTTCTCTATATCTTGGTTGATATCCCTCTGTCCCTCCGTGCTTATCATTAACAGTGTGTGTGCTTTTAAACTAGCTTGGTCAAACCACATCCCGGTTCTCCTAGCAACTACATTATTTGCATAATATTCAAGTAGAGCTTGAGCCAGTCAGGATTTATTTATTTTGTATTCTTTATTTGGTATACGTTTGTTTGTTGTTTGCCATTTTCTTCGTTGTTGTCATGTTTGAACATGTATATTATACATAACTATCTGAAGCGCCACGAGCACTGAAAGGTGCATGGACCTGTGCGCAATACAAGTAGCCACTATTCTTCTTCTTCTTCTTCTTCTTCTTCTTCTTATCATAATCATTATTGTTGTTGTTGTCATTATCATCACTTTATTAATGTATTAAAGATGAATATCTGCAATTACAGTGGACTCACGTTATAACAAGTCCTCGGGACCTGCAGGTTTCTTTCGTTATATCGAAATTTCGTTATAACCGAAAAAATTATCGAGAAAAAAAAAAATACAGGCGATAATGCTGCGGCCTGAATTTTTACTTCGTTGTAACCGGAATTTAGCTATAACTGTGTTCGTTATTAATGGAAATGCACTGCGGGCATATAGAAGGCATTCAGAGATGATATCAGATCTCACTTTGGTCACAATAGCTAGGTACTCTATCTGACCAAACTCAGATACTCTCCAATATCATACACCAATAGTGCAGAGCGCCATGTACGTCGAAGATGTGAAATTGTGCTGAAGCGTACTATTCATCTTGGAGATCTATCCAAATTTGGATTTCGAGAATAAATTCAACTTTCATCAATGAATTTCGGTCTCCCGACTCACTGTATCCGTGTTGGACTCCCTAAGATACGTCACACACTTCTCAAACAAGAGAAATAAAGATGGAAACGATCCCTTACACAACACTACTCACGATGCTCCTTAGCAGTGATATGTTTTTCAAGCTCCCGGATTGAACGGATAGGTGCATGTGGAGTGAGTCTCCCAACTCCACTGTTTTGTATACCTCGACCTTGGCTGAATATGACTTATTAGCCATATATTTGTTTTGGTCGCTATAAAGGGCATGACATCGATCTTGACGCCAGTTTTAACTTAAAAAAAAAGTGCATCGGAAATCTTGAAAACAATGCGATATACATATTTCAGTAATGAGCTCTGCAAGACTATATCACATTGGGTTGAATAATTGCGCAATATACGAGTCCATGTAGTTGTAACCCTTCTTCTGCCAAGGAGGGGGGGGGGGGTGAGGTGGCGCAACATCCCAATCTTAGCATTGAAGTATTAGCATGTATGCTTTTAACAGTTTCCACTGAGAACGGTAAGTACTAGGTGCTACAAAAAACGTTTCTCACTTTTGATCTCTAATAATTCAAAAACTGTATATCAGATGACACTGACATTGATAATTATGAGCAATGGCTGAGTGGTGTACAATTTTGTTAAAGGTGATTTTAAAAAAATATAGCATAAATGAGTTCCATTCAATTCAAGATTTATTTTTAAGTTAGGTTTCAGATTTCGCTCAGTTTTCAACCCTCTGTACAAAATTTTAATTTTGCACAGAGGTCAATTAGTGTGTATTATGGAGTGTATTATGGAGTGTGTGGTTAACACCCTGACAATGGCCTGGATTGGAATGCTCTATTACATAATTATTCATGAGAAATTCCACTATCACAGCTAGTCTTTATTCATCCTGAAATGTAGTGTTTGCAAACACATTAAAACGTGTCCTTATTTTTTTTTCATGTGCATGCATTTTACCCTTTACCATAGAATTCAGACTAGCAGTGCCCAGGGCAATCCATCATGAATTATTAATAAAGCATTCCTGTGCCTTGGAGCATGAATCCAGAAGCCTAGTCAGCAGAGCTCTAAAAAGATGGTATTCGTGGTATTCATGTCTATTGTTCAGGGTCGTTGTAAGTACACACTCACATACACATCATTTGTATTGTGTAAAGTTCTATTTTGTACACAGGGTTCAAATTTGACTAAAAGCTGGAACTTAACTTAAAAATCAATCATGGATTTAACAAAACTGATTCATGCTCTCATATTCAAATCACCTCCAACTAAATTGTACACTATCCAGCTATTACCAATATCAGTGTTATCTGATGTATAGTTTTCGAACTATTAAGGATCAAAAGCAGTTTTTTCTCTTTTTTTTGGGGGGGGTTGTTTTTTTGTTTTTGTCTCTTTTTTTTTACACCTAGTACGTGCTTACCGAAATGTCGAGATTGAGTAAACCCATTCCAGGACCACACTCGCATTCTGGAAGGAAGGAATACATAATGTGTTGTGAAACCAACCACCATTACATTATTGTCAATAGTTCGCTAGTCGCGAATGCATAATGATGGTCATGCAAAATATTTTAGAAGCGGTATCTGCATATCAATCGCAGTGACCAGTAAGGGGATAATTCTTACGACATGAACAGAACATACGTGTTTCATGAGAACAGACCAATAAAACGAGGATCCCGTTGCCGGTGATTAGTTTATCAATTTAGAATATCGTGTTTGACATACGTGTATACGCAGACCTGCCAACACATCACATAATCAACACCATATACTTAAGGCGGTGAGTTGGCGCAGTTGGTAGTGCGTCTGCCTCACGATCACACGGCCCGGGATCGAACCCGAGTCTCGACTGAGCAATGTTGTGTGTAAGCATACCGTCCCCTCTAGCAAGAGGCAAAACGCTCTGTCCCTCGGATAAGGCATAAATTGGAAGTCCCGTGTATGAGAGAGTAACAAATCATGCACGTAAAAGATTCCGCTTCATTCATTCATCGCAAAGATGCAGGGTGTTTAACCCGGTGAAGTGGTCCAACCTAAACATCCAACTGGACCCCATGGAAGACCAGTTTAACGTAGCTGAATATGGGCTATCCAGCCATCTCTCAGATGAAAATGAACAAACAAACAACAAACAATACCTAAAGCAAGATGAATTACTTGGCAGCCATCTTCTTGATAATTCTGAAAAGCGGTTTTCATAACTTTTTTGGGGGGTGGCATGATTAGATTGGAAAAGTCTTTGTGACGTTGAGTGTTAGGCTTTCATGGATATCATCATTAGAATTAGCTATAATATAAATCTTTCCAATACATGTGATAAACATCCTTTGAGACAAGTTCTGGTATCTTTTCCATAGATTACAGTAGATCGATTACAATTCTAGATGCTATATTAGCTGATATGACAAATTCGCCTGAGTGGAATGTAAAATATATGAATACATGAGATTTCGTACCATGGGTTCAATCCTCGAAGCCCTTCAGAACTCATTTTTAACCTTCACAAGGAAATGTAATGTCATATTTCGTTTGTCCACCATCTTGAATACCTTAAAAAAGCTTGACAATATCCTTTGCATCAAATTATATTTGTGTTGTCATACTACATGTACATGTATAAACAGAGCAATTGTATTTCATGAGGAAAAAAAATATATACCTGCTCTCTTGCCTGTTCACAATTTTTTTTTCAATAAATTTGCTGTTTCAGGATGTATAATGGAGGATGTATAATATAGTCAATCAAGACTGACAGAAATACATAAGCATAAATAGAGGTGACGTGTTATATGCTGAAGCTTGTGAGATGTATAGGCTCAAGGGCAATGGTATCAGGAGCTTGTTTACTACGGGAAGCAATGGCTACGCGTTTGACCAAGTGTATGGAACCTACGCAGTTTCTGCCCTTTACGGCATGGCGTGATGACGTCTTTGCAACCTCGTCTGTATAGGTTGCTTCAACCATTCTTGAACATTCTGTTGCACAAGGATATCCAACTTCTAAGTTCCAGATCCTTTCTTTTCACACCCTGACTTATTGTTAACCTATATGCATTAATTCTTAAAAATAGGGCACCTTGCTTGGGTCACACATTACAACTAACCATGAATTCTATACATTGACCTGCAACACTTGTGTTAACGCTGTTAAGAAACTTTATGTGGACAATTATGACAACTTTTCCTCCTAATTCGCTTGTTTATCAATAGCCCTCTTGTATCATGGTTAATCTAGTTTAAATGGCGGCACTGAAAAACTACATTCCATGAGCAAAAGTCTGACTAATTTTCAACATGGAAATGTTTTTACTTACACAAATTTTCACCATTTGCAAGCAAATATACGTATATGGATTTTATATATTGTTAGTATTGCCTGCCACTTTAGCAGAAAACTTGAATGTCTTTAAACCCCGGAAGTTGCTTCAATAAGGATTCAGATTCAGGACTCCGAATCGTTGAATCACATAAAAACAATGTTTGGGAACGACAGTGCGAAATGAGGCCCAAATCTGGCTCTACTTAGTATCTCTCGCGATGAAATAGGCTTACGATCACCCATACGGAACCAAAATGTTATGCAGATGCACACTGGCTGTTAAAATTTGCGTAGCCATTGATCCTCTGGGAATAACGTAATAGAACTCGCGGTGTTGTGCACTCCTACTGTCTGTATTTGACGAAAAAGAATGAAGTCGGATACATGGGAATGCATGGAATTGTACGTAAATTTTGGCAGTGAAATAGTGGTCCGAGGATCAGCTTATGCCTTTTTAATGCCACTGACTCTGACCGGGATGCTGACTTTCACAACTCAAGTTTTACTGAAGACCACCAAGAGTGCTTTCTTTACCAGCTTGCCGAGGTAACATGACATGATTTGTAGCTATAGGAATAGAACCCTTCGCTTGAATAGCGTTATTGGTTCATGGACAGAATGTCTACCAGGGAAACATCTGCCTACTGTCAGCCAGCGCTTCTTGTCGCTGTGATGTTCATTAGATCGGCTTTTCAGATGGGTGTTATCAAGAGCGTCGGGGTCTTCCTCTCCAACATTCAGGCGAGTTTGGGCGAATCTGACACAGGCATCGGGGTGGCATTGGGCTTGTTTTCGGCCTGTATTTCCTCTCCAGGTAAGGTCTTCTAACATTCGCCCGTAAAGGGAGATTTGTGAATGTCATAATCATGGTGTAATAAGGAAAACTTATAGCTTATCAGAGGAAGGAACCTGATTAATGTCACAAGACATCATGGGAGAGAATAAGCCTCGCCTTCAAGCGCCTACCAACTATTGAACGATGCTTGGCACAATTTGCATCATGTTATCCTTGTCTGATAACTAAAAACTACCCTACAGTTACTACACAATAACGTGTATGTCTATTCATACATATTTCTGTTACACTCACTGCTAATGTATTGTGATCAGACAGCAGACATGTGACCCTTCTTCACAAAACTAACAAAAAGGTCGCCAGACGTGGATTTTTAGTTAAGGACAAATTCTGAAAAGCAGACTCTAAGCATTGAAATGATGTATAACTCAATTCAAATGAACTCCCCTAACCTACCTAAATGCTGGAAAGAAAGCACACACTCTGGAAAAGTGTGAACTGAGAAAAGAGGCTCTGAAGTATAGGGTCTACCAAGTCGCGCCAGCTTTGCCATGAAAGGGACAAAACACCGAATGTCAACCACCAGAGCAACGGCAATGAAGGGATTATCAAATTACGCTGAAATTGAGCATGTTCTAGTAACACATTCCGTCCATGATTAATGCAAACTTTCAACGCAGTAGCATTATCTTTTCAAAAGTAATTAGACTTGAAAGTGAAGAGTGTACAAAGGATTTCAAGAAATTGAAAAGGTCCTCTCATAAACCTACCTGAACTATCTACTCTCCCAGAAAAGGGGTTGTAGAAAACTGCGGAAACACACTTTCCCATTCGTTTTATGATTCCATACTAAAGAATAATTTTAAATAAAGAATAATTTAGAATAAAGATTCAGAAAAAAGTTCAGAAAATATGAAAAACTCAAGATTGACTTAGTTGACCCACTTCATCTGTTTTGTGTCCTCAGGTAAAATCAAGGGGTGTGACTTTTTGTTTGTTTTGAGATGCACGGTCATTATTATTATTATTATTATTATTATTATTATATATATATATATATATATATATATATATATATACATGTATATTCTGCGTTGAAATACAACTGTAACATTATGGCTTTGGATAACATCAAACACTGAAAGAACTCCTTTTTTTACATTTTCAATTGAGAAAAAGCAGTTGTTATAAAAATGTTTTTATAAGAGTATTTTTACACGTAATATCGGCTTTTAATTACAATGCTCAGATTTTTCTCAGGTTACTACAGTATTTCTAATGTTTTAGGTACAAACTAGAATTACACGTCTTCATTTAGAGTCCTAAAGGTCTGTATAATTTTCAGTCTCAAGTATAGACCTATACATCTTGCAATTTCGTTTTTATGATTCCTTCTGACTGTCACCGTTTAGTTTGAGAGTAAGCCTCTACTACACCTATACCTACGTATGTGCATGAATTTCTTAACACGAGTACTCCATCTCTAGACTTGATCTGTCAGTGATCAGCCATGGTGAATAGTTTTGATGGCTACTATTGATCTTATGTTTCATTGATGAATATATACCTGTTGCTGAACAATTTGCTTATTTCCAAGCTCCTCTTGTGGGATATTTCTACGGCCGTCTCCCGTCATTCTCACGCCGCATGATGCTCATTGCTGGGCCGCTTCTATCCTCACTCGGGCTCGTCTTGGCTAGCTTGGCAGTAAACTACGTGCAGTTTTCAGCTAGCCTTGGAATCTCTGGTAAGATACTCTATGGTATTTGGAGTATGGAGGCACACAAACTGACACCTTTTCTTTGTTAAGTTTTTTTTTTCTCAGTCTCATTGTAAACGTTAACTGTATTTGTTAGGATTTCTAGAGAGATATAAAACATTTTGATTTTTCAAATGTGCTGCCAAAAGTGTGTTCTAGATTGTTGAATTTCACTTCTTCAAATTCCTCCCAGGTGTGGAAGGGGGGACATTAAATTTTTACCCCGTCTAAAGCCCATAATCACCTTCATAAACTTTGGAGTCAGTAACGACACACATGCGGGTCAAGCGGTGACAAAATCTACGACTGTGCCATTTATTTTTTTTTTATTTCCTTTTTCTGAATTGCTTATTAATGAGGAAGACTCCACAGTGACAAATCATATCATATCATATACAATATCCTTATAAAATAAGTAATATGAAAATAATAAGCCTAGGTTTATAGGCCCTACATAATCAATATTATACATGATTTCATGTAAGTTCGAATTACTCATAACGTATTACTTATACTCAACTAAACTGACAGAATTACAGTAAAAGGTGACGGACATAGCCAGAATACAGATAACATTATACACTAGCACACAGTTGGCATTTTCCCCTCACATACTCAGTAGTCAAACGGCCTATGAACAGCTCCGTTTTAACATATACACCCGGCACATGGGTTAAAAGGTTGTTTTCCGTGCACTCACGCATGCCTATAGGCATTCATATACACTCCGCATTGCATAACGTAACACATACCATTCACGGAATAGTTCACGTGTGGAAGCGAGATAGGAAGCTGTGAAGCTTGTTTATTCGAGCAGGGAACAGTACCAATAGAGCAGAAAACAAAACATGGCATATGGAACACATGTTATACTCATGCATGCCCTGTTTGAATACATCCTTGCGTTTTCTGACATGCATATGCAACTAAAATCTCTTGTTGTAATTGTATCTCTTGTTGACTTTTATAGTATCTCATAACATATGAATACACTTATATTGTATGTGATATGTGATAAAGATAGATGTATTAATACATCTATCCGTATCACGTATCGATGAGCAAACTAATGAATCATCATGACTCCATTACACAGAGAATATCAATTGAGAAGGCCCACTAAATGCTTAATAGAGCTTGCTACTATGGCTGAAATGAAAATTCAAACTCTATCTCACTTGCCGTTTTGAAGAATGTCCTAACTTACGCGCTCAATTATGTATTATGCAAATTTATCTGAGCACTTTATTCACCATTCTTACTCAGCTGTGATATACATGTTCTGTCTAAACTTAAAACTTATGTACAAACATCAGAAATCGTACAAATACAATTTTGTGTAATTACTCATTTACTCTCAGTGATCTGGCTCTATACCGAGTGTCTCAAAAAAAGTGGAACGGTGGTTTCTCAGTATTTTGCGTTCTAAAAGTGATATATTTTTGACGTTATTAGAAAGAACATCTTCCGTAGAAGACAATGATACCAAAATTATATAATTGGGTTCAGTACTTTTTATTATACGCCAATTTCTGTAAATGCACTCATTTTCAAATTTCGCCGGATTTTTGCGACTTATGAGATGATAATTTGGGTGCGCCACGCGTTCCATACGGTGAATTGTGTAAGCTCGTTGATCCACGTCAACAAAAGATACAGCTTTCACATTCAACGCACACACACACACACACTGTTTTTTCCTGGGCAGCGCCCAATGTGAAAGCTGTATCTTTTGTTGACATGGATCACCAAGCTTACATATTATTTGGCAGATGACATGAATGGCAAAAATTCTGCATTCCACAAAAAAAAAAATGATTTTTTTTTTTCTTTGCGAACATTTTCCACATACTGGGTCGTGATTTGCTCGTGATTTGTTCTCCAAAAAAAGAAAGAAAATGTCTTTAAAGCCTTGTGATATCCGCAAGATCTTCGCAAGACGTGCGCGATGTTCGCAAAATCTTCGTGAAACCCCAAACAGATCCCGAAACTTTGGTTAATGTCCTTCCGATCATTTTTCGATATAACCGCAAACTGTTCGCGTACCTTTTGAGACATTCTCACCAACGTTTACCACATGTTTTTGGGAAAATTCGAACCCTTGGTGTGTGATTTCTTTAAAGCTCTACGTTTTCTACAAATGAAAATCGTTGCCTACATCCAAGAGAAAAACACGGTACGGTAATAAAAATAAAACAAACAAAGAAAACGAAATGTTTGATATAAAAAAAAGATTCACAGAACTAGACACTTAACAAAGACTCTAAAGTACGCCAGAATTAAGTTTGAAACTGAAGACAATTGTGGGGAAGCCTGCAAAAAGTACAATAATTGTGGTGGTAGTTCCTCAGAAAAAAAAAAATGTAGGGACACACACACAACAGAGAAGTTATGGTAAAGAAAAAATATGCAGGAAAGACAAAACTTCAATTTAAGCCAGCTACCAACTCTCCTTGGAAGCATTTCTACCAAGATAAAAAAAAAATCGTTGTTTGCATTTCCATCGCTTGTTTTTCATTGACGTAACTGGCTGTACTTTAACAATTGTACACACGTCATTCGCACATATTACGTCGTGAGATCTTCGCCCAAACAACGCAAGGATTTTTTTTTACCCCAACAGGGTATTTATTGCCTCCATAATTCAACATTTTATATCACACTATTCCAAAAGTGGAAAAAGAAAATACACTGAGCTTCAAAGGAAATTCTTGAGGTAAAAAAAAAAAAACACTACGAACTATTTACACAATATACTTCATTTGCTTTGGTAAATTATAATGTGTTTTCTTAATATTCAAATCTTCCTCTATTCTTTTAAAAAAATTTCTTTCAAACAAATGTTGCAAATTAGTTTCACGACATTCTTTTCCGGTTTTATTTCTTAACAGTATATATCTATAAATACACCAAAAGGCAATTGTCAAAAACAAATCTAATTCAGTCTCCTTATGGGCTTTTAACAGATGCATTCCTGTTATCTCAAAATCAACATTATGTATAATTTTGATTATAACTGTTAGATACAAAAAGAAGAATATCTTATTTAATTTACACTCAATAAACGCATGTAGATTGTCTTCATCTACACCGCAATGCTCACATTTTCCATCTCTTTTGATGTGTCATCTGTACAAATTCGTTTTAACTGATGGTAGATTGTATGAAATCTTAAAATCAAATTCTTTCAATTTGTTTTCTTTACAATAACATAAGTTTCTTTTGAATATATTCATCCAGTCAAATGATGAGTCGAATATCTTTTCCCAGTGTATACAACATCTGTTACTATCGGGACAATGTGTACACAACAGTTTGTAAAACTGTTTGGTTGAAACATCTTGAATTCTTCTTTTCTGCTTTCTTATTCCTATTCTTATTTTGGGAATTTCTAATGACCTATTATAAAACTTTATACATGATTCCGTATAATTGCTTATTCATGCTTTTGGGATAGCCTGGCGTTATACGGTATAATCAAAAATCAATGTTTGCTTACTTTTCTGCAGTGATGGTTTTCGGCCTCATTGTCTGAACACACTCGGAGAAAAATTTGTCCGAATATTGGATTTTGCCACTCGCGTCCTTCGCAATTTTTTTTTCTTTGCGGGTTCCGTAAAATCAGGCTTTTATTCAAATCTGGATATCCCAAAGTAAAAAATTGTGGTTTAGCATTCTATATGCCTCAATAGCCAACGGAACTTTGCTTTCTTTTCTTTTTTTGTCAAAACTCTATTGCTAGGTGTGGGCTTTTCATTCATGTTGATGTGCATACTGTTGGAACTCAGCGAGCAGGCAAGGACACACTTTGGTCTGTTTCTCAGCATAGGATCTACCGGTTTCGCCGCAGGTATGTCCGTCATCCCGCTGCTCGGAGAGTTCCTGATGAACGTGTACGGCTGGAGAGGCGCCATGTTGATCCTGGGTGGGCTAATGGGGAATCTCATTCCAATGATCGCTGCGATTCGTCCGAAGGTGCCTGCATCCTCTCGAAATGAGGCAAAGAAAGAGGAGACAGTTCCTTTATGTGGCGATGTTTCAGAGGAAACATTAATCAATGACAATGCATTGTGTGAATTAGACGGCAGAGGCTCTCAAGGCCTCTTCAGAGTTTCCTCAAAGAGAGATCCACACACAGCAGCTGAAAATGAAGTGCTACTCGAACGCTCTGATGATACGTCAGGTGATCAACGCCGAGGGAGACCGTCAGACGTTGGAGACTCTTGGTTTGACCCTGCGAACAAGCTTCAACCGAGAAACAGCAATCCCGTACAGACTGAAAGTACTTGGACAATGGTTAGAAATGCTTTAAGAAATTCAGAATTTTACAGGAATCCATCATTAACTCTATTCCTAGCAGCTATGGCACCATTTGGTATGGCTTATGGAGCATGGCATGCTTTCCTTATACCTCGCGCCATTGAAAGTGGAATGACAATTTATTTTGCAATCCTGGTCACCGTCTGTGTAGCTGTTGCGAACATCACGAGTCGCATTGTCATTGCACTTCTCACAGAGAAAACTTCTAAACTTCATGAAATCCACCTGTGTCTTACCTTGCTGAGTGCCCTCACAGTACTTTGTGACGTCCTCATCTTCAGGTCGGCTGCCATATACGTAACATCAGTCTTGTCTTCATTCACCATGGCCGGTCGCGGGTTAATGGTTGCCATAATAATACGCCATCTGGTATCGCCTGGCTCTCACTCCATCGCTTTGGGTTTTGGGGAGTTTCAGGTTGGAGTAGGGGCGTTTGCCGGTACTTACCTTTCAGGTAACTTTCATAATTTTCTGTGTTACTAATTTACCAATTTTGTTGATTTGGGGGCACGTTTTTAAGTGAATAGTCTTAGCTTGTGACTTCTTGATGTGATTTCATGGTGGTTTCTCCTGACATTGACTGAAGACGCATCGTACTTGTTCGGGACCAATACTATTACGGGCTTTTTAACGAAACACTTATAAGAAAACAAGAACAACAGAAACAACCAAAGCTCAAGGCGAATTTCTTTTCAAGTGAGATGGATCTCAAACATATTTTCAGTTCATAAATCTCTGTATTACATTTATTTATGTGTCGGTATTAATTTCCTTCATATACTCAAAAATTCCAGTCAAACTTCATCCTTTGCTGATAAATAAAATGCCATACAATCTGCACGTGCCTGTATGGCGTATGCAATAAACAATATACCTTATCGGACTGTTGCGTTACTAATTCAAATGGTGATTCTAGCTTGTTTAGCCTGGAAATATTGTATGATTTGAAAGAGCTTGTACTTACATAGCCTTTTGTCAAGGCCCTCTCGCTGAATAATGGTGAAGAGAGCCGAGCCGAGCGCGAATCCGAGCGCTGTCGCGAGAGGGCCTTGACAAAAGGCCAGTACTTACACTGCATACAAACATGTAGAATAAACCTTACGGTTAGCTGTTCTACAGTTGCAGATTCACGGGGAGTTAAAAAAAAAATGACTATGATTATCTTGATATTTTGAAAGGATTAGGCGATTAGAAGCGAAATACAACCGGCGTATCGTTAATGTTACCGCTTGCAGGAACGTAAAGGCCATCCAAATCGTTTGTAGCTCCCAGATCGCTTTACCCACTATTTCTTTTGTTTTTTGATCGTTTTACACTGCAGATGACCAGTCAAGCTTTACATCCAATATTTCCTTGCCTGGTAGTAGGTATAGAAGTTACAGAATTCTTGAAAAAAATATACGAACAGTTCCTTCCATTTTATTAGGTCTATGTACAAGAGGAGAGATATAAAAGAACAAAATGTTCATATTTGTGTTCATGTCCGTCTTTCTTTTCATTTTACCTCTTATTCTTTCGTCTTAATCTTTCTTTTCTTGCAGGGTTTGCGGCTGATAGGTTCGCTGGTTTCAACTCTTCCTTTATGATGGTCGTCGGTTTCGAGGTCTTGGTCTTTTTTCTAGTCCTGTTTTCACGATGTTATAAAGCATAACTACAATAATATAACATGAAATAACTGTACCCGTTAGAAAATGAAGAGAAGCTTTGTAATACTTGTAATTCTGTTCCTGTCATCTTCAGGTGTGTTTGTTTTTCTTGTTGCTTTCATTGTTTTCTTTCTTTTTCGCACTTATTATTTGCAGTCTTATGTGACAGTACAAGGCACAGGTGAATGAAATGAAGACCACAACGAACGATGAAACGGAAATATAACTGTTTAAAAAGGATTTTTACTTTCACAAATATCTAAAATAATGTTTGACTGCGCTCCAGCTGTAAACTAGCCGAAGCCTTTAGGTCAGGCAATGACGAGATAGGAGTTTTTGAAGTTATGAAGAGTTGGACAAGGTGGAAAATTTAAGCTTCCCTAGATGCTCTTTTTTTCCTACTGCATTAAATGTCAGTGTATGCATACTTTGTCCCCAGGGCTCCTTTGTCATTACCATCAGAACCAACCTTCGCCAACATAAGGTGTACTTTTGTATGTCAAGAACACATATACATGGCGAGATGAATAACATCTCACATATATTTAAGCATCATGAGAAAAAAGCAACATTTATTCAACATTCAGCAAACATACTATTAACACGGGATTAATGTTTTCAAAATCAAGTGTCCATGTGAAAATGATACTGGCACCCTGACAGAATATAGACCTCATGGAAAATCATAGTGCTGTATGATACCCGTCACTATACCTTGCCTTTTGTTTTCATGTATTATACATCCCATCTTGCCTCAGTACAATCTCGTACCACGGCCTAACTAGATGGCCCTGTTCCTGATGTACCTGCAGCACCTGCAGCAGGTACCCCCATTGTTGGTCTTATCCTTGGACATGCCGGCCCATTAGTGATATATATATATTTTGCTGTCCTAATCTAGACATTTTTAACTTATGATGTCACGTCCACTCACTCGTGTTCCTCCTCCGTTCTTATCATATGTTTGTGCCAAACTAGCTTGGTCTAACCTCAACCGATTCTACTAACAACTACTTTATCTGTATAATTATATTTGAAAATAGATTCAACCACTCAAACTTCAAACCTCAAATGCAAATGTACATCAGAACTTCTTCAGTTACAAAAATTATGAAATGCGGGAAAGAATTCAGAGACCATTCAGATCTCACTTATATATACTCACATATACCGTACTTCAAAATTTATCTTAAATCATTTTAAAACCTGCTGACTATCTAGGAGATCCAAGTTTGAACTTGACGCAGACTCACTTTATCAACATTGGACTCCCCAGACACGCCATCACAAATTTCTCACACAGGAGAAACAACATCAAGAAACGATCCCTTACATACAGCACTGTTCATGATATGATGCTCCTCAGAATTGAACGGATAGGTGCATTTGGAGGTTCTCGCAAATTTTGGTACTGACAACACCTGCAGAAATTTTGCTAACACCAGCTTCCTAGTTGGGAGTAGGAATCTTATCTTTTTGCTCAACTATAATCATCTCCGAGGTTAGTCGAAACTTTACACTACTTTTGTCAGGCAGCCTGTTTTTGTGTACTAGTACCTCGACCTTGAGACAATTAACTTATTAGCCATATCTTTACGCCGAAACTATTCATGTTTTAGTCGCTTTTCAAGAGCAAAATAGCGATCCTAACCCCTTGAATTTTCACCAAACTGCATAATTTGCCGAGATATTTATGGATGAGTGTAGCACTAGTAGGTCTGTAATCCCAAATCTAACTTCAGGTGGAAAAAAAGATGCATCATAAATCCTTGAAATCGATATACCAGTAATGAGCACTTCTGGACTAACACATGAAGTTAAACAATCCCGCTCTATGTCGTTGCAGGTGCTGTTCGTTATTCCGAAGATTCGTTACTCCAAAGGTTCGTTATTCCGAAGGTTTTTTTAATCCGAAAATGAAAAAAAGAGTTCGTTTTAATCCAAACATTAGTGGCGTTATTCCAAAGGCTCGCGAATCCGAAAATGAAACAGGGTTCGCTATTCCGAAGGTTCGTTTATCCGACAATGAAATAGGGTCTGTAACAAACCTTCGGAATAACGAGCTTTGTTTCATTTTCGGATTCACGAAAGTTCGGAATAACGAACCTTATTTCATTTTCGGATTAATGAACCTTCGAAATAACAAAGCTTATCACATTCTCGGATTAACGAACCTTCGGAATAACGAATCTTCGGAAAAAACGAAACTTCGAACAAAAAAAAAAACCTTCGGAATAACGAACTGTAACCGTCGCGTCGTTGCTACACCTGCGTGATGCATTGTTTAAGACTATCAGGGGTGGAGGGGGCAAAATATCTCTATCTTGACATCATTTTAGCATATTATGATGTTACCATTTTCCTGTGAGAATGGTAAGTACAGTTTACTGAAATGTCGATATTGAAAAGTCTCATTTCAGAACCGAACTCGCATTTTGAAAAGAGGGAATACATGTTGTATCGTGAAACCACATACATGACATACCATAACCGGTAGGGACAGCTAATTGTCAATAGTGCAAAATGTTAAGAAACAGTATCTAATCACCATGTCCGCGGATAATTCTTATGACATGATCAGAATGTATGAGTTTCATGAAAATAGACCTGTAAAACGAGGATTCTGTTACCGGTTGTTAGTTTATCAATTTAGAAGATCATGGTTGACATACGTAGGCCTACCCACGCGTCACATCACCTTCGCCATTCCTGAAGTAGGATGATTTTACGACTTGGTAGTCATCTTTGAGACCATTCTGAAATTCTCTGCTTTGCGGAGAGTTAGCATTAACGGTCCTGTTTACCTCTATGAGCAGTGATGTAAAAAATGTTCAAGATATCACATTTCATGCATATGTGTAGGTCTTTTGTATCACACAACACCCTACTGTATAAAATATTTTCGCAATGAAACCTACAATATGAGGAGATATCAGTATTTTTCTCAATAAAACATAGCTGTAGACGGTTAGTCTGGAAACGTTTTTATTACAAATATTGTTTCCATTTTGTGTGTTTAACAATACTTAACATCGATAATACGGATTACGCACTAATGCTGGGTTTTTGTTTCATCTGCAAATGGTATATCACGCCTTTAAACTGGTTTCTGTATGATTTAGTCTCCAGCAAGTATCCTATGCATGACATGAGTTGTACATATCCGCTTCGATCATAGTATTTGAAGTAAACTGTATAATATGTGTTCCTAATCCGACAAGTCCACTGTGTCTACTTGTGTGCTGAGTTATAAACAACGTACTGCAGAGTGGTGCCACATGTTCCTGAGAATGCAAGAGCAGGCTTTGTGGACTGTTCCTGACGAGACAATTGGCAAGTCGTTGGATTTGGGAGGATATGTTAATGTGACTTGTCACATATGCCCCGTGCCCAGGGGCGGATCCAGGGAGGACCGCAACCGGCGCACGCCCCCCCCCCTTATTTTTTTGTTGAAACAAAAGAAATAAAAAGAAAAAAATGGGGGAGGGGTGCGTGCGCCTCCCCTTTATTTTCGTAAATGCGCCCCCTCTTTACGGAATTCCTGGATCCACCCCTGGTGCCGAAATTCCAAGTTCCAGTCGTATAACCGAAGGATATGGGAGTAGTTAGCAACGCGACTTGTGCCCATGATCATAGTTCCAGTCGTCGCCTACAAGGATATGGGAGTAGTGGCAATGTGATCCGTCACATCAATTACACCCCGTGCCAATTATCCTAGTTCCAGTCGTCGCCTGAGGAAGTGGGAGAAGATGGTAAAGCACCTATACCTCGTGCCCACCAGTGACACTTGTGCCACCGCATGGTTGTGAAAGGTGGGACTGAGTTGGTAACAAATTAGGTGTACAAATTTAACACTATTTACAAGTGACGCTTGGGAGTGACATAATCTAAGTGATGGTGAACTTGGTATGAGTGACGCTTGTGTTGGTGAGCTGCTTCTGATACAACATATTACATGGTAGCGCACAGACACAGTTTAATTAAAAAGGATCGTTGTAAACTGCAACAAAACGAACCCAGCCTACTTAGTCATCCTGACACGGCACGCGGAGACATTTGTACAGACAGTCAAATACTCTCACAATCACCACACGGCGAGTTCGTCACAATATCTATCCATATAATATATACATATGTGTGTATATATACACACAGTATATATATATATATATATATATATATATATATATATATATATATAATATATATATATACCGGGTGTCCTAAAAAAGCGGAACGGTGGGTTTTCAGTATTTTGCGTTCTAAAAGTGATATATTTTTTGACATCATTAGAAAGAGCATTTTCCGCAGAAGAAAATGATACCAAAATCATTAAATTTGGTTCAGTACTTTTTATTCTACGCCAATTTCTGAAAATGCAGTCATTTTCAAATTTCGTCGGATTTGGGGGACTTATGAGATAATAATTTGAGTGCAACACGCGATCCATACGCTGAATATTGTGTAAGCTCGGTGATCCATGTCAACAAAAGATACAGCTCTCACATTGGGCACTGGCCAGGAAAAAGCAGTGTGTGTGTGTGTGTGTGTGTGTCTGTGTGTGTCTGTGTGTGCGCGCGCCCAATATGAAAGCGTTATCTTTTGTTGACATGGATCAACGAGCTTATACAATTCGCCATACGGAACGCGCGTCGCATCCAAATTATTATCTCATAAGTCGCAAAAAATTGAAAATGACTGCATTTACAGAAATTGGCGAAGAATAAAAAGTACTGAACCGAATTTAATGATTTTGGTATCATAGTCTTTTGCGGAAGATGCTCTTTCTAATGATGTCAAAAAATATATCGCTTTTAGAACGCAAGGTACTGAAAATCCACCGTTCCGCTTTTTTTGGGACACCCGGTATATATATGTATATATATATATATATATATATATATATATATATATATATATTACATTACAGTATATAAACAAGAGTAAGAATAAAAGTAAAAAAAGGCTCGGGTCATCTGTGAACACAAGGGGTAGTGGAGTGATTGCATATAGCGTTTCCCCATTTCACAGGTGATACAATATTGAAACCATAACATTGCAAATTATGGATTAAAAGAAATAATGTTTCCAAAAGATATTGCTAATTCTCGGTAGTCAAGCACTCAAGTCTAGTATGACAGTTTTACAAAATATTCCTACGTTTGAAGTACGTTTAGATCCTACGTTTAGATGTGTATATTAGACCCTACACAATTAGTTTTTTTTTTCAGTGAAATTCGATTGCTTAAGTTTGTCAAGTGTGAAGATTTGTGTTATACAATCACGACATGCAGCTCGATGTCTCCATTTCGACAATGGTATATAGACCTCGAAACCAACAACATTTTAAAGACCAATCTGTCTGAGGCACAATGCAGCCAAATATTGTACTATTTGTCATAGATACAAAAAAAAAACCCGGAATGTCCTAGTTTTGCAGGAATCAAAGCTCATATATGTGTCGGATGGAGTGAAAGCAGGGGACCTTTTCATGAAACTTTTTGTCAGTGATTTACACTGACAACTGTTAGAAGCTACTGAAATCCTTGCGTCTGATTGGCTGATAGCAAATCTGTCGGTGAAAACCTCCGACGAACTCGTTGATGAAACGCCCCCCTGTTCACTCAAAACAGTTTTCTAGCATAACGAACATGATGAAAGAACACTCGATGACTTACATCTTTCAGAAAGCAGGGGGAATATCTTTCAGGACGCAGAGGGAATAATGTAACCCTCAACATAAGTATCTCAGTAGCGAGTCTACGGAATGTTCACTTTTCATGAAACGCGATGTTTTGTGGAAAACATTACTTGAATTCGGCGAGTCTAATCAAGTCAAAACCATTGTTACGACCACAATTACTCTGAAAATGATCGCACAGAAAACAATTTTACAGACAGCAAATCATGTACTTGTACTTAAACCTATACAGCCCTGCACTAGCGTCCAATATTTTAATTTAAGCTGAATATTGAATTTGATGGAGCCCTAATATCCCGGGACATGTGGGAATTTTTTCTTCTCAATGCACAGATGAATGATCTATCAAGATGTAAATCGATATAGGCACATGCTATTGTACTCCAGAATATATATCCACGGTGAAGACTGTAAACTCCACGCATCATAACACTGGTCCAACAACAAATTTGTTGTCTGCGTTTTTTTTCGGCTGATTTAGGGTAAACCTGATGCGCTGAATCCAAAAATCACATTGGTTTTGCTCAATCAGGTCAAGTTTTTGAGCTACGGCCACATATCTTTTTTTTACGTTCACATTAACGCATGTGTGGAGCATTTTAGAAGAAGTCGGTTGGGGTAAAATGCCATTTTGATTAATTGTTTTGATTGGAAATGTTTATTTTAATGACAAAAAGTATTCGGGTCCAATAGCTTTGGGTGATTGTGTCGAAAAGGGATCAGTTTGTAGTCATAAAAACCTTGAAATCTTCCAAAAATTGGTGCAGCAAGGCATAAAGTTGATGCAAGTGAATGAGATGGCTTTAACCAGAAGATCGTGCAGAAATAAGCCCGACGTGTTCTGCTACATATGTGGAGAATACACCATTGCTCCTAATAGGAAGCCAGTCACAAGTTTCATAAGGCGTGCTTACCATGCTTATTTTGGTACTAAGCTTGGTGACCAGGATAAATCTTGCGCACCACACATGGTGTGCAAGGCATGCACCGAGACTCTGCGTGGGTGGACCAATGGCAAGAGGAGTCTGAACTTTGGAATTCCCATGGTTTGGCGGGAGCCGACAAACCATGTCACTGACTGCTACTTCTGCGCTATTGATGTGACTGGGATCAACAGAAAGAATCGGAGCAGCCTCAAGTATCCTGATCTTCAATCAGCACGTCGTCCTGTAGCTCATTGTGATGAAATTCCAGTGCCCATCTTCAGAAAACTTCCTGACATTAGTGACGAAGATGCCTCCAGTGTTGAAGGACATGAGGCAGAAGAAGAAGAAGAAGTGGTTTTTGAAGATGATGCTCCACATCCATTTTCCCAAAAGGAGTTGAATGATCTAGTTCGCGACCTCAGCTTGTCAAAGGACTCTGCCGAACTGTTGGCATCCAGATTGAAGGAAAAAAGCTCCTCTCTGACAGTGCTCGCATCAGCTTCTTCCGCAACAGGCATCAAGAGTACCTCCGTTTTTTTCTCTGAAGAGAAGGACTTGGTGTACTGTGTAGATATTGCGCAGCTTCTGCTCAAGCTTGGAGTGTCACAGTACGAACCCAAAGAATGGAGACTTTTCATTGACAGCAGCAACCGATCACTGAAATGTGTTTTGCTTCACAACGGCAACCAGTTTGCCTCTGTACCCATCGCTCACTCAACTACACTGAAGGAGAAGTATGAAGCGGTGAAGTATTTACTGGAGAAAATTGGTTATGATCAGCATAAGTGGTTTATTTGTGTTGACCTGAAGATGGTGAACTTTTTGTTGGGACAACAGAGTGGCTTCACCAAGTACCCATGTTTTCTGTGCATGTGGGATAGTAGGGACCGTACTCAGCATTACACGAAGAAGGACTGGCCTGTACGAGAGGAATTGGTGCCTTGTAAAGAAAGGAATGTCATCAACGAGCCTCTGGTGGACCGAGACAGAATACTCTTCCCACCGCTGCACATCAAGCTCGGCTTAATCAAGCAGTCCACCAAGGCTCTTGACAAGGATGGTGACTGCTTCACTTACTTGTGCCAGGCTTTTCCAGGATTGTCCATGGAGAAAAAGAAAGCTGGCATCTTTGATGGTCCTCAGATTCGTCAGCACTCTACCTTCAGAACTCCATACCTTTATCAACCCCCTCGTAGACTCCGTTCAGCTGGTACAGTACTCTCCGCGTAATCGGGTATCGCTTAAACGGGTACTCCGTTTAATTGGGTAGTAATGTCAAAATCAGTTCCAATGCACAATACAATTACCTGATAATCGGGTTGCCTCTCCGCATAAATGGGTAAATAATTTTCTTCTTATCTAACTTCTACCCACATTTTATCGCAGATGAAAACTTTAAGAAATCATGAATGTCAAATTTTCCACGACTAATCGCATTCTCTGCTTGATCATTTTGGGAGTGATTAAACATGAAAACACATGTACCGGTACCGACTTGCCACACGTTAACGAACATTACACATGAAAACACATGTACCAGTACCGACTTGCCACACGTTATCGAACATTACACATGTAGCTGGCACTCACAACTGCATAGACAGACAGGAGTTGAACACACTCTCGCTCCTCCCTTGCTCTGCAACCAGATTCACAATACGAGAAGTTTGCAACGAAAATCAAGCCATTCACCAGCTCCATAATTTTGCTTTTCCCCAGTCACTTCTCGAAAAGTAACCCGAGGTTCTACGTGACTAGTGCACGTAAAGAGACGTGTTCATTTCGGAAACGCGTGTAATAGCGAGGAGTCTATAGTCAAACGACAAAGTTTTCTAAAGACATATTTGAGCAAGTGTAAGGCATGTAAAATGTGCATTGCAAGCACGCGTGTTAAGCATACAATGCATATACGTACATATATTGTGTGTGTCAATTGTGAATGAGACTTGTTCTTCTTTTAATCGGGTACTCCGCTTAATCGGGTAAGAAACGCTCTGCCCGAGCCTACCCGATTATGCGGAGAGTACTGTACTTCACTTCTCCAGGTTCTTCGATCCTCTCACTCTTGGGGAGACCACAGCTTTTCCCACGCCGGTCCTTGGAACAATCTTCCCCTTTCTCTTCGTCAGGCTTCCTCAACCAATTCCTTTAAGCAACTCTGTTTAATTCTCAATCGTGAATTAAACATGATTGTTATAATTTGAGTATGTTACTGTATAATTTGTACATGACGGGTTTTCTAATGCACTGAGATTTATTTTGTTATGTATAGTAAGCATTTTGTTTTTGTTTGTATTTTATTTGTTCTAGTTACCGTATTTAAATATTGTAGGGTTTGTATTACATAACTGTTCATGCTGATTATGCAAGAGCGTCATGAGCATCAATATTGATGGATTTCACCGCTTTATAAGAGGCCACTATTATTATTACTTATTATTAAAAATTTTGTTCAGATGTCACCGAATTTAAGAAAAGTACCAAAAATATCGTTATTTTACTCTTATCTCCTACTTTGTCGTCTTGTCTTGATACCTCACAGGGTTTGCGGCCGACAGGTTCGGTAGTTTCAACTCGTCATGTCTGATGGTCGTCGGTTTCGAGGTCTTGGTCTTTTCCCTAGTCCAATTCTCGCGATGTAAATTAGATACAGGAATATATAAACATGAAAAATAACCGTACTCTGTAATCGAAGGAAAAGTCTGACGAAGCTCCTACTTCTGTTGAAATAACAATAATAATAATAATAATAATAATAATAATAATAATAATAATAATAATGATAATGATAATAATGATAATAATAGTAATAGTAATAATAACAATAATGATGATAATAATAACAATAATGATAATAAAATGCAATACATTTATCAAGCACTTCATGCGTATGTTTCTAAGTGCACAGTTTACCAAAAAAAAAAATATTCCAACATAACACAAAAATATAAGAAACCGGATGTAATTCAGACAATAGATAAAGTGTACAGTATAAATACGATAAATCCATTCTGAGAATCAAAGTCAGTGTGCACCTTCATTGATTTACCCTATCTTGGCCAATCCAGAGGACTACTCTGTTATATCCTGCATTTTAAGACAATGAGTATTAAGTTCTGTTGCTTTTATTGTTTCTTTCGTTTCTGTTTCATAATTTTTCAAAGTTTTTCTAATGTAGATGAATATCACTCTGCATACATGACTTCTGACTAGTGAAAATGACAATACATAACAATATCAATCAGAATTTACAACCGACTTTGCATCAAATTATGCGTTTGTTGTACTGTACAGATGGAGCAATGATATCTTTCATGGGGCAGATTATAAAGCTACTTGATTACTCGTTTACAAACATTTGCTTTTTCAAGGAATTAGCTATGTTTCAACAGAATTATACACTCGCATATATATATATATATATATATATATACATATTTTTGTATATCTATATACAAAAATATATGTATATTATGCTATGTATGTATTCCTTATAGTTTCACATTTCATCTTGATTTTCGTACAATTTTACATTTCACTCAGTAGAGAAATATTACACAAAGTGTTAAATTTCAGATAGAAAGAATCAAAAACATTTATAGGCAAATAAAAATAACTTAACCAATGAAGAACCATCACACACACACACACACACACACACACACACTAATGAAAACTGGTGGTGTTTTTTTGTTTTGTTTAGTTTTGTTTTTTGGTACAATTGCATGCTTCTCACAAAGTCAGGGTTTTGTTTCCGAATGATTTTTTTTTTTCACGAGAACATGCGAATTTGTTGAACATGACGAAAAATACTCTTCTCATGCAAATATAAAAATCCCACACTACTTGATATTTCCCTCTGTTACAGATTTCTCACTTTACCTTACTCAGTTAAGTGTATTTTACGAATAGACTATAAATTGACTCTTCTTAAATCTTCGTGACCAAATGGGACAGGATACTCACGAGTGTCTAAAATGGCATTTCACTCATCCGTCAAGTTCAGATGAGTCGTATCTCATTTCTACCCAAAGATAATGTGTTTAATGAATGAAGGAAGCTCACTAAATCAGAACCTGAGACTCGCTACAGTATATACAACTCAGCGCTGCATTGATGAGAGTTAATTAGCTCAGGCATTCACATATTCAGTCAAATTCAATTCAATTCATTTCATTATCAGTTTGGTGGGGTTTTTTTTTCGAACAAAAGATAACACAGAATAAATGCGGAATTAAATCATAGGCATACATTCGATTGTGCAAAGGATAAGTGATACCGGCAAAATGCAAAGTTATGTTTAGAGGGGGAAAAATAAAATGTCCACTAAAAAGCATGATTGTACAGTGTGGACTACTCGAAAAAATTCTTTTGAAAATACTTATTTACAAATACTTAGCATAAAAACGATTTAATACAGGACGGAACAAAACAGGAGAAACACAACAACAAGGCATAACTTGGCTTAGGGTATGCAATTGAAACGAATGAGGCAAAACAGAATAAATGGAGAGAAAGGGAAGAAAGAAAAGAGAATGTCTACATAGTCAAGGCGCAGGGACCCAGAAAAAATGACTTCGTTCAACCCACCCCGCAGGAAAGGTTTGACTGCATGGGGTGGTCGGTTGAACCCTCTGGAACACCCCTAGGTAGTATGTGATTCTAAATTATGGTATCAAAAAAAAAAATACAGGCGATTTTAGTTGCGACAAGAGCTTGTTGTTCAAAAAAGAGTCTGCGCGCGCCAAGACTGATACACACACCACTAACACTGCTACAGGCGCCAGTGCCAGTGGTGCATGTAGTAGTCTTGACGTATGCAGACTTTTTTACGTTTGTTCCAACAAATAATGATGAAAAGTGGCCTGTAAAATTTTATTGATACCACAATTTCGAATCACATACTACCTGGGGTTGTTCATGGAGGTCCCATCTACCACCTTGTATGGTCAAATCTTTTCTGCGGGGTGGGTTAAACGAACTCCTTAATTAAGCCCCTTACAGGAATTAGCGCCTTGACTAACATGCTGAACAAGGGATACGGAAGAGGAAATTGAGGAGGTGCTTTTCGGACTGCTGGTGGCTGCACACAACAGAACAAGGAATATGCAAATAAGATGGCGTATTTCATCACGCAATAATAAATTCAGTGAGTTATTGATAATGGACTATGAGATTGTTGAGACCCAGCTAATACTTGATGAATATCTCAGCGAGAATTCAACGGGAAAAAATCAACTTGCGGGTAAAAGAAAGATGGGGATTTTTTTTTCACAGCTTAATGACTTCCAAAATCTATAGGGCGGTGTATCAATGTATTCTGAGCAAATAAAGTTCTCAGGAGGGGTTAATGTAACTAATTATATCGCCTAGCGGAATAATTATGTAAAGATTGGTTTCATGGGAAATGGGAAGTGCATTTGTGCTGACCCAGTCGAAAGAAAAACAAACCTTTAATTTTTAAAATCTTATATTTAGTAAATGATGGATCTAGATGGCAACGTGACGAGTAGCCATAAATGATACGAAGTGCCTCTTGTGTAATAATGATAGTTCATCTAATAAAGTTTGATGGGCGCTATATTTGCATGCTTAAATTCCGTAATTAAGATAAGGTAATAATAAAGAAAACTACAACGTCAACAAAGAGGACAACTGAATGTGAAGCTTAAGTCTGTTAAAGATACCAATATTACTTAAAATCATTTTAATGATGTTAATGATATGAGGCCTCCACGAAAGTATATCGTCCACTGAGATATCGAGAAATTTTATGCGAGATACACAACTAGTTGAGTGCCATCAGAAATTATATCTGTGCGTAAAGCTTCTATATGGAATTGCTAAAAAGCACATGCTTAGTTTTCTGAAGATTAAGTGATAATCTATTAGCTCTTATCCAGTGAATCACTTTTCTCAATTCGGAATTAACGGTGAGTACGAGAGCAACTGGGTTTTGATGGTACTGATCGTCAATGATTGGAACTAATATGCAACTCGTATAGAACTCACATTGCGGACAGAGCCTTCTTACTTGCGCTAGTATATGTCCGCCACATACTTCTAGTACATAACGATTCAGATGCACAAAGATGGCGACCTGCAAGCAACCATGTGGAAGCTGGATTAAATCGTAAGCAAGGTCATCCATGATTTGGATCAAGTAGTAAATTTTGCTTAAAGGTATTGTTTACCACCGGAAGCAGTGATTTTAAAAAAAAAAAAGCTCGAGTTATCACATTTGATACATATGTGTAAGGTCTGTTGTATCACAAAACATCCTACCATATAGAAATATTGCAATAAGTCGTACAATATAAAGAGATGAAGCTACTTTTTTCCTCAATAAACCATAACTGTATACGGTTTATTTAAGAAGCAGTTTTGTTATAACTACTGCTCACAATTTCTATATTCATATTCTATTATTCAACATTTCAAATCCATATTTCTCACCAGGAATTGAGCAATCCATTCGTTAGTCTAGCAGCCAGAAAGGGCCCCCGTGCACCCCCCCCCCCGCAAAAAAAAAAAAAAAAAAAAAAATGTACGATATGTTTGAAGATTGTCCCAACCGGTATTTTGCGAATCCGATAGTCGCTAGAGCCAGGAGACGGATTATTTTAGACTAACTTTAGTTAAGAATATCCAATTACCATAAGATGGTATCGTTTTACACAGAAGTTGATATCCAATTTTATGTGATAAATAGTTGTTGCCATGACATATTAAGGAATTTGTTTTTCTAACATTTTCCCCAGAAATACGGAATTCAGTAATAACGTTCTTTTCCGTACATTTAACTTGTGTTTACAAATAACATTGGAATTTTCCTAAAGTTAACCCCCATACAAAAATATTATTATGTGAAAACGGTTATCCAATACATCAATTCGTTTAAAAGTTACACAACATTAAAAGGGCAAAGGTTCAAGAGGGTTATACAGAAATTTAGGGGCAATTTCGACGCGCGCACTTTTGTAACGCGTGTAATTATAATGATTATTGCAAGTATGAGACCCCATCACTTCTTACACGCAAATTATTGATTAAATATCATTGAATCTTGTGAAATGTGAAAGTAAATTACATTTTCTACTCGCTATCACCTTTGATCCACTCAGATTCATTGTTAGTTTACGTCTTTTTTTCATCAAAGAGCGTGAAGGCTTACGAGAGGCGTAATTTTCATGACGGCTGAAACGGGCTTACATCTAATACCTGGATATGGGTTTTCAACATATTGATATTAATCAAACTTTTCTTCATCAAATCTTATTCATCTGATCATCTTCACAGACATACTCACACCTTCAGTATCACACACAGGCATTCATACAGGGAAAATAAATGAGCTCAGTCGTGAATTTCGTGAAATTAATACGCCTTTTAATCATATGCATTCATTGAACATCAAACTCGAATACTTTATTTAGATTTCGATATGAGAAATACATATATACCACACAAGCGAATTAATTTTCACCATGCTCTATCATAAAATCAATTTATCTTTATATGATAAGATCGTACATACGTGTTCTCATTCTTTGGTGCTCGACTGGTGGTTTTTAGATATATTGCTCATACATTTATTATTGCCAAGAAATTAGATAGATTACAAATACCAAGGAATGGCATTGATAAAAACGAAAAGTTGCAAGTGAAATCCAGTCGCTTTCAAATTCTGTATTTTTGCTTGTTTAAATAAAGAACATAATTTCATGCACTTAACTTTATTACATTGGTTAATTGAAACGCAATACAATGTCAACTTGCTTGTTAAATCCGTAAGGAGTGACTAATAATCAATATCATATACAAATGAGAAAGAGCGAGAGAGAATATGTTCTGGTTTAGTAGACCTTCATGCATGGATCTATAAAACTTGAGGGAAAAGTCAGAGGGAACATTAATCATGCATCCGTGTATGTATGTATGTATGTGTGAATGTATGTACTTATGTGTGTATACCAGTCCTATATGTGACCCTGCACCTCAAAACAAACAAAAAGTCGCCAGACATGATTTTTTAGTTAAGACCATATTCTGAAAGAGCAGACTTTAAGCTTTAAAATGATGTATAACTGAAATCAAATAGACTCTCCTAACCTATCTTAATATTGGAAAGAAAGCACAAACTCAGGAAAAGTGTGAACTGAGAAAAGAGGCTCTGAAGTACAGTGTCTATTCAATCGCTTAATCTTTACCAAACCGTGCTGGCTGTGCGATGAATGGGACAAAAAACAGGAAGTAAACCACCAGAGTAACAACAATGAAGGGATTATCAGATTAAACTGAAATTCAGCATGCCTCATTAACACACTCTGTCCATAATTAATGCCAACTTTCAAAGCAGTAGCACTATCCTTTCAAAAGTTATTAGAGTTGAAAGTGAAGAGTAAGGACAAGGTTTTTTAGAAATGAAAAAGGGATTCTAAAGACACACCCTATCACACTATTCTACCAAAAATGTTCGAGATAAACTGCTAAAAAACATACTTTCCTGCCCGTTTTAAGATACCAAATTTTAGCATAATGTAAAAGAAGACCCGCTCTTTCAGAAAATATGAAAAAGTCAAGTTCAGCTAGGTTGACCCATTTCACTTTAATATTTTCAGTCCTCACGCAAAATCAGTGTGTGCGACTTTATGTTCGTTTTGAGGTGCACGGTCACATATGTTGTACATCATTGAGAAAAGTATAAGATGCCACATGTTTGGAGATGCAGCTATAAGTATAACATATTGCAGATCTTGCAGTAGTTGCAGATCTTGAAGTGAGGGAGATTGATCGGTAATAAGAGTAAATGTATTGTCCCCATCTTGTGGATAGGTGTAACTATTACAGGCATGCTTCCATTGTGTAAAATAGTCCCTGTGTTGAAACTCTGCTGGAATAAGAAGGCCAAGGGTGGAGTGATCTCATAGATTTAGCAATCGAGTGGGTATCTCATCGAGGCAGCTTGCATATTTTGATGCGTTAAATCTCGTAGGTGTTTCTCTACAACAGGCCGAAGGATGTTAAGGTGACTAATATGCTTGCAATGGGAGGTTCCCTGGTAAAGACCTCGGAAAGTGTCTTCTTTGGTCAAGACTGCCCGAAAGTAGGCATTAGAGCAAATTGCTTGTCAGTGCCATAAAACTTGTCATCCCGCGCAAAGAAGGAATTCTCACGTTCTCAGTTCGTCAGAGTTTTACGTGTAGGACCAGAATGTTTAGGGTTTTCGCTGGAGCTATCGCCAATCACGTAGTTTACTTATTGTGATGTGCTGTGTGTCCTAATTTGGCGCCTCTATCGTGACTGTAAGATTGCCAGATGTTATTTTAGAATTTCTTCGCACTCTCTTGAATAGCCGATCACGCTTTCGCGTGTGCCTTTGTGCACTCATTGAGGAAGGTAAGCATCTAGGTCTAGTTGTCACCAACAGAATATAATTCTCGAGATGATATGAGCAACTCGGTTGAAAAGTTGAGGACAGCTTCTCAGGGACCCTCATGTTGCTAACTTTTTAAACTTGAAGAATCTTCCTAGATGGCTTAGGTTCTGTCTCCAGGTTACCGGAGAAGGTGATGATTATGAGATCATGATCTGAGATGAAAGGCTGGACACACTTAAATCTGAAACTAGAGTTGGGTTGGAGGTTGAAAGAAGAGCCAAGATGTTGCAGGAAACAGGGTCAGGGACCTCCCCAACAACTTTTCACAGTGATTTTTCGAGCAACAAGACTTCTAGTCGCAAGGAAATGTTGATGGAATCTTGGGCGAGAAGGTGTAGTGATTGTATAAGATTCCCCATTTTATGTCGGGGAGATATGAAGTCACTTACTAAGATGATGATAGGGTAGCCTCTATGAGGTTTGGACACCAGGGCCCTGTTTCATAAAGCTGGTCGTAAAGTTCCCCGCGACTTAACTGACGATTTGAATATGGCAAGCCAAGTGGGTTTCCCAATCATTGTTGATGTTAATAGCTAAAGTTGAAATTTGCAGATGATAATGATTATTCTTACACTTAACCACCCGTTTTTAGTTGAAAGTGCATTTTGCCCCAATATAGATGAAATATTGACATACAGTCGTACTCTGTTAAAACAAAAGGAAAAAAATATGGGCGCACGTATTGGCACTTCATATTCCAGTCGTTAGTAATGTCATGAGTAACTTCACGAACGGCTTTATGAAACAGGGCCCAACTTAGTGAATGCCATAACTGATCCAAGTCTTGCTTCCAGCTGCTTGGAGGGCGATAAAAGCTAAAAACTAAAGAGTTTAGCATTTGTAAACTGCAAGCTGCACCAGAATACTTCACAGAGTACATCAAACCCAGGACACTTTGGTACTTCCAGTTCTAGGCCTACAAACATCATCCCTCCATGGTCGTCTTTTTCCTTGCGGAAAACGTTGAAGTCATTGATAAAGGTGTTTTGTGTAGATATGTCGTACGTTCCTGAGCTTGGATTTAGCTAAGTTTTAAGTCTGGTTGAAGGTGATCAATCAGAGCTTGAAATTGAAACTTTTTTTGATATGCTTTTTAAGACTATTGCAATTAACCTGTGGGGGCGCTGTAGCATAGCGGATAAGACTCCCGACTCCCAATCGGAGTACCCAGTTCGATTCCCGAACAGCGTTAACGTCCTTGGACAAGATGTTTATAACCATCATGTCCCTCTCAACCCAGGTGTGTGAATGGGTAATTGGCAACACTAGGATAATAATAATGGCAGGGCCCTCTGGCAGGTAGAGCAGTGGCAACACTAAAGAAGCTACTCTTGGTAAATATGACCTTATTATTATCATGTTATTATAATAACCCCATGAGAGAATTATCTCTTTAGATGGAAAAGAAAAATACCGATGCGGTTTACTGCCCAGTATTGAGGTGGGGGCAGACGTTCATTAAGATTCTTCACTAGTGTGAGGAATTTGTACGGATGAAAAGAGGCCAGTGGTTGTAAAACTGGTTATGTACAGCTCGTTATTCCGAAGGTTCGTTATTCCGAAGGCTCTTTAATCCGAAGATTCGTTATTCCGAAGGTTCGTTTTTCCGAATTTCATTTTGGAATTAACGAATCTGCGGAATAACGAACCTTCGGAATAACGCCACAAATGTTCGGATTAACGAACCCTTTTTCATTTTCGGATTAACGAACCTCTATGTATGGGGATTTTGTGTTTTTCGGATTAACGAACCTTCGGAAAAACGAACCTTCGAAATAGCGAATCTTCGGAATAACGAACAGCACCCGTAAAATTGTCGTTCTTACTTTTTTGTGGAAAATGTGGAGATTATCAGTAATATGAGAAAGCAATTATAACTCTATTATTACTTTAACCCTTAAGAATCTAAGGTAAGAGGTCAGCTAGGCCTAACATTTTCAGCGAATTTGAGCTGAAAGACCAAAGCGACCATACGGGGGTAGGTGTCGGAAAGAAGTCTCCACTCACCCCCCCCCCCCCCTTTCCCCTTCCCTTAAGGAACTGACCGGTAAGCACGTGTAAATCGTGCGATCTCCACCTTGGCGCATACGAGTATTTTTATTGATCCTGATTTAAAACAAAAAACAAAATGTCCAATAATGTTGCATTTTTGGTGGTTGTAAATCCAAGTTTTATAGATGCGTGTGTGGGTTTCCTTTTGTCTCGATTTTAGTTTTTTTTTTTTTTTTTTTTTTAGGAGTGAGATTTTTTCCAGGCGTGTGAGCGTAAGAAAACCTCTCAGGCGTAAGTGTCTTGCCAAATGATATGTGAGACTTTAGACGTGAGACTTCTCTATAAAACTGTTCATTAACTTGGGGACATTATTATAATCGTTTGTTTTCTTGCTCTAATCGGGATATCCCTTGATACATGAATGGTCTACAATACACAATAGCCAACGAAACTTTATTTCTTTTGTTTTGTTTTGTTTTTTTTTCTTTTCTCTGTAGGATTTGGTTTTTCGCTCATGTTGATGTGCGTACTGTTGGAACTCACTGAGCAGGCAGAAACACATTTCGGGCTCCTTTTCAGCATAGGATCTACCGGTTTCGCTGTAGGAATGTCCATCATTCCGCTGCTCGGAGAGTTCTTGATGAACGTGTACGGCTGGAGAGGCGCCATGTTGATCCTGGGTGGGCTAATGGGGAATCTCATTCCAATGATCGCGGCGATTCGTCCCGCATCCTCGCGGAATGAGACGACGAATGAGCAGCATGAAACGAACGAGACAGTTTCTATGTGTGGCGATCTTTTAGCGGAAACATTTATAAATAATGATGCATTGTGTGAATTATACTGCAGCAACTCTGAAGGCTTCGATGAGACTAGTCCTGTGTGTACAGATATTTTGGAGCACAATGAACAGAAAAAGGACATATTTGCAAATGATGCATTGTGTGAATTAAACTGCGGGGAATCTGCATGCTGCTACAGAGCTTGTTCAGTGCAAAATGCACACACAACAGAAGAAACTGAACTACCTCATAAACATTCTGATGAAACTTCAGATGATGGTGGATGGAGGCTGACAGACCCTGAAAACGCTCAGTTTAACCCTGCGAACACGCTTCAACCGAGTAACAGCAATCCCCTACAAACTGAAAGCACCACGACAATGGTCGCAAATGCTCTAAGAAATGCAGAATTTTATCAGAATTCATCATTAACTATATTCCTAGCGGCTATGGCACCATATGGCATGGCGTATTGGGCGTGGCATGCTTACCTTATACCTTGTGCCATTGAAAGTGGTATGACAATTTATTTTGCAATCCTGGTCACCGTCTGTGTAGCCGTCGCGAATATCACGAGTCGCATTGTCATTGCAATTCTCACCGAGAAATCTTCCAGACTTCATGAAATCCACCTGTCTCTCACCTTGCTGAATGCCCTCACAGTAATTTGTGACGTCCTCATCTTCAGGTCGGCTGCTATTTACGTAACATCCGTCTTGTCTTCTTTCGCCCTGGCTGGTCGTGGGGTGATGACGGCGGTCATGATCCGTCATATTGTATCACCTGATTGTCGCCCCGTTGCTCTAGGCTTCGGGGAGTTTCTATTTGGCGTAGGAGGGTTTGCCGGAACCTTCGCTGGAGGTAAAATTCATCCGTTTTTAATATTGCTAATGTTATCCGTATACTAATACAGTATCCTCAAAAACGCAGTTTACGGCTTTGGTCATAAAAATATAGAATTGCGATCGACCGATTTGTATGCCCGGTCGCCGCTGGTATTTAGGCAGCGCCCAACGGTTTTGGAGACGTCGACGGGGCAATAAAGTCCCGGCGATGCCATAGCCATGTCATGTCGATTTCTTGTTGCCCGTCGCCCGTCGCAAAACTTGGCGAAATCGAGGGATCATCTCTGCGCTGCTCCGGGCAGTGAATGATGATCCAACGAAACCTGCACAATCTCCAACCGGCCGTCGGGTCAATGTTTGACACATTTCGGTGATCAGCTGGGCATCTTCGGTGTCCAATAGATATATCATAGGCGGCCAGCGTCCCTTTGACTGAAATTTCTCACGAGCAAAACCTGCATCTAAGTTTCAACGAGGTCTACGATGACGTTGATTCCAACTCTCAGACTACAATGACAAAATCCACTCTCCGAACTTTTTGTGGTCATAGATTGTGAGGCCATAAATTTTGAGACATGAATTGTGTGCAAAGTGAAAAGGACTGTTAGTGTTAAACACGGCAGACGCCACGTTTTCAAAAGTTGTTGGGGGTAGTTTATATTTTGGGTGCCACTTTTTCATTGTCACTGTATTTCCTTCCATTGATTACACCTTATCTATTCGTAAATTAGGCAATATAGTAAAGTGAACATAACAATTCAAACATGTATTTTCATGTCACAAACTCGCCAACCAGTGATCGACCACTTTCCCGGCAACCAGGCGGCGACCGCTTGACAACCGTTTATAGCCGCTTCGAGTTTTGACCTACTCAAAATCGCTTGACGGTGTTCACTTGTTTCCGTCGGTGCACAGGTGGTCAGTGCCCGAGCATTTGTTGTCCTGCGTGAGAAAAATGGGCGGGTGCAGCCGAAATTTTAATTCCGCCGTAAAATTTGAGCGGCAACCTAGCGATGCCTTAAAAAGAAACACAAAACAGAACAAAACAGCGGCGACTGGGCGGCCGCCGGTCAGAACCGGAGCGAAAGCGGTTAAAAATCGCCGAATGCCCACCAAGCAATTATTTTCGGTGTTGTGACCATATCCTCAAAGCCCATCAGAAACGTTTAATTCCATCTACCGTTTTCCGCACTTAGTTGATTTTGAACTGATTCTTTTGCTCCGCAGAGGACTGCCAAGCTTTACATAACCTCGGCCAACCGATAGTTTTCTGCCCAATTCTGTCGGGAGGTCACCGATATTAAGAGAATATAATATCAAAAGTTCCTTTTAGCCTCTACTGACTGATAGTTTTCTGCATTGTCTGTTGAGAAGTCACCGAATTTAAGAATACATATATATCAACAGAAACTTTTATGAGTAATCTATTTGATGTATCGAACAGTAGGCCTATAGAAACGGAAGGGCAGCAGTGTTAATCATCATTTCGTTGTTTCAATTTACCTTATAACCTATCGCTTTGTCTTTGACACCTTGCAGGGTTTGCGGCCGAAAGGTTCGGAGGTTTCAACTCGTCATACATGACGGTCGTCGGTTTCGAAGTCCTGATCTTTTTGTTAGTCCTGTTCTCGAGATGTAAATTACAATCTAATTAATGTGAAATGGAAAAAAAAACTGCCCTCGTTAAGGGCATTTTTCACAAATCATGCGAACGATTTGCGGAGGATGCGAATGCCTTAAAAAATGGCTTAGTCCACCATTCGTAAGTTATAGTCTTTTTTGTTTTGTGAAGTAATGCGATTAATAATATACGTGAAAGCTGCATGTTTATATTTTTTTCTTGCCACATATATTCCAACACCCGGTAGCGCAGGGATACCATGGAGTTCGACGGCTGACCCAGCTTGGATCCATTCGAGAGTCCCCCGTGACAATATATGTGTACAGCTTTCTCACTGATCTCTACGTATAAAGTGCACACACAGTTGAATAAATCTATTTGACAAAGGCCCAGTATAGTCCAGAAAGATGCCGATTGTGTGAGATCTTGTGCCTATTGCCACTAGAAGACAATGGAATATTTTGTTGCATGATTCCCACTCTCGATCAGACTACAATAGTGAAATCCACTATCTCAGTTTTTGTGCGGGGGGGGGGGGTATAATATTGTGAAGCCATAAATTTTGAGACATGAATTGTGTGCAAACTGAAAAAAGGACTGAGAGTCTACATTAATGATATTTCAAACGCATCATCCATGTGTACTATGACCTAGATACTATGAAGAATGAAATTATCTACTTGAATTGTAATATAGTGATAGCTTTGGTTGAGACCTAAATTCAGGCATGAGATAATGAGAAGCCTCTATGAAATATGGCATGTAATTCTAATTTAACATTTATTTGATGAAAATTGGTTTTGAAATAGCTGAGATATCAAAAAAAAAAAATAGCGATTCTCATAACGTGTGGGACCCATACTTCATCATGATTTTTTGTTTTACTTTGTTTTTGGATATTTCAGTCATTCCAAACCTGATTTTCGTCAAATGAACTTTGAATTCCTCTTAAAATGGTATGTTCTATACTATATCATAAGTGTTTTCTTGGTTTCTCGCAAAAAAAAAAAATAAAGGTTAAATGCCCAATTCTCATCTCCACCAATACTGTACCATCTCTTTAATTTAAGCAAAACTAATTTCATTCATTTTAAATGTTAAAAAAAAGGATTTACCAGAATATGAATTGTATATTGATGGCACATCTCTCGAAAAGAAAACACTTAACAAATTTCTCGTTCTGTATAAAGAAAGAAAGAAAAAAGATTGTTTGTTTTTTGCAAAACCCAAGCTGTGTATCAACTAAAATATCACATTTAATGAAAAAGTAAATCAATCAGCTATAACCACGTCAAGTAATTTAGAAGAGAAAGACAATAATGATATTGGGCTGTAATTAATTTCCTGCCTCATCCTTTCTACTTTTTTATGAATAGGTGAGACTGTAGCTATTTTCCTTTTATATGACAGTTGCTTCCCCAGTATCAAACGCTAGGACAATAGACTATGTTCTAGTAAACATCACAGTTTTTAATTGAAATACATTTCATGAGATATTAGAGCGAGCGTGAGCAGTGTGTTTTTATTCTATATCATTCAGTTCTTTTTATATTCGCTAGAATACAAACAATCACGCCGCATCAGAGAGTTGAATACTGTACTCCCAATAACTGTGCATTTAAAACGTAAAAATTAGGTTAACTTATGCCATTTCCCCCCCCCCATGTTTTAAATGTTATCCGTGTCTCCATTTGGTTATTGTATAATATATTCGTAAATTACATTTCGTAATTATTTAAGTTTTCTTTCTTTTCTTACGACATAGAACTTTTTTTTTACTTTACTTGCCACTTTGTTTGCAGTCTATTTCTTAGCACGTATCTAAATATTGACATTAAGGAAAGATATATGCAATTCAGCCTATATGGGCTATGATATATGACTTGAATGAATAAACCTTTCAATTAAAGAAAATGCTAAAGCTTCACTATTTTGGGGTTGCATGCTTTTAATCGTTTAACTAAGAAATCTATTTAATGTACAGTTGAATTATAGATCAAGAATTCAGTAGATATAAGTATCCATAATAGACTTAATAGTACACTGTAAAACCTATGGGAATTTTTACAGGAAAAATACTCAGATTTGTTTGTTTTAACTAAAAACATCATTTCTAGTGTGGTTTTTGCACTTAGCCTCTTACTCCATTCACTTAATTTTTACTTGGGAAACTGAGTTACATCTGAAACTTGTGATTTAAAAAAAAATGTTTTTTTTTTTAAAAACAGGTTTTATGTAATTTTCACAGTTTGAATTGTTTAACTTACGGTATGTTTACAGACGTTTTTCATTCAAACAAAGATTTCATAAATTGAAGTGAAACGCTATATACTTGTACTTAATTTCGTGACCTAATTTCAGTGCAGAAACTGATATATACATTTACGTTGTGTTTGATTGAATAGATATAATATTTGCATTTTATGTATACCATTGCACATGTTCAAGAAGTAGCATTTCTTTAAACAGAATTCTGCTTTCCAACGTTGCTATCCTTATTAATTTCAATGGAAATGGTGTAAAATAATTTGTGCCTGATTTTGGACGTATTTTCTGCAGTATTATAGTCTTTACCATAAAGAATTATATATAATGTTTCACATAAGAATTATGCGAACTGTATACACGACTATCAATAGCAAGGACTTGTAAATATTGCGGTCCAAACCCTATGTGCTGGGAGGTTGATTATTTGTGTACTATTTTATTACTAAATGTGCAAGCTGTAGGGAATGTCAATGCGAAAGGGAAAAATAAATAGGGAGAGAAAGAATAAAAAACGGATGTATGGAGTAAATATTTAACGGTGTCCCTCCCATTCTTTATCATGTTTGTTTGTTTGTTTGTTTGTTTGTTTGTTTCTCTCTATCGTATACAAGTGATTCGTCAATTCCACCTCCAAACTCATTGTGAATGGTGATTTCACAGTCAACAAACCCATGTTGGCCCACGGGAAAAAATATAGGTAAAATGTGGGTAAGCCGCATTGAAGTTGGACAAGGGCTACTTGCGGGTAATCCTTCAAGGGGCCCTTGTTGGCAAGCCAAGGTCAAAATACGGAAAAAACCTGCCTTGGCATGCGCTTTGCATGGGCACAGATGAACAAGCTGGGAGCATGGTGGATTTTTTTTTTAGGGCTAGGCCCTACTGTGTGGGGTGTGTGTGTTTTTTTTAATGTGTGTGTTATGTGTGTGAAAGTGTTACTGTGTGTTTGAGTGTGTGTGTGTGTGCGCGCGCGCGCGCGTGTGTGGGTGTGTATGCGTGTAAACAGTCTTTTGCTACTTAAACCCATAGACCTATACCATTAATCAAACCAGAGAGATTGACACCAGTTAATTCCTGTTGGGACTTAATAATATGCCCCACATTATAGGACCGATAAGAACATATATCATGAATATTGATACGTACTTATGAATAATCAAATGAGAGAATCAACAATTGAAAAAAAAAGTGAAACCAGATAAAAGTCATTGAAGTCTCAAGTATTTAGGCTAGGTTCAAACGTTTTAATTGTGTTGAAAATTGTACTTACATTATTGTGCAGTTATTCACAATTTCAAATTGTGTTATGAAGAGGTATTTTACATAATTATTTCAAAAGGCTTACCGGTTTATGTGATATCATATAGTTACCATTTCTTCACGCATCTTCACATTTTTGCCGGTATATATAGATTCATCAGCTAGTAATAGGATGTAGTAGGTATAAGTTGTAGGACATGTGGAATAGGTTTGGATAGGAGTAGAACAGAATTAGGATTAGAGCATATTAATCCCACATTGCGTATGTACATAAATAATTCACATAAAAAATAAATAAGCACAATTGAAACTTTCTCTAGCTGAAAATCATGTGGTCTTGTATTCTAAAGCAAATTTCTGGCGACTCTGTTGCCGTCAGGTTTGCTGTATAATTTTACAGTACAGAAATAATACGTTTGACGTTCTGCAGTGCATTTCTGCTGGTCCAGGTTACGAGCGACCAGTAATCTGATTTACAGTTGTGCAATGTATGCTACAATTACATACAGCCTGAATTTTTTTGAAAGCAAATTTTCTGGAGATTCTGCTGCCGTCAGATTTGCCGTAGGTTCACAGTACAGAAATAATATGTTAAACGTTTTATAGTGTATTTCTGCTAGTCCAGGTTACATAGCGACCTGTAATCTGAATTACAGTTCTAGAGTGTGGAAGTATGTCATACAATTACTTGCAACCTGTATTTTTAAAGCTAATTTTCTGGCGACTCTGTGGCTGTCAAATTTGCTGTAGTTTTACAATAAGTGTTTTGTTTTGTTTTGTTTTTAGTGTTGAATGCTGCGTCACACATTAGAACAAAGAAGGAATTGAAAGCGTCTGCACTTCCTAATCATCTATTCAGTCACACGCAGTTTTGATCAATCTCCTTTCTATGAATCACAAGATTCATAACTTTATGAGTAAATCTTACTTCTGATACGTGCAATTTAAACATAAGAGTAAAGTAATCATTTTGTCCCATTATACGCAATTAGGCATGGCGTGAGTGTGTCCCGTTACATTACCTACTAGGTATACATATATATGATTCTGCAGTTTGTGATTTGTATTCATCGTTCATACAACAAATAATTTTTCCAATTTACTGACCTAGAGACAAGTTTTTGTTATCTTAGGTTAGAGAGGAATTGTTTTTTTCCTCTTTGATTTCTCAGTGGAAAGTGCTGAGTCGTACAGAGGTAGCAAAATACCCCTAAATCTAACGTACCTATCATTTGGATAAGTACAATCAAAATCTTAATTCAAGCCGGTTTTAGTTAAATTTTCTTTAAACATATTCATACCAATGCGCCTCTTTGAATGGATCATTTCATCTTCAACCTCATAAAATATTCTGTCCATTGTACTCATAAACATTCATTATTTCTATACCATTTCATTCTTGCCAGAGAAGATCACGGCCCTTCAAGATGGAAAAGGGAAGTAATTCACATCAGAAAAACAGCTAACAAAATGAACAGAGACTCGGGACCAATATATTCTCTCGCGTGTATGATCCCATTCTCTCACGTCCAGCGTCATACCGCCATCTTTGACGCAGTCTGAAGAAACCACCAGCTGGAGGCGAAAGTACTCACTAAGGTACAAAATAATTTTCGTAATTGTGAAAAAGAAGACATTTCTATGGGTTAAAAGCTATATGAAAAGACGTCATAAATTAGTGCTGAGGAGACACATTATATCTTGACTTATAGTTACGCAGAGATAAAAGGGATGGTATAGTATTTGTTGGGTGAGGATTGAGTTTTTAACTTTGTCCAAGATGCTATTGAAATCACTTATGAAATATTACAGAGCATGCCTTTCTAAGAGGAATTCAAAGTTTATTTGATGAAAATCTGTTTTGAAATGGCTGAGATACCCCAAAACAATGAAATAATATATAGAGATCCTAACAAAAGGTGGGTCCCACCTTTTATTAGTACTGTTTGTTTTGGATATCTCAACCATTTCAAAACTAATTTTCATCAAGTAAATATTGAATTCCTCTTGAAATTACATGCGCTCTCATATTTCATAAGAGATTTCTCATATCACCAAAAAACTTAGAAAGCTGAAGCCAGGTGTCAACCCAAACTATACCATTCCTTTAAAAGAGAGTGAAAACAAACTCCCAAGGCAATCACGTGCATGTTGCTGCCTATAATCAAGTAAATCTCGATTTGAAGTGGCCCATTATGTAAGTATGTTTGTCGTTCCGGAAATAGGGTAGATGTGAAATAATTCCGAGAATCTACATGAAATCCCAATGATTAATACCTCGTGGCTTAATTATATCTCTCCCATTTATCAAGTACCATAATCACCATTTTGCACGCTTACGTGGATTGAAAAAGACAACAACCAAATACTCTCAACTGAGTCTAACACTTAATTTAGATAATTTAATCTCAAATTTTTGATTGCATGTAAGGCCATATCTCCACCTCGTCTTCAGAAACTCTTATATGTGACCAGTGATGAACTTTTAAGTGTACTATTGGCGTTAAATTATGTTAGCCATCCAACATGTCCAAGTCTCACGTAAATCTAAAACGAAGAGTTCCAAGTTCAATGTATATCAATACGATTTGTAACTGATCAGAAACTTTAGTCAAACTACAAACATTATAATGCAAGCTAGAAAAAGTATTTCCGCTTTAAAAGAAACTGAATCCTTCTTTCATGAGGCATTAAAATATAATATTAGATGTATACTTGGTTTCTAGAGGTTGGATGTCGTGGTCAACGTAAATGAGTCAAGATTAGACCAATCATTGTATAGATTTAAAGAAGGTTTCAATATCCCAAATACCATTATAAGTATAATTATGTTTAGTATCAGACCGAATCTCAATGAAATTATAGGGTGGTTTATGACTTCTGAACACCTACAGAAAATACAGTACCAAAGCAAGACTCAGTTTGGCAAGACCTATTTGCCGCATTGCACAGTGCATGTATAGCCGCATGATGTGTCGCACGAATGAATGCCATAGCTATAGAGCAATTGTCTCGATAAGATGTGTTACAAAACAAACGGCATTAGAAGAATGAAAATTGAATTTCATTAAACTGGTTCCAGGCAGTATACTAAAATCAATGAAGCATCAAAAGTACAGACTGAAGCTGATGTGACTAAATGGAATTTATATCATTTTCTCTTCTAATTCTAAACATGGTAAATGTAAGTACAGAAATATTATTCAACTTCGTAAAAGTTCAACAAATGATACAAAAAAAAATAATATTAAGCGGTACATAAGTGTTATTTATTTTCATTATCATTATTATATCTCCTAAAACTTCTGGCTTTGTAGCTCTTTTCTTTCTCAATAGTGATTCGTTCATCGACCCCAAGAATGTTCACGGCTACTTTTCATTTGTTTGAGCTTACGTGTGGGTAGGTTCTATTTGTATGCTGTTCACATTAATGGAGTCGTGGTCACTTACCCTGTGTCCCGGTATGCAGCCTACTACATTGGGATAAAGAACCCTTTGTTTATAATGTGAACAGTCATGTATTATATGTATGCATGACTGTCCCATTAAGTTATCCAGTTAAGTTTTATTCCCACTACACATGATTCTGATTACCTCACAATAATCAAGGAATATAGTTTGATATATTTGATTTCTTCCCTTTTTTGCGTATACATGACTACCTTTTCCGTGTTTGCTACTGTTTACTAAAAAAAAAACCGTTAACGGTGTTTAGTTGTCCTTTTTGTCCCCTACTTTGAAAATTTATCTGATTTGAGACTAGCAATGTTCAATTCTCATGTTACGACACGATTTGCGTATGTATGTATGTATGTTGTCTTTCTGTCCTTCTTTCTCTGTCATCTTCCTTATGTTTGTCCTCTCTCACCTATCTTCTTTTTCAGAATTCTATGTTTATGTGTATTTGCCTACTCGCTGTACGATTCGCGAAACCGGAATTGTTTGTGCTTCACCTACATGTATGTCAAAATATCTTATACCTCAACCCCGGCAGTTGATATGCTTTCATTTTGGATTTTATGCTCCTCCTTATGGCTAGTCAACTCAATTCAGCGTTTGATTCCCTTAATGATGATGAACTCTATGATTTGTTTAGATGCTCCCCTACAGAATTAAGTCGGATAAATTCACGTTCTTCCGCTACTTTTGATAACCTCATTGCCAATAATGTTAATTTATCTTTGAAAGATTTATATGATGATTACGATTGTGAATATGATTCCTCCCATATTTCTTCAAAGTATGTTACAGTTGATCAATTCACAGATCTTGTCAAAAGTTTTTCAGAAAGTACATTTTCAATGTTACATCTGAATATCAGGAGTGTAAATAAGCATTTTGATGATTTACAGATATTATTAGGTAATCAAATGAAAAAACAAATTTCTGTAATAGGTTTAACGGAAACATGGTTATCTTCTGATATTAATTTACCATACGCATTAAATGGTTATGAGTTAATTGTCAATAATAGAGTGAATAGGACGGGTGGGGGTGTTGCGTTTTATTTATCACAGAAATTTGAGTTTACTGTTTGTGAGGAATTACAAATTATGAATGATACTATAGAGCCTTGTTTGTGGAAATGTCCATTCCGCAAAATAAAAACATTATTGTTGGTATTGTTTATAGACCCCCAAGTTCTAATCCTAAAGATTTTTTGAGTTGTATTGTAAATTTATTGAAAAATCCCCTGTTGGTAAATAAAAATATTTTTATAATGGGTGATTTTAATATTGATTTGATTAAAAATGACGATAATACGTCACAAGAATTTTTTGAAATATTTTTGTCAGCCTCATATTTGCCATTAATTTCGAAACCCACACGTGTTACAAATCATTCCGCCACTCTTCTTGATAATGTTTTCACTAATGTATTGCAAATTTTAAACTCTTCTATTATTTTATCTGATATGACTGATCATTTCCCTATTATAGCGTGTTTTGATCTCGGGTATTCGGTAGATAAATTTGGTTTTTCTCCAACCAGACGTAGAGCTACACCAGAAAATTTGGCTAGCCTTGGTGCTAGCCTAGAAAGGGCTGATTGGTCTAGTGTTTACGATAGTGATGACGTTAATATATCATTTGACAATTTTTCAGGGATAATTAGTAATTATTTAGATGAGTATATACCTAAATCAAAAGATAAGTTAGTTAATTATAAAACATCCCCCAGATTTCCGTGGATATCAAAATTTCTTCTTCGTTCAATCAATAGGAAAAATAGGCTATATTATAAATTCAAAATGGAAAAAACTGAGAAGTCAAAAGAAAAATATACTTCCTATAGAAATACTTTAACTAAGATTATACGGTTAGAAAAGAGGAAATATTATATGTTTCAGTTAGAAAAATATAAACATGATATGAAGAATACATGGAAGGTTTTGAACCAGGCCATGAATATATCAAAAAAGAAATCAGATATTACAACAATAAGATATGGCAACAAAATATATGAAGATCCAAGTGACATAGCTAATATTTTTAACTCTTATTTTTCAATGATTGGGGAGAATTTGGCTAGAAGGGTACCACAGGCATTTTTCAAAATTTTTAGGTCAACCAAACCCAAGTTCTATCTTTTTTGTTCCAACTACGAAATATGAAGTTATTGATATTGTTACTGCAATGAATGACAAGCGAAGTGCTGGTTACGATGACATAAGTAATTTTATTTTAAAGGGAATTATATTTTCAATCGCTGACCCACTTTCACATATTTTTAATAGATCTATATCATGTGGTGTTTTTCCTGATTTTATGAAAGTAGCTAAGGTTTTCCCTTTATTCAAAAAAGGCGATAGTTCTGATATGAGTAATTACAGGCCCATTTCTTTGCTTTCATCTTTATCTAAAGTTTTGGAAAAATTGATATTTAAAAGAACAATTAATTTTTTAACTTTTAATAACGTTTTTACAAATTCTCAATTTGGGTTTCGACAAAAACACAGTACCATTCATGCCCTTGTGAAGTTTATCGACCACGCAGCGCATACTATTGATAATCATTCCCATCTTATTGGTATATTCCTGGACTTCTCCAAGGCCTTTGACACAATAAATCATGAAATTTTATTTTACAAGTTGTCTCATTATGGGATAAGGGGGGAGGCCTTGGAGTGGTTCAGGAGCTACCTGCAAAACCGCAAACAATACGTATCTCTGAACGAGAACGTTTCAAGTCTCGAATTCATTAAGTGTGGCGTCCCACAAGGTAGCTTATTAGGTCCTTTACTTTTTATCATTTATATCAATGATTTTTGCAGATCATCCGACGTGTTGTCATTTATACTTTTTGCTGATGATTCAAATGTTTTCTTTTCACATCAAAATCCAGATGAACTCGTGCACATTGTTAATTCCGAATTAAAAAAGTGACCCAATGGATAAGAGCTAACAAATTATCTCTTAATCTTTTGAAAACTAAGTATATGTTATTTAGTAACTCTACAGAAGTTTTACGTAAAGAGATTATTTTTGATGACATTCAAATAGAACGCGTATCTCATATAAAATTCCTGGGGATTACAGTAGACGATAAATTTTCATGGAGGCCGCATATTATTAACATAAGTACAATAATATCACGTAATATTGGAATCATTAATAGACTTAAGTTTCATATTCCATTGTCTTCTTTGCTGACGTTATATTTCTCTTTAATTTTACCTTATCTTAACTACGGTCTTTTAGCATGGGGTAACGCTCATCAAACTTTACTAGATAGATTACTGGTATTACAAAAAAAGGCACTTCGTGTTATTTGTGGCGTCCCGCCACGTTCCCATACAGATCCATTATTCACTAAATATAAGATTTTAAAAATTAAAGATTTGTATTTTTTTCAGCTTGGACAGTTTATGTTTAATTTCAACACAAATGCACTTCCCAGTATATATCCAATTCAATGTTTGCAAGGAATCAATTTTTCCATAATTATCCCACCAGACAATCTTCTGAGTTTCATCTACCTCTTCTGAGAACATTATTGGCTCAGAATACATTTATATACACAGGCCCTAGATTCTGGAATTCATTAAGTAGCGAAATAAAAAATTCTCCTTCTTTGTATTCCTTTAAGCGTATGTTGAAATCCTTTCTGCTAAACCCTCTCTGATGTTCGTTTTTGTTAATCAAGTTCCAACAACCACTGAGTTTATCATCCAACCATCAATCAATTGATTTCTGAATTCATTAATTTATGAAATAGCCATTATAATTTCTACACAGCTGTATGCAACCACCGGCTGTTTAAAGAATTTCTTCAATTCCCTCTTCAATTCTCTCTTTCGTTTCTTTGATCAGCGTGTAGGCATTCTCCTTCTTTCTTCCTTCCTTCATTTCATTTTCCACCTTTCTGTCTAGTCGTGTCATGTTATTGTGTGTCTCCCGTTTGTTTCCGTCTTGTGTAAATCATACTTGTGTCCAGCATATACAAATAAGTATTTAGTTAGAGTTTCTTGAGTGGTTCACAATCTACAAGCTTGCTTTTTAGTGGACCTCTCAGTTCTCCTTTTTTTCAACTGAAACAAAGACTTATATTATTTTGCGTATACATAAAATGTTACTTTATTATTGTATCATTTGATATCATTTGTAAGTTGTGTGTATACGATTGTGATAATAACCTAATTCATACTGTGTTGTGTTTTGTTGGAAAAAGGAGAATGAAATAAAATGAAATGAAATGAAATGAAATGAAATTGTTTTTGTCATTACTATTTTTATTATTATAGGTTTTCCCGGTCAATTTCATACTTTTGTCACTCAAATTCATTAATGTGCATTCAAATTCACGCAGCGCACGCACGCGAAAATATTGGGGCGTTCAAATTCAGAACCCGAGCGATCAATTTCATTTATGAGCGTTCTATTTCGTTTTCGTGAAATCAAATTCACGATTGGGCATTCAATTTCAAAATGCGAGCACCGACTTTCCTACTCGTGCATTCAAATTCATACGATAGTCACGTGATAGTCCCAATGAGCTTGTTTGGAGCGTTCAAATTCATTTTTAGGCGATCAAGTTCCTACTTCGTGCAATCAATTTAACGAGGAAAATGGAAAAAGGGCCAACACAACCAATGAATGCTTGCATATAGTGTAATTAGGATTGTTTACATGTTCTACATTGTTCTCTGTTCATGTATTCTTTGTTTTTCATCTCAATAAATTTCAAATTGCAATGTCCAATCAGCAGTGCATCCAAACAACACAACTACTAGTAATCATATTTCTTGATGATACTGCATGGTGACAACGCCCCAACACCAACCAAATTATGACAATTCCTCAATTTAAGACAAACTGACACACAATGATCTCACATAGTCCTGCAAAATTAAATCAATAACAGGGGCCGCGGAAGCGGGGGGGCTGGGGGGCTGTAGCCCCCCACACTTTTTGATCGTGAAAAAAAACAAAGAAAAAAAGGAAGAAGGGGAAAAATCGGGGGAAAATCACATTACCCGAATTTCTCACAAAAAGTGTGCTTCAGATCGCTTTATCTTGATTTCAAAAACGCAAAAGCTCCGTCGATTGGGAGGGGGCATCCCCCTCCCACACCCTCCCCCTCTACCTCATTAGACTTTGTACATACACACAGATGAGGCACACGCGGAATAAGAGCTAAATGCCGTGATTTTGCTATTTAGTATTAACACTTTCCTGAAAAAATCTAAATTATTTCCATAGATATATATTCTTTTGGGGGGGCTGGGGGAGCTAGAAAAAAATCCAAGTATTGCACCAAAAGTTTGCACCAGATCGCTGAATTTCAGGTCTGAAAATGTAAAATCACCTTCGTGTAGGAGGAGAAATATCCCTTTTGTATATACACCCTCGTGAGCCTGCCTTTTCTGTTTGATTGCTTAACTGACAATATTCATGAAATCAATTGTAACAATAAATTTATACAAGAAGTTTAATTCATATCCTACCACTTTATAGGCAAATTATTCAATAATAATCCACTCCAAAATATCCTGCTATACCTTAAACAAGTGGGGCCGTTTCAAGTCGATAAAAGACGGAAAACATGCATCAAATTGCACCGTTTACAACATAAAAATGCAAAAAGTTCTCACGTGGGAGGGGGAACACCCCCCTCCCACACCCTCCCCCCCCCCCCTTTCCCTAAGCTCCCTCGGACTCGGTCGCTTCGCTCCCTGGCATAGTAACCACCGCCCCTCCCAATATCACAAGGTCATTATCCAGGCTACGCCGGTACGTGTAAGCGGGGTTCAAGACTTCATAGGCAAACTGTTCAATAATAATCCACATCAAAATATCCTGTTACCTTAAACATAAAAATACAAAAAGTTCTCACCGTGGCAGGGGGAACACCCCCCCCCCCCCCCCCCCCACATGCGCCCCCACGGTCGCTTGGCTCTCTCGGATAGTAGGCCTAACCGCCGCCCTCCCAAGATCAGAAGATCATTATCCAGGCTACGCCGGTGCGTCTAAGCGGGCGGGGGGGGGGGGGGGGGGGTTGACCTTGATACCCCCCCCCCCCCCGGGCTGCGCAGCCCCCCCCCCCCCCCCCCCAAACTGAAAAACGTTCCGCGGCCCCTGAATAAGACAGCAATACACAATAGACAACACGTATAAAATGCTCATGTATCAGTTTCAATATAGTCGAAATTGTGGTTTTTTTTTTCCTCGAAAGTGTCACTCAACACTCCGTATTATGCTCGTCTGTAGGCCTATACAGTGCCTAATTTTTGTTTGTTTTTATAATTTTCTATCAAAGAAGATGGCTGGATAACCCATATTCAGCTGCAAAAGCTGGTCTTCAAGTTCAAGTTCAAGTTGATTTTATTTCACTTCCAACAAACAAATAAGAAATACAAAGAAACACTCATATACACAGACGTCATGAAATCAGTACCACAATGCGATGAACAGAATAACATTGTAAGAAAAATATAGGTAAATTATCAACAGAGATACAAATATCTGTTACGTCACTGTGGTAAATGCATAAACGATATTGCTGGAAATGGAGGGGACTGCTTAAAAGCAGAGCTTGTAGAATGCAGTCCCCTCATCAAGAAAAAAAAATGCAAAAAATGCAAAAAATGCAAAAAACAACAACAAATTTCCCTAAGCGGTAGCAAAAAACAAAACAAAAACAAAAAACAGACAAGAGTAATACACAGATACAAGCACATTTACGGACGCACATTAACAAACACATGGCGGCTCTCTTGTAAGGAAAAAATTGAGGAGGATAGAAAGATATAGCAGTCAAGAAGGTAGTAAGTCCGAGGTGGACAAGGGGGGGGGGGGGAGGAGGGGAGAGGAGAGGAAAATGGTGGGTCATATCCAGGGCACTGGAGGCACAGAAGCACGGGCTCGCTGATGAAGAAAGTGTAGTGAGAATAACGAAGCAACAACAACTTTGAAAATCAAAAGTAAAAAAAGAAAAATGAATTATGCTGCGTACGAAGTTTTTAGATAATTCTTTAACTTTAAAGAAAATGTATGAAAACTTAAAGCTTCTTTTATGTTATTATCCAGAGAATTCCAGAATTTTGGTCCAGAAAAGGAGAATAAAGATTTTGCAAAAACCGTTCTAGTCAAAGGCAAATGATATTCATGGGATTGACGGGTTGGATATGCATGAACAGTTTCATTCTTTAAAAACATGGAATCAAACACAAGGGGGAGAGAATGGTTGGTGAGTTTATACATGAATTGTCCTAATTGCAAACGATAAAGATCATGAATTTTCAAAATATTATTTTCGTGGAATAAATTATTAGTATGACTTCTCCACGATTCGTGGAGAAATGATACGAAGAGCTTTTTTCTGTAATAATAATATTCATTCTGTATAAGTAGAAAAAGTGTTTCCCCATGCGAGTATCCCATAATTTAAGTAAGGTAGTATCAAAGTAGAATATAACATAAAAAGTACATTTTTGGGAAGATAAAATTTAACTTTGTTTATAACACCTATATTCCTTGAAATAACACGACATACAGTATCAATATGCGAACCCCAAGTAAGTTTATTGTCCAGGATCAAACCTAAGAATTTGATGGAGGAAACTTCTTCTATGACCGTGTCTTCCAGGAAAATATTTCTCGGTAAATTTTCCAGCGAATTACTGAACAACATGCATTTATTTTTTTGCAAATTTATTGATAATTTGTTCACTCTTATCCACTGGAGTAACTTCATTAATTCACTATTGAAATCATCAGTTAATCGATCAGAATCAGAATCAGATAAAAACACATTGGTATCATCCGCAAATAATAAGAAAGAGAGGATGTTTGAAGAATTTGACATATCATTCACGTAGAGAATAAATAAAAGGGGACCTAGTAAGCTACCTTGAGGAACACCACAGTTAACATTTTGTGTAGTCGATGCATGTCCGTTGATAAATACAAACTGTTTTCGATTAGTAAGGTAACTCCTGAACCACTCCAAGGCCTTTCCTCTAATACCATAATGTGATAATTTGTGAAGTAGTATGCTGTGGTCTATGGTGTCAAAGGCCTTGGAGAGGTCCAGGAAGACTCCAATAGTATGATGAAATGTGTCTATCGCTTTTGAAACCCTATCAAGGAAGGTAAGGATTGCATGAGATGTGCAATGCTTTTGCCGAAATCCGAATTGATAATCAGAAATAATTTCGTGGGTGTCTAAGAACTTCAAAAGCCTGGTGTAAACAACCTTTTCTAATATTTTCGAAACAGATGTTAGCAGAGATATTGGTCTATAATTGGAGACATCTTCCCTTTCCCCTTTTTTATGGACGGGAATTACTTTGGAGACTTTCATAGCCTCAGGGACAACGCCATTACTTATAGACAGATTAAATACATATACAAGTGGATCAACAATATAATCAATAATACTTTTCAAAAGGACATTATCAATGCCGTCATATCCAGAGCTTTTTTTTTTCAGATTCTGAACTATATCTAATAATTCATTTCTATGCAAAGGCACGAAAAACAATGAGCTTGGATTGGGGACTTCTAAATAATCTTGAAAATTCAGATGACTATGTGGAATATTTTGGGCAAGATTACTTCCTATTTTTGAAAAATACTGGTTGAAAATATCAACTATTGAGGAAACATCATCAACAAATACATCACCATGTTTGATTGATGTAATACGGGGTTTATCCTTATTTTTGTTGATAGCCATATTGATAACTTTCCAAGTATTTTGAACATCTTGTTTAAACAAACTTATCTGAGTAGTGAAATATTTCCGTTTCTCATAACGTAATATTTGAGTGAGGACGTTTTTATATGAAGTGTATTTATCATGAGATTGCTGGGTACGTTTAATTTTGTCAGCATAATACAAATTATTCTTTCGATTGATTGATCGCAGTAAGGACTTGGATACCCATGGAAGTCTAGGGGATCTTTTATAATTTCTGGATTTCTTTTTAACAACAGGAACATGCTTATCCATAACCGAAATTAAAGTACTCATAAACAAGTCATAAGCCTCATTTGTATTTTCGGTATTATATACAAAAGACCAATCCACATTACCGAGATCATTTTGCAACCTCTCTATATTTCCAGGTGTCACCTTCCGGAAAGTTGACACCGGGTCGTTTATGTTGATTTTTTTCTGAAGGGGAATGTGAGTGAAAATATGGGGTCCAGTTAGATGTTTTGCTCTTTGCGATGAATAAATGAAGCGGGATCTTTTACGTGCATGAGTTGTGACTCTTTAACACGTGGGACCTCCATTTTATGTCCAATCCCAGGGAAATGTGCCTGTATATTCCTATTTGCTAAGCGCGAGTTCAAAATTGTCAATTAACAGGTGGACCTCTACTGCAAAATAAATAATCATCATAACTCCCAATATATTCAAAGCCAAGTCAGAAACACATGCATACACGGCCCCAAAGTAACTAAATTCAGGACTTCTTTTAAATTGAATGCAGTTATTTGGAACATGGTTGCCTATTCACGAATTTGAATGACCGACGAGATTCCGTCGCCAGCTTGACATGAATTTGAATGCTCTTTGATGAAATGCGTGCTCCTCTCTTAAATTTGAATGTTCCGATAGTGAATTTGAATGTTCCGATAGTGAATTTGAATGCTCCGTTAGTGAATTTGAACGCTCCGAGAGTGAATTTGAATGCTCGAATAGTGAATTCGAATGACCGGATTTTGAATTTGATTGCTGATTCAGTGCTGCGAGCGTGGAATGCGTGAAATCGAATGCTCGGAATAGGAACTTGAATGACAAAAGTATGAAATTGACCGGGAAAACCTATATTATTAACATCATTATCATTATTATTTTTTAAAGTTCTTCACAATTGCAATAGAGCAGCCACAAATGTACCAAAAATGCAATCGAATTTGTCATAAAGCAACCAGAACTGCAAAAGCGTCACTCATATCCGCAGGAGATGCATTCAAGTTTAGAACGGGAAGACATGTTACTAGAGTTAGAGCATTCAATTTCGCCAAAAGGTATTCATGTTCAAACCTAGTTTATTCAAAGTTAGCACTGTATTTACATGTACAGAATTATACAGTATCATATTACTGATTAAAAGATTAACGCCTTTGTTAATGTTGCCGCAGATTCTTTAAATTCATATTATACCTTTCTGGTTCGTTCACTATTTCTAGCTTTTAAACGTCTTCGTCTGACATAATTTTTTTTAGAACACTGTTGACGTTTTCCTGAAGAGAATTTAAAAGATGTTATTCAAACATAAAGGAAACAAAAATGGCAAAGCTTGGAAATCCGGGTTTGATCGATGATTTCTCTCATATTTCAGATATAATGGACGCATGTTTGGTATCAACAAAATTATACCCGACTTGTTCTGATTAAGGTACAGTGCTTTGAAATGTGGGTTAGGTCAAACTGAAAAGTCGCAAAATTAACCAAGTTTGGTAAATCATTGGATTCTTTTATTGATGAGTGACTTTACCCAATGTCTCTTCGATTGTTATGCATTCTAACATCAACATTATAAAACATGGAATCATACAAACGTGTCAACTGACAAACAACTAAACAAACAAAGAAACGTGAACGAACATCTAAAAACAGGACTCAAGCTATTCAATTTCACAAAACCACTGACATTAACAAAACAAGGTCATAAACAATGAAGTGGTAGGCGGGTTTGATTTGCACGAATATTCATCTTTATTGTCACATAGATTTTTCACTTTATCAATGTTCATTTGATTTCAATGACAATATTCCAGGGGAGATATAATTCGCAGCAAGAACGTAGGCGGGCCAGCTTCTGTTGAGCAGTCACTGCTGCAGTCTACCGTGCCCGGAGATGGGCAACATGCATGTGGTTTATCACAGTCTAATCACATACCCCTACATTGTACTTTCTCACATTATCATAGATTGCATTCATGCAATCCCCAATGTGAGAGAAACAAATAGGGCCTACATTTGTAATTTTCTGAAAAATCATGACATAAACAAAGCAAAACAAAACAAAAATAGATCAACACACAAAAAAAGAGGTGTGTGGGGGCTACTTAAGCTTCTCAAGCGACCACTATACGAACAGTCACGTATGAGCGGTTGATGGCTGTACTGATGGGGGAAGAAGTGAGCAAATTTCATGGACTTTATGAGCTTGTATTGGCAAAATGCACGAATTTTTCATCCCGGATGGAGCCGATGCTGATATGGACGTCCCGATGTCTTCACGGATTGTCCCGGAATGAGAATGGAGGCAACACGGAGTAGCCGGTGCCTACAAGGAAGGAATACGGAGGCAACACGGAGTATACGGTTCCAACAAGGATGAGTTCGTATTGATTTTCATCCGTGATCTCCGGGATGAAAAATTAAGCAAGCTTAATTTTTTCCGCGGACATGCCGGATGACTTCACGGATTCAACACGGTCATGCCGGAAACAGTACGGATGATCCCAGCTCGACGATCCGTGGTTGGTGGTCATCCGTGATGCGATCCATGAAAGTGTAAAAGGGGCTTATAGTAACGAAAAAAAAAAAACCTCAATCGTACAATCGTACACTTAACAAAAGAAAGAGAAGCACGAAAAGAAGGTGAATCATAACCAATAGAGGATTTCATTTGATGTACATCTTGTGTAGAATATGATTATAAATTTGGTTATCAATTAACAGCAGAACCGCTATTCAAATGGCGTTTGAATAATGCAATTGATACAGGTGCGGACTCTATGTTCATTACATAATTTCGCTCCTCGCCATCACGTGAAGGCTCATTTTATAATACCGTAATTCGTCTTTGGTTCTGCAAGATATAATTTTCTTGGACCAGATCGTGTACAATACTCGGGTTCTCGAAAACAAAATATATCATTCAGTTAAGACGGACAAAGCTTATGAAATGTTCGATACATACGCGCAACAAGTTTAGACCAACGAAGCTGAAACCTGTCCAATCTTGAAGTATTTAATTGCATTCATCACAATACGAAGCGACTTGTTTTGCAATATCTGTGCTCTATGAAGATAGGATATAGAACCGTTTGACTAGACCGAGCTGCAATAGTCAAAGTAATATCGTATATAAAACTCATACATAAAATAGTCAGGCAGTACGCTGGTTGAGTTGACGTAATCTCTTCAATGAATGTGCACTTTTTATAACTTTCTTCTTGACTTGTTTCATATAATCATTCTAGGAGAGATGTTTGGTCGATAACCACTCCTAGATTTTTTGCAGGAATTGACTTTTTTATGTCATTGCCATTAATAGAAATGCCACAATTTTGAAAATCTTATCACATTCAATTTCTAAACGTTGGCCTGTTCAAAAAAAAAAAAATGCTTCACATTTATTTGAATTTCTCCATACGTCTATTTTCCTTAAACTACTTTGATAATTTCAGTAATTTTAATTCAAATTTTTTTTTTTTTACCTCTGCAGGTCTGAAGGAAAATTGAAATAGACCTCCTCCCTGAAGTTCAATCACCATGTTTCTTTTCTAAGCAGTTCGCTTTATTTTTCATCTCTCAAATATTGCACGTATCAGCTCCTTCCCTGATCAGAAATCATGTGAACATGCTGTAAGAGCTCTCATTACCCCAAGAATAGACTACGCAAACTCCATGCTATCTGGTACTCCTTCAAGTAATTTTCAGTGCCTTCAACGTGCTCAAAACCGGGCTGCAAAGCTAGTTTTTTCTAGCCAAGAAGCGTACATGACCATGCCTCTCCTCTCCTTCAGCAAGCACACTGGTTCCCTGTGCAAAAGCGAATCATGGTACAAAAGCTTGTCAATCACCTTTAGTCAAGGCGCTAATTCCTGTAAGGGGCTTAATTAAGGAGTTCGTTCAACCCACCCCGCAGAAAAGGTTTGACCATACAAGGTGGTAGATGGGACCTCCAATGAACAACCCCAGGTAGTATGTGATTCCCAAATTGTGGTATCAATAAAATTTTACAAGCCACTTTTCATCATTATTTGTTGGAACAAAACGTAAAAAAACTCTGCATACGTCAAGGACTACTACACGCACCACGGGCACTTGCAGGAAGCTCTATGGGACGCACAGTGGCCAGTTGCGCGTGTAGTAGTCTTGACGCAGGCTTTTTTTTCGACCCCCCAAAAAAGTTTGTGCCTGCAAACTAACGGAGCTGTCACACCTTTCCGGGTAAGCTACACCGGCTTGTAACGAGTAGGGATTTTCCAGCAAGCAGGAGAATTTTCTGCGGGCGGACAAGGGTGTTGGCGAGTTTCCGTACTTGCGTCTTACCTGCTATCTAGACACGTGGCTACTTACCTGTTACTTAAGTGTATTCCGTGTGACCTGCGTAAAAGCTTCGAAACCGACCCTTTCTCAGTAACGAGCAACATAGGGGGGACTGCAAAGTACCTGCGTGGGAGTCGCCTGCGAGGTCTTGTGTTCTGCGTGTACCTCTGCGGGCAAACCCCCCGCGACTCACCCGCAACAAGTTTTGAGCATGCTCATGGCCTGGGTCAAAATCGTGCCTGGGGAAGCCTTGCGTGTTGGACTTGCGGGGGAAAAAAAAATAGCTAGGAGCTCCCCGCAGTTGGCCCGCACCTGACAGTACTTATCTGGTGTCCTCGCCCGTAGTTGCCCGGAGGTGCGGACGCTAATCCGATACATTTACCCGCAGCCAAATTTTGAGCATGACCAAAAACAATTTTCCGAGTGAGTCGCGGAGATTGCCTGCAGAGGTCGACGCAGAAACACCAGTAGGAGGCCCGTAGCAGTTGATCCGCTTGAAGTACGTACGTTGCCCGTGAATCTATGCAAATCGAAATCCCTTTAGAAGGATTCCTTCACCAAGTAACTGTTGTCAGCCCTCATTCGCCACCCATGCGCCCTGACACGCAGGTCCACATGGAATGCACTTAAGACGAATGTAAGTAGCACGGGTTCCCAGCATGTAGGACGCACGTGAAACTGGCCCAAAGCCTTGTCCCGCCCGCAAAAAATTATCCTGCGTGCAGGAAAATCCCCACACGTAACAAGCCCGCGTAGCTTGCCCCGGAAAGGTGACAGGGCCCTGACAACTTGGTCATGAAACTACTTTTACTATTATCTTGGCAAGAATAGGTAAAACCATGGAGCCTAAACAGAAATGGGGCGATGATTTACCACGCAGGTTTTATTTACCCCTTTATGAATGGGGGTAAGTCGTGCACATTTACAATCTTTTGGTACACTGCCAGTTCAAAAGATTGGTTTTTAGAATATGCGTGATTGGTACTTGGTACTTGGTACTTGGTTGAGGTCCTCCTGAATACTCCTACTGGAGTTTTGACTGGAGGTGCCGGAGAGTGGACATTTAAACAATTATTCCATTTAATAACATCTCCTTAAATTTAGCAGAATCCGTTTGTGTGATTACGGAAGAAGGAAGTTCATTCCATGCTTTAATTGTGCGGGGAAAAAAAAATGAGTTTCTGTGGACTTCCAGTCTGGAGGATGGTACTTCAAACTGATGAGAATGTCCCGCGTCTACTTCGGATAAGCTTGGGTTTAGTGTGTGATAAATAATCAATATCCCAATCTATTATTCAACATTTTGTGAAAACAAGTCAGGCGATGTGCTTCTCGTCTTGTTTGGAGTGACTTCCATCCAAGGGAGTTTCAGGAGTTGAGTGGACGCTAGATTCCTTGCTGTAGGTGTTGGTGACAAAACGTGCAGCTTGTCTCTGGATTCTCTCGATGGATGAAATATTTTTGTCAGTGTAAGGATCCCATGCGGCAACAGCGTAATTCCAAGTGTGGTCTTACTAAGGTAGAATATAATTTTTTGCTTGACAGTGGGATGAACAATGATGAAAATTACGCCGGAGGAAGAATACACTCGCAGCTTTAGAGGTTGAGTAGTGAGTATGGCAATTCCAGCGTAGGTCGTTTTGGATTTTTGATGCCTAAGTACTTGATCTCCTTAGTTCCTTGGAGGGTAACACCACTGATGTTTGTAGGATGCTTTACCTGGAGACCTCTGTCTAGTGACTCGCATTAAATTCACAATTTTGGTAGGATTAAACTGCATTGCCCCATCTGTGAGACCATTTTGACCATTACGTCGAGGTCCTTTTGGAGATCACTCATATCATTCGGTGATTTAATTGGGCGATATAATAAACAATCATCGGCGAAGAGCCTAGTGGTACTGGAGACTTCTTTCTGGATGTCATTAATATACAGTAAAAAAACAGATGAGGGCCAAGCACTGTACCTTGTGGGCGTACCACTCAAGACTGGATACCATTCAGAGCTCTTCCCATTTACACATACACGTTGAACACGCTTGGTAAGGAAATTTGTAATCCATCCGCAAAATGTTAGAGCGAACTCCATAAAAATTCAACTTCTGGATTAGTTTTTTTGTGTTGGGATGACATCAAAAGCTTTTGAGAGATCCAGTGCAAGAACATCTGTTGGGATGTTACTATCCAAGTTCTTTGCGAGGTCATTCACAGTGAGTACAAGCTGTGACTCGCAGGATCTGTGCTTCCGAAACGCATGTTGGTTGTCGGAGAGAATGCTTTGTTCACTTAAATGATTTCATTAATTGACTGTCGATTATATGTTCTAACAGTTTGCAGCATGTGCAGGTGAGAGAAATTGGACGATAATTTGCAGGGGTCAGTGGTAGAGCCCTTTTTGAAAAGGGGGGCAAACATTAGCACTTTTTCCAGTCAAGCGGGAGTTCCCCTGAGTCAAGGGACTGTTGAAAGATGAAACTGTAAAAACAGGAGCCAATTCATCAGCAGCTATCTTAAGGGCTTGGTTCTGAATTTGATCAGGACCGATGGCTTTTTGATGTATTAATATTAAGCAGCAGTTTACGTACACCATCAATACTGATCTTAATAGGTGGCAATTTCGGGAAAAGGACTAGTTTGTAACTCAGGCAAGGGAGAACATTCATCTTCAGCTTCAGTAGAGAAGACGCTCTGGGGAGGCAATGAAAGAAGTTTACCGGCTTGAAAAGCTTTGTGGTGAATCATCGGCGCCAATTTTCTTTGTTTCAGCGGGATGCTCTTTGTAATTCCTTCATTTGTCAAGAAGCATCCTTGAAGGCAAAGAAAGAACTGTGGTCTAAAACGTTTTTCTCTGCGTAGTACAATGTGGTCGTTAGAGTATGATGACTGTTATGATTTTGCCTCTTGTTGGAAAAGTACTCATTGAAGCGTTCGACATCTCCTGGCAACGAACGTTACTGCCATTCATCTTGTTAGAGGCGGCTTCACCACCACCTTTTCTATTTGGTGCTAAATACCGTTAAGTTTTCGCCACCCCACCTTTTTTCACATCCAGTGCAGATGATTGTATGTGTTCAGAGACATGTTTCCTGATACAAAAGGTCAGATACGGCAATCTTGAAGGGTTCTGTGGTCGAGACAAAAACTGAGGCAACGTTCAAGGCATAGTCATTTCGACACAAAGTTCCCTGAATAGTACTACGGATTCACCTACAAAATGTCCTGCCTGACTTATACCCGATGTCAGCTTGCTCTTCTCGTCGCTGTGATGTTCTCTAGATCGGCTTTTCAGATGGGTGTTATCAAGAGTGTCGGAGTCTTCCTCTCCAACATTCAGGGCGAGTTTGGGCGAGTCTGACCACAGGCATCGGGGTGGCCCTGGGCGTGTTTGCTGCCTCTATTTCATGTCCAGGTACACTATAACGTTTAAAAAAATAAAAACATTAGGTATAGTTTTTATGAAGGCGTTACTAAAGACAAATAAGCTTCGTTAGAGCAAGAAGCATAATAAAAAATGCTACAAAGACAACTTGACTTTTTTTTTCTTTAAGCATAGAAAATTCTTCACAAGGCTTTTCAAAGTTTATTCTTTACAGTGCACTTCATGTTATGCAGAAAAAGAAAAAAAAAAGAAACAGGTTAAAAAAATGGTTCTTTTGTCCGGAAATGATATAATCAGTGGCGAAGCCGAAAGGGAGGGGCTGGGAATCATCGTTTTCTGTCGAGTTCTTAATAGAAGAGATATAATATAAGAGAGTCTAATCTTTCATGACCAGAGGCGTTACCGTGATTGTTTCAAAATGAGGGGGGGGGGATAATTAGTATACACATCTGTGAATTTTTTCTGCCTTTGAATGGCTTCCTATAATTATTATTTCTACGCATAATTATTATTTCATGCATGGCTCATCCATCCTATTGATGATGACCACGATAATGATGATAATGATGTTAGAATTATGGAGGAGGAGCATATGGAGGAATGAGTTTCAAATGCCTTTTCTTTCATCATTAATAAAGTTACAGATTATGTTTGTATTCCAGTTCGCCAATAGGTGCGTATATTGTGTGTGTCAATGTTTGTTTGTTTGTACATGTCTGTCTGTGTGTTCGCATGTTTATGTATGTAAGGGGTGAAAAAAAGGCTTCAAGCGAACTTACCTCCCCTGAAATGTTTTAATACAATGTATATTTAAGTTAGATTTAAAATATGAGGTGAGGGGGCCATTTTATCATAACTATTATAATTATCAGCGACACTGTTATTATAGTTATAAGTTAGTTTGTTATATGTTAGTAAAATAATCCCCTCCCTCAAAAAAGAAACACACGCATTTTTTTTGTGTTTGTGGGTTTGTGTTTACGGACGGAAGTTCGCTTAGATAAGTGGGGGCCCAAACCATGAATAGCTTTGTATGTTATGGGAAGGGGCTTAAGCTTAATTCTCTGACGTACTTGGAGTGAGTGCAGTTCATGAAGTAATGGACATACATGTGAAAATTTTGAGGAGTTGCAAATAAGTCTGGCACGTGCATTTTGTACACGTTGTAACTAACTTATATGAGATGCAGCTAACCCATACAATAGACCATTACACAGTGATCAAGTGTACTTGTGATGAAGGCTTGGACCAATGTTTCAATACAATGTCCTCCTTAGATATTTGGGAATATGACATTGATTACATAAATAATAAAAAGCTGCTTTGCAGGTCCGATGGATATGTGTGTATCCATGCTCAGCTAAAAGTCAAACCAGACACCCAGGTTTTTTGCAAACGTAGACCTCGTGGCTTCAGTGTTTCCAATTGTAATTGAACTGAGATTCAGTTTTGATACTTGCGTTGATCATGTTGATGTTGAATTCCAGTAAGAAGAAGTTCAGTTTTGACCTCATTGATTCATTAACATATCTGTCTACGAAGATCCCTAATACATTGCTCAAGTTCCAAAACACAGGACTACTCTTGTATCCTCACGAGGCTGAATGACATAATAAATTGAGTTTCGTCTGTGTAACAATGAAAAGATATGTTGTGAGAGTATGAATCAATTATATAAAAGAGTCGGCTGGCGTAGATAAAGATAAAGAAGGGGCAAAGCCTCAAACATTGTGGAATATCCCATTTAACATCAATCTGCTTTGATGTGGTGTCACTAATTGATATTTGTTGTTCCCTGTACGACTGTAACCAAGACAGAACAGAGTCTGTGAGCCCAAAATCAGATTGCAGCTTCTCAGCAAGTATACTACGGTCGATAATGTCGACGGGGCCGCTGAGATGTAAGACTACTATATAAAATGTAATCTTTCGTGCATTCATTGCCACTAACAAATCATTCTGAACTCTTAGAAAGCAGTTTCTGTACTGTGATATTTCCTACATGCCGACTGTGGTACAGGGAGGAGAGTTACGGAGGAGGTGTTCCTGAATTTTAAAGGTGGCTGCCCCTTCAACCAGTTTGGACACATAGGATCCTACTGATGGTTACTTACTGCACTGTAAAAACATCGGTGTTAGATTTAACACCATGGGTGTTAATCTAACACCGATCAAACTTCAATAGAGGACCACATCCACAGGTGTTGAAAATGTATCGTGACGGTGTTAAAAAGTGTTCGCCTGCATGGCACTTCGTGGTGTTAATTTGACACTGTAGCTGGTAATATTTTTGACACTGCGCTAGAGTTAATTCAATATGACACCGCATGGTGTTGATTTGATATTGGTGGTGTTAATTTCAATGGTATAACACCCGTCCAGCTTCAATAAGGGACCACGCCAGCTGGTGTTACTGTGGTGTAAATGTGATTTTTTCGAAAATCAAGTACTTTATCGGAAAATTCTTTATCGTCTTGTTGAAGTTCAAAATTAACAAGAAGTGCAGTAACTAACAAACTACTAGCAATGGGAACACGATGATTCTCAGAGTAAGGTGGTCTGTTGAGGATAAAGAGTCGAAGCTAAAAATATCCGACGGTTATACGATATTCAGCGAAGTCAACTGACATTGTTTCCCCATCTGTGTAATAATGTATTCCTTAATTGCTTCTTAATATCATTCAACGTAGATATTTCTTTTAAACTTATTTCCAATGAATTCCAAAATTTAGATCCTGTTACACACACACAAAAAAAAAATGTTACCCTATCGTTACTTTTTTAAACAAAATATCAAATATTTCACTAAAATGACGCTCTACATCTCTGAATTTCAAGCCTGAAAATGCAAAATTCTCCCTCAGGAGGGAGGTGGTATCCAAAATATAGAAATGAAAATCGAATACTTCACCAAAAGGATGCACCATAACTCTGAATTTCGATTCTTAAAATGCAAATATCTAACATCGTGTGAGAATATAATTTATATTGGTCTCACTCTTCTATATAGAAACAAAAGTTGAATATTTCACCAAGGTAATTGCAGTATGATTTCAAGTCAGAAAATTCAAAAACCTTCCTCATGTGTGGGGGTAGTCTGGCTTCCAAACCCTCTGCCCATACTATTTCGCTATTCATGATATTGACGCCCTCAACGTCGAAAACTAGTATAGTTTAAGTTGATTTTGTCGCCTTCAGCAAAGGAGGCGACTTCGTCGCCGCGGAGTCCAGTCGGCAAAGGGTCTGGAAACCAGACTAGTGTGGGGGATATCCCTTCTTCTTCTAATGATTAAGTCTGCCTCCTTCAATAGACTGAAGATTCTTGCAGACTGGTGCTATTTACATATAAAACAATTTATTTACAGATATTTACAAGCACACAGAAATTTTGACGAAAATACTAGCCACTGTGATCAACCGTTAGACGGTTTCGAAATGATCCCACAGATGGCGCTGAAACAATTTCTGACGACAGGGAATTCCAGTTCCTTACAGTTCTTGGGAAGAACGAATGGCGATGCGATTCAGTTCTCGAATATGGTACCTGATCGGAGTGTGGTTGCGAGGCTCTCGTTAACTGAGTAGCCTGTTTGATGATAGTCCTGTGCTGAAAGAGGAGTGAGATTATTGTGTATTTTGTACATCATAATTAGCCTGTCATTTTCTCTGCGCTGTTCCAAAGTGGTCCAATTAAGTTCTTGTAGCATTTTGGTGACACTCGAGGTGTTATGGTAGCGATTTAAAGTGAATCGCGCAGCTCTTCTCTGGACCATTTCCACTTGGTGGATTAGGTTCTTGGTAGATGGGTCCCAAACTGTGGAAGCATACTCAACAATTGGTCGAACCAACGTTTTGTAAGCTGTGGCTTTAACATCAGAAGATTTTATGCGAAGATTGCGTTTTAGAAATGCAAGCACGTTATTGGCTTTATTGACAGTATTGTTGATGTGTTGGGTCCACTTCAAATCAGAAGTTATGGTTACACCCAAGTACTTCACGGATTCAACAGATTCAAGACGGGCGTTATTTAGATGATACACGTGTTGCACCTTACTTCTTTTCCTGGATATTGTCAAAACCTTACACTTATCTGTGTTCAAATCCATCATCCATTTTTTCGCCCAGTCACCAATTTTGTTTAGGTCCTCTTGAAGATTTTGCGTATGATGTTGATTGTCGATGGTCATGTAAGAAATTGCATCATCGGCAAAAAGGCGAACCTTTGACGCGAGGCCATCAGGCAAGTCATTGATGTAAAGTAGAAAGAGGCAAGGCCCAAGAACCGACCCCTGAGGCACTCCAGATCCTACCGCTACTGAAGAAGATTTAATACCATTCAAAACGACCCTCTGACTTCTTCCATTGAGAAAACTTTGAATCCATTTCAGATTTTTCCCCCTGATACCGTAGTAGTCCAGTTTACGTAAAAGCCGCTCATGCCCAACCTTGTCAAAAGCTTTTGAAAAATCCATGACTATAACATCCGTTTGACGTCCTGCATCCAAGTTCCTATGTAAATTGCTTGTGAAACCAAGTAATTGTTGTTCACATGACATGTTCTTACGGAAGCCATATTGCAGGGGAAAAATGATGTTATTATCCCTTTCCCACGCCCTCTCCGACACATTTCAATGTATGCTTGTTTCACTTTTATAATAGGAAAAAATCGAATATCTTACCAAAGGGGTACAGAAGATCTCTGGATTTTACCCTTAGGATGAAAATGCAAACATCTCCCTCATGTGGGAAGGGGTACCCCCTCCCACGCCATCCTCCAGCAAACTACCAAGCAGATAATCTTTTTTGTTGTTACGTTTTTAGCAAGAAACAAAAACTTGAATATTTCACACAAAGGTTGTACTAGATCTCATGAATTTCAATCCGTAAAATGCAAATTCTCCCTCGTGTGGGAGGGGTAAGTCTCCCCTTTCTCCTGGACATTTACCTAAATATATATATATATATATATTTCTTACTCTTTTTATAGAAACAAATATCAACGATTTCACTCAGAGGGTACAACAGATCTCTAAATTTTAAGCCTTATAATGCAAAATTCTCCCTCGTATGGGGGGGGGGGGTAATCCCCTCCTACCCCCCCCCCCCCGGCAAATTTGCATGACTATCATTATGATTATCATTTGATATATTTTCTTACTTTTTGGATAGAAACGGAAGTGGAATATTTCACCAATGGGTGCATCATATATCTGAATTTCAAGTCTGAAGATTTAAACGCCTTCCTTGTGTGTATCCTCCTCCCATGCCCTCCCCCACACATTTCCTTGAAAATGATATACTTGTCTTATTTCATACTAGAAACAAAATTGTATTATTTCATCCAAGGGCCCCATGCACAAGATCTCTGAATTTCAAGTCTGAAAATGGAAAAATCTCTTTCGTGTTGGAGGGGGCACAGTCCACTCCCCCCCCCCCCCCCACACACACACACACACCCTGCCCGAACACTTCCCTGTATATAGCCTATTTTACTGGATAAGAGCGAACAAATTGTCAATTAATCTTCAAAAAACTAAATGTATGCTTTTCAGTAATTCTTCAGAAGAGTTACCCTTGGTGGATTTCCTGGATGATATAGCTGTAGAATAAGTTTCTTCAATAAGATTGTTAAGGTTTTTTTTTTCCGGATGAGAAGCTCACCTGGAAGTTAGCTATTGAGTCAATTTGCCGTACAGTCTGTAGAAATAGAGTCTGAATTCAATAGAGTTATTTGTTTTCCAAAATTCTTTTCATTAATGTAATACGCATCTCTGATTTTACCCTATTTGATTTATGGCATTCACGCCTGGGGTAACACTTATTCCTTGTATCTTTAAAGAACATGTTATTGCAGAAAAAAACACGTATTACCTTTATAAGGAATCGTGGAGATGTGATACTAATGACTTCATTCATCAAAATAAATATTATGAAAATTAAGGAGCCGCTAATTTATTTCTTTGCTATAACGTTATTAACTTTTGTTTAATTTATTTCCTAATTGTTATACCGCACTATTCATATAGTCCATATTTCGGTGAGACTATAGTCTCATGTGCTGTGGCATCGACTCTTGAGTTCTTTCTCCTTTGCTTCTTTCCCTGTCCTCCTCTTCCTGCCCCTTTTCTGACCTTTGACCTCCTGTCTAGTCTTTCCTGACGTATGTAAAAGGGCTGCTTTGTTTCTGTCCGTGTCTGCGTTTGTGTGCATATTTTTGTTTCTGTTCTGTTTTACAAACAATATGTCTTATCGTTTTGTTTGATTACTACTACAATTTACTACTCACGCGGGGACTGCATTCTACAAGCTATACTCATAAGCAGCCCCCCCCCCCCTTTCAGACTTTTTTTTTCTTTGTTATGATTCAGTTACAGTTTGCCATGCATTTCTCTATCTAAACGTATGTTTGTTTGTTTTCTAATCATTGCAAACAAATTACGAGGATTCAGATCTCATTGGAATATGCAAAAGTCACATTGCACTTTACTTTGTTTATATGCAATTGCCATATTGAATACTTTCGTCGGAAATGAAATTATATATATATATATATATATATATATATATATATATATATATATATATAATGTTTAAGAAGGAGAAGCAGTCTCGAGTACGTTATTCGTAGTTCCAACAAAGCTTTTACTCAAACAATTTTAGGCCCGCCTGGGGTCTCCGTCAATGATGTATGCACTGACGAAGGCCCGACAAACAAGAGTTTGTCCCTCGATTGACCAGTTTCATAGTCATATCTTTTTGTGACCGAAATAAGAATACAAGGCGTGTATGAAGTTTAAATGTTATGTTATATCTGTGTTTATTACTTTCGTCGCAGGTCTTGTGAGAAACGCTTATATGTCCTACACGATACAAAGCTTTTTCCATGAACGATGCTGATAAATTGTTTTCCTATACAATATAAATTTTATCTTAAATTAGTCATTGCACAATACCCATGCCGTAACTAAAATATGTTAAGTCTGTGGTTTTTTTTTTCTGAACTATCATTAATTTCATATATGAATGTGAATTTCACGAGTATAGGCTTACTCTTCCTAGAGATTTTGTTTTTTTTTTCCCCTTGTTCAATTTACAATATTTAATCATAATACTGCAGATCAATAATTTCAAGCATTTCAATTGAACGAATAATATGAAACTCTAATGAAAGTCTTATCAAAAGGTTGATGAAAATACTTATTGCTGATTGAGAACATATGCTGCACGTCATGCCACTTTTTTCTATTAGGTATTTAATTCCCATGAATAACGCATCGGAGGTGTCCTTCACACAAACGTGTTATGGCTTCTCGCGTTTGAATTCCTTTTTGTTGTATCGTGAATGCTACAACCGTATTTACATCAGCTTATATTTATACCTTTTGTTCCCGAGCTACAAAACAGGTTGGGCCTACCGCTGAGACGAGGTGGGGGGGGGGGGGGGGGGGGGTCGCCTAAGGCCCGTGAATCTCATGCGTTGACAAGGGGCGAGCAGTTATTACGTAAGCACAAGCTCGCAAGATTTTTTTTTTTTTGAGATTTGATGCATTTGCGTGGCAACTGAAATGGCCCGTTGTCAAGGATATTTTCCACCTGCCATCCCAGCCACCAAGTTTATTATGCCACAGACAGCACTATTTTGTGAATGCGCTCAAACAATATCGGAGACATTTGACAGTGGAGCAAATATTATACACACTAGACCCCGTTTACAGCCCAGCCCCCGCTTCAGTGTAAACTCGCAAAAGGCCAAATGCGAGGCCAAAATTGGCCTCGCATTTGGCCTCGCTCTGGAGGTGGTCTCGGCCTCTTCTTGGTGTAAACGCAAACTGGGCCAAATGCGCGGCCAATTTTAGTCTGGCTTCCAGACCCTCTGCCCGTACTATTTCGCTATTCACGATATTAACCCCCTCAACGTGGAAAACTAGTATAGTTTAAGGTGGTTGTGTCCTGCAAAGGATTTTTCCTTCGGCAAAGGCCTTTGCCCGAACGGCGAGTTCATCGCCACGGAATCCAGTTGGCAAAGGGTCTGAAAACCAGGCTATACCAAATTAAGTTTGTTTACAAGCAGAGCGCCACTACGAAAAAAATATTTAAAGGTATGAATTAAAAGCGCGGCCGAGCCCAGCAGTGTAAACGGACAAAATTGCGAAGCATGGCCGCGCAATTGAGGCCGGGCTCGGCCCCGCACTGTAAACGGGGTCAATGCTTCCGCAAGTAACCGGGAAACAGACCGTCTTCAGGTTTTCTCCCAACCTATACTAGTAGTCCATGGGCCAGGCCAGATATTGGTACCATCTGAGGTGGCGAAACCTTTTTGGTGCCATTTTGTTTGTCGAGCATAGATATGCTTATCAAGCTATGATAGCATTTCCAAATGAGTAGCTTAGTCGTGATAATAAATGAATTTTTAACCAATTTGTTCTCGTTGTTATATCCCTATACTTCTGAATCGAAACTAACCGCTATACAAAGAAGAGCACTGTCTTCTGTATGTTCCTTGGAGCTGTAAAATGCAGCTCTATACGGTATATTCACAGGTGTTCCGTTGTAAGCGCGGTGCGCTTAGTCTTTATTCAAGGCAGCGAAGGGAATATCTAAAGGTTATTATGTCCAGAGCGCTTAGTCTTTATTCTAGACAGCGAAGGGAATATCCAAAGCGTATGATACAGTGTATATCCTTTTATCTATTAAAAAAACAACAACAACAAAAACAACTCCTCGTGAATTTTACCGTATTTTTCAATTATTTATCATATTCTGGCGAAAACGCTACGGTGAAAACGCTAATACCACGCCAATGTCGCTTTATTTCCATCCAACAATATAAGATAATGCAAAAACAATGTACCGGTACACTACGATAATGAATAATATTGATGAACAGAGTGATTTTTGTTTAAAACTGATGTATTTGTTGATAGGGTAGTATAAAAACAGTACAGATAATCCCTTTTATGAGGAACTTTAGATATGATAACGGTACATTGGTCTAGATGAAGACTAAGCGCACCGCGTGACAGCTGTGGACATCATAACCCTTCGAATATTACCTTCGCTGCCTTGAATAAAGACTAAGCGCACCGCGTTTACAACAGAACACCTGTGGACATACGGAAGACAGTGCTCTTGTGTTGTTGTTGTTGTTGTTTTGTGTTTAGTGGCGTTTTCCATTCTCTTTAGAATATCTACGCCAAACACTTATCTATAAATTTCTTTTCCTTTTATCATTTTTTTTTTCCAAAAAGAATATTGTAATGAGTATCCTTGGTCAGCTGTCGGTACGTCTATTTGCTCTTCTTTGTATAGCGGTTAGTTTCGATTCAGAAGTATAGGGATGTAAAAACGAGACCAAATTGGTTAAGAAAATCATTTATTATGACTAAGCTACTCATTTGGAAATGCTATCATAGCTTGATAAGCATGTCTATGCCCGACAAACAAACTGACACCAAAAAGGTTGTGCCACCTCAGATGGTACCAACAACCCATTTTTCGGGTCTTGGCCCATGGACTATAGTAGTTGCAGGATTGTTCGTGATCCTTGAATATGCAGTCATGCAAGAAGTGTTTGTCACTTTTGGACTAGTTTCACGATGAAGTCAAGCTTTGTTGTGAGCAAACTACATGGCCTCTGGTACAAAGCATGCGAAGTTAGGATATCGTGAAACTCCATCATTGTGGTATTGGTTCCGTGGTCTTATCAAGCCTCTCCCTCGACTCACTTCTTTGCTCCTTTTTAGTCGGGTCTTACCTTTTATAAACAATTACTTATTTTTTCTGCTTTTTTTGAGGGGGGGGGGGGTAATAATATAATCATATTCTGTGATGTTCTTCATGGAAAATCGCCTAGAATATGGCGCCGACTAGCTCACAGGCCAACATATGGAGGCTATCGCTGTTCGCGCAATGCAAAAATAGATGCTATCGCCGTTCATGCCATTCAAGAATACTTGGAAAGCGATGCATTCGTTGAAGCCATCGAAAACGCCCTCGAAAAAAGAGGAATCCACCGAAAAATTGGACATTAATAAGTGACCGACTAGACATTTTACAGAAACGTAATCTGGAAATAATGAAGCAAAAGACTTGAGAAGAGAATGGGATTGAGCGCTTGAATAGCCAGCTCGCTTCACAGGCAGATAAAATTCACTCCAGTTATCCATCAGCGAAATTGAACAATACTCTAGACGAAGAATTCTATGGTTCTATGGTTCTATACAGGGAGCCGGGAGATGTGCAAACGCCGGGAAATGTGCAAACGTCTCGCCGGGAAATGTGCAAGTGGCCGGGAAATGTGCAAACGTCTTAAGGTGCAATCACACATCGCCGGTTTAGATGGCGGTTCATGGCGGTTCAGCAAATCGCCGTGCTCCGCCAAAGACCGTGTTTACACCGTACACAGACCGTGGTCATCCGTCACCCATCCGCCATGAACCCCGAGAACCGCGGGGAACCGCGGGGAACCGCCAGAAAAATTAAACATGTTTAATTTTTCGTGGCGGTCTTGGCGGTTTGAAATGGACCGTGTTCACATCGCCGTTCATCTTGTTAAGAACGGCATCCTCCGTGTTTGCACCGCAAGATCCACGATAATACCGTGTTAACACCGCCATAATTTTCAAGCGAAAAGAAACAATGAATTCAAAAGAGAATAATGGCTCCGGCAACACTTCGTGGCGGAGCAATAAAAAATGGACATAAAAGCAAAGATGAACCCATAATGCAAGATCGGGCAAATATATTGAATGCTATACAGTTTCCTTACTTCTTTAACACATATGCAGTAACAAATAAAGTTTAATGTTTTAAAAGTTGTTAGGTATGTTGAATAGTACATCATTTACATTAAAAGGTAAATTCATAATTTTATCAAAGCTTAACAGCTTTTAAGATGGCCAGCAATGTGTTACACATAGAAGACTTATGTAAATATGTTGGGTTCTGCTTTCGTGATTATGTACCGGGTATGCCATTTTTGTAAGACTGCATGTTAGTAGAGGGAAAAGCAATGTTGAAACTTGAAAAACAGCATTATTATGTTACATGAACCTGTAAGTAAAGAGGAAACTATGCACATAATACTATATATGCTTCTTTGATAATGTATAATGTACATATTATGTCTTTTTTATTGACCGTTGTTAAAGATATTATCATTGTATTATCATCATTACCGTTCTTATATAGCGCATAATACCTATATGGCAAGGTCTCTATGCGCTTTAGAAGGGGAACAAAAAGATAAACAGGAAAAGGTAATTTCAGAAACAGTAACATGCTGCATAAATCATCATCTACAATCACTATGTTACTATTTTAACAGTTAAGTACATGTATTTAAAAACATTTTGGACTTATTGATGGAACTTGCATGTTCTATCACTTGGGATGCTGTTCCACAGTTCTGGGGCGGCATAAACTACGTTTGCCATAGTAGTTTGTCGTAATGGATCGAGGGTATCACATACAGATTCCCCTTACAACGAGAAACTAGGCTCATATTTCACAAGAAGCTGTGAAAGATAAGAAGGAACAATTTTGTGAAAACATGGATAAACAAGCAACAAGATCTTAAATTCAACACGCGAAATAAGTATGTGAAAACTTAATTAAGAAAGAATTAAAAAAGAGAGATGCTGAAACAAGCAAGTACTTGTACATCAAGTGATAAATAAACCTACAAATGAACAGGAAACTTTGGAAACTATTTTGGATTCTGCTTTGATATGTATGTCTTTTTAATGACAGTTAATACGGATATATTAAAAATTAAAAGAGAAAGAGAAAAGTTACGTTGAAACTTGAAGATAATCGCTTGTTGCATCACTTATATATTAATCTGTAAAACACAGGGGATTACAACGTTTCATAATATTCTTTAAAATTGTGTTTACCTAACAAAGCAAAACGCTCCTTGTTGAAACCCATTGAGGACAAGTGAAAGGGCTCTGATTGCATCCAACTACATGGGCTTGGTATGGACTCCTCCACCTTCCGGGACGATACGTGTTACTGCCGCGTCAATCCGCGTTTGCTCCGTGTTCAAAACGTGTTGAGAACGTAGTCAAAGTGCTTTCCGACATCATTGGGACACGGTTCACGGCGGTTTGAGAACCGCCATGAACCGCCATCTAAACCGGCAATGTGTGATCGCACCTTTACCGGAAAAGTGCAAATCTCATCAACGGGAAATGTGCACAAGTGACGCAGGGAAATGTACAAATGTTCAATTTCGCCGGGAAGTGTGCAAACCATTCATTTCACCTATATTATGTATAGATGGAAGAGAAACTCTCAATCAAAGCTGCGCATGAACCATTACCATCAGACCATCGATCTTTACCACCTGGGTTTTTTTTTTTTTTTTTTACATTTTCAGCATTTTCTTGTAAACCCCATTACGGATTTTCACCAGATTAGGCAGATATAGCATTTTAATGGTGATTTGATCGTAATTTGCTAAAATGAGCCCCCCCCCCCCCCCCCATTCACCGCTGAAGGGGGGAGGAGAGTTGAAGCCTCAGCTGAGAGTCCCAATAAACGCTCGATGTTTTCTTCTTCTTCTGTCGAACCGAAAGAGATAAAGCCAAGTAAGTGCTATGAAGACATTATTACATGACTGAAATTTCATGTTTGATTCGATGGATCCAGGGGTGCCCTGATTTTTGGGGGGGGGGGGGGGTGAGGGGGAGGAGGGAGATTTTTCACATTTTCAGCATCTTCTTTAAAATACATCCTCATATTTTGATATAATTATATTCAGTGATCTTCTTCATGGAAAATCACCTAAAGGCGTCGACTAGATCACAAGTCGACATAATAGAGGCTATCGCTGTTCATGCCGTGCAAAAATAGATGCTATCGCTGTTCAGGCCATGCAAGAATACTTGGAAAGCGATGCATTCGTTGAAGCCATCCAAAATGCCCTCGAAAAAAAAAGGGAATCAGCTGAACAATTTGACTTATTTGCTGACCGACTAGACATTTTAGAGAAACGTAATCTAGAAATGATGACGCAAAAGACTGGAGAACAGTGAAAGTGCCACAGTGGAGAACGAAGTCGCTATTCAGGCCAAGGCGAGTGAGATTGATCACCTGAATAGCCAGCTCGCTTTAATAACACAGGCAGAAAAAATTCACAACCTCCAGCTATCCATCAGCGAAATGGAACAATACTCTAGACGAAGAGTTCTATGGTTCTATCAGGGAGGCACCTCCCTGGTTCTGTGCAGGGAGGTGAAGGCCTGTGGAACCAGGAAATGTGCAAACGCCGGGAAATGTGCAAACGTCTCGCCGTGAAATGTGGAAACGTTTTGACGGGAAATGTGCAAAAGCCGCCGGAAAATGTACAAACCATTCATTTCACCTATATTATGTATAGATGGAAGAGAAACTCTAAATCAAAGCTGCGCATGAACCATTACCATCAGACCATCTTTACCATACCTCTCTTAGCGACCATCTGTCTCCTTTTTTTTAACATTTTCAGCATTTTCTTGTAAACCCCACGACGGATTTTCACCAGATTTGGCAGATAGCATCTTAATGGTGATATGATTGTAATTTGTTAAAATGAGCCCCCCCCCCCCCCATCACCGCTGAAGGGGGAGTGGAGTTGAAGCCTTAGAGTCCCTAAACGCTTGATGGTGTTTTTTTTTTTCAAGTTAGTGCTATGAAGCCATTAATGACTGAAATTTCATGTTTAATTATGGCGGATGCAGGGGTACCCTGATAGGGGGGGGGGTGAGGGGGAGGAGGGGGATTTTCCACATTTTAAGCATCTTCTTTAAAATATATCATCATATTTTGATATGATTATATACAGTGATGTTCTTCTTGGAAAATCGCCTAGAACATGCGTCGACTAGATCACAAGCCAATATCGCTGTTCATGCCATGCAAAAATAGATGCTACAGAGCTACCAAGTCTCACGCATTCTGCGTGAGACTCAAGCATTTAGGGTCTGTCTCACGATCTCACGCATGGCACCCATTTTTCTCACGCATCTGGTGAAGTCTGCAATTTGGGCCAAAATTAAGGAGCATAGCTTAAAGGATTAGAGTGATAGTTGCAATTGAAGGTATATTTCCCTTTTGCCTTTCAAAATATAGTAAAAAATAGTCACTTAAGTATGCATCAGATCGCATCATTAAGAGCTAATAATTCAAAAAAGCTCCCTACCATGGGAGGGGGACATCCTCCTCGTTCGCGTGCGCATGTGCGCGAGCGCCGAGACGCCGAGTCATAAAAATCTCACTCATAAAAGTTTTTTGAACTTGGCATGTCTGGATGCTATCGCTGTTCATGCCATGCATTTTGCCATGCAAGAATACTTGGAAAGTGATGCATCCTTTGAAGCCATTGAAAATGCCCTCCACAAAAGGGGAATCAACTGAACAATTGGACTTATTTGCTGACCGACTAGACATTTTAGAGAAACGTAATCTGGAAATGATGACGCAAGAGACTGGAGAAGAGTGAAAGTGTCACAATGAAGGACGAAGTCGTTATTCAGGCCAGGCAAATGGGATTGATCGCTTGAATAACCAGCTCGCTTCACAGGCAGATAAAATTCACAACCTCCAGCTATCTATCAGCGAAATGTAACAATACTCTAGACGAAGATTTCTATGGCTCCATGGTTCTATGGAAAGCCCACATCTCTATGTTTTAAAATGTAAATCAGATCACTAGGTAGGTATTACCTTAGATGATAATACTGACTGGAGTATAGAAAATGTATGTAGAAAAGCTACGCAGTTTGTTGGTGATTTAAATCGCATGAAGTTTGAATTACCACCCTTTGTCTTTTTATTTTGTTCTTTATGGCTCTTTTATTTTACCTCATTTGTTGTACTGCGATGTTATATAGGGAAGCACTTTTCAATTCCAGACTAGATGAATTATTTTGATTGAAAAGAAAGCAATTCGTCTTGTTACGAAATCCTCATATTCAGGTCACACCTCTCAGTGATCTAAGCGATTGAAAACACTTAAATTATATGATTCAAATAAACTTCAAATAACTTCCATAATGCAACGTTTTTTTACACTGGCCACTGCTGATTTTTGTATGTTTTATCCTGTAGCATTGGCAGCTGTCTTTTGTTGCTTTCTATAATCTAAAATGGAAATAAAGAAATTGAATTGAATTAAATTGAATTGGGTTATTGGTTCACTGGAAATCATGAATGAAAGGGAAGAATAATAAAGAAAACGTTCCAGTATTGTATAATACTCTTTTTCTCTATACTACTTTTTACTCTTTCACTATTATCATAATATATATTATGATAATAGTGAAAAAGAGATAACAGAACCAAATGACATTTCCAAAGCATTTAACACTTATTTCACTAATAGACACAAAATTAGCATCAAATATTGTTGTCAAATCCAACATTATTACAGAGTTTCTTCCTCCGCACTTTCACAAGATATTTTTTTTAACTCTAAGAGATGAAAAAGTGATAAATTAGCTCAATAGAACCTTTGATTTTAGCGGGTTAACCAGCTGTGACGGACTTAGCGTGCATTTGCTGTAAAAAAAAATATATATATATAATGTAGTTAAACCTCTTACATATATGTGACCTTGCACAACCAAGCGGACAAAAAGTCGCTCAGACATGGATTTTTAGTTAAGTCAAGTTAAGAGCAGATCTAAGGGTTGGAAAGAAAGCACATCGTACTGAAGTAAAGGGTCTATTCAAGCACTATAATTTTATCGAGCCGTGCTCTGTGCAATAAATGGGCCCGCAAACAGGACGTAAAATAAACACCAATGAAAGTTTGAGCAGATTGAGCTGAAATTAACCATGGTCAATCAAAGCATTTTATCAATGACTAACTCCAACTTTCAAAGAAGAGCGCCATTCTTTCAACAACAAAAAAAAAAAGAGTTGAAAGTGGAGAGAGTGCCTGGAGAAGGTTTGTGAAGAAATGAAAAGAAATATCTAAGACACACCTACACACGATTCCAGAAAAACCTGTTCTAGAAAAGCATGCTAAAAACATAGTTCCTGTGCGTTTTGTGATCCCAAACTTTCATATACTACAAAAGAAGAATTGCTCTCTAAGAAAATATGAAAAACTAAAGATTGACTGGGTTGACTTGTTTCACCTATTTTGAGTCCTGACACCAACATCAATATCAACTTTTTGTTTCTTTTGTGATGCACGGTCACATATTTTCAGTACTTTTATTTCCATTGATAAATGCCCCAAATCTTTTAAAATAGCTGAGTGGTTTCGATTTTTTTTTTAAAGACGATCCCTCATTTTGGACAAAAGTATCGGCCAATATCCATACTACCCTGTATGTCTAAATTTTTGGAAAAGGTTATTCATACCAAACGGTTGCATATTCTCCTAAATACCAATCACTTGCTTGTCCCTAACTAATTTAGGGAGAAAAAAAAACTTTGCTGATTATGCTTTTGTCCAGCTATTGAATAAGGTGACAAAATGTTTTGATGAGAATTAAGGGCATCTGGTTTGCGTCTTTATGGATCTATCAAAGGCATTTGATACCATCAATCGTTGTTGCTTGACATTTTGATCATGAACTAATGAGATAATATGGTGTCCAAAATATATAGCCTTATTATGGATTAGTGATCATTTATCCAACAGAAAACAATGATTACGTAGCATTTCACTGCCCCCGAATCCTCTAAATCCAATATCATATGTGGTGATTTCTTCCACAGTTTTTCTTACACGACTATATAGAGATAGGTAGGAATCAGTAAAGGTTAGGAATGATTTGTGACAGCATTACCCATTCTTCAGTAAAAAAAAAAAAATAATAAATAAAAAAATAAAGAGATTATACTCCTTCAAGGATGGCCTAAATTATTTCAGTACTTTTAGGTACAACATAAAGCTAGGCATTATTATTTCCAGCCCTTGGTATTGTTATCATCTTGAGCTACATATCCAGCAACTTTTTGTCATGATTCCGATTAATAGTTCTTTTCACGATCGCCGTTGATTTGGTGTATGTGGATTTTTTACCCCTCCATCTCTACCAGTTTGCTTCATTCAGTGATCAGATACGTGTTTAATTTCGTTAATGACAAATACTATTCCTCTGTCTTTCTTAAGTATAAACTTTGTCGCTTCAATGTGTTTATTTCCAAGCTCCCGTTGTGGGGTATTTCTACGGCCGTCTTCCGTCATTCTCACGCCGCATGATGCTCATTGGTGGACCGTTCCTATCATCACTCGGGGTCATCTTGGCCAGCTTAGCCATCAACTACGCCCAAATTACAGCTTGCCTGGCACTCTCTGGTAAGAGCCGGGAAAACCCCTCAAAATTCTTTCAAAATATGAAATATCTTTCTTTATTAAAGAGGAAATTCAGTCCAAATATAAATTAGTTTGATAAAAAAGAGTAAAATCTTTCGAGTTCAATGGTAAAAATTTGACTGAAATCTGATGAAAAATAAAGGACGTAATGACATTTAGAAGTTTTTGCTAATTTCTGCAAAATAGTTCTTGTACAGTGGAAATGAATATGCAAATGAGTGAGCTAACCATGTCATAACCTCACAATTTTCCATTGATCGTGTCTAAAAAAAGTGACGAAAATTCCAAGTTTCTGTCATTGAAGTTGAAAAAATGAAGTTATTCCTGGTTAAATGCCTTCAGAATAGTGATAAGTTAGATATACACATTGTACGAGGATTTGAGCCTCAGATATAATTACGTTTGAATAAAAAACTGGAAATTCCAAAATTTTATCCATAAACTATATGGTAAGTTGTGAGGGTATGACATGCTCACTTTGTCATTATTTTTGCATATTCATATTGACTGTTCAAGAACTGTTCCCCCCCCCCAAAAAAAAAAAGAAAATAGCGAAAATGTAAAATGTCAAAACTTCTGTCAACTTCGTCAATTTCTCATCCGATTTCTATCAAGTTTATATCGTTGAACTCGTAACATTTTACTCTTTCTTATCAGACTAAATGATATTTTGGCTGGATTTCCCCTTTAAGTTCATAGTGTTAATGTAAAGCTGACCTTCAACAACTTCGCTGTTTTAACGAACGCAACACGTATGGAAGATATAATTATCAAACGTTGAGGAAAATGATTTTGGCATGAGCTGTATATGATATACTTTATTGTGACGTGTTCAACTGCAAAAAAAAAATGTAGATGCATTTGCACTTGTACTTTTCTTTTAGTATGTGGATGGCAATTTAGAAAATTACACTTATGTATTGAGTCTGTTAGTATATAGAGTTACCACATTATCCATTTTGAGTTTTTCGAGTTTATTTGCCTCTAATTCGATTGAATTCAACTCAATTCAACTCAATCTAACGAAAATTTGAGAGCAAATCTAGCCCGTCTCTTCCATTGTTTTAATGAGACCAACAACAATTATCAACACCTCGTCGCGACCAAAATAATTATTATGATAATGATAAAAAAAATACTACATAATAATGACACTTTGACGATTGCAATAAGAAATCACACCCAATGTAACTTTTTTTAATAATGATTGTGGCCAAAAGCAATGCAACGCAATACCCTGTGCTAATAGTTCTTTAATGAAGTATTATTAACCTCACTCCCATGCTAGCATTTAAAACTATTTCTCGCTTTACATGATGTGCACAGCACACACCAACTATATGCAAGCGGGTCTTGCAATACTTATAAGTAATATGTCTTGAGAAAAACAAAGATCTCTGTGTAACTGTGTTATCTCTTTTCTCGCCGTAACTTGTACTGTTGACTAAAAGTTAAGACCTTGTATCAAACCCATCCCAAGCAGAACCTTTTTTGGCACCCTTGTTGAAAATATAGTAAATTCCCTCATCATTACCTGAATAGTCCATAATAAGTAATATAACATGGTATACATGACAAAATAACACACGAAACTCTGTGTTCTTCTTATTGCTGTTTTTTGTTTTGTTTTTTTATTTTATTACTAGGAGTGGGTTTTTCAGTCATGTTGATTTCCGTGATGTTGGAACTCAGCGAGCAGGCACCGACACACTTCGGTCCCTTGTACAGCATAGGATCAATGGGCTTCGCGGCAGGTATGTCCGTTCTTCCGCTGCTTGGAGAATTCCTGATGAACGTGTACGGCTGGAGAGGCGCCATGTTGATCTTGGGCGGGCTCATTGGGAATATCATGCCGATAACAGCGGCGATTCATCCTGAGGTGCCTGCATCCTCTCGGAACGGGGCAACAAAGGAGGAACTTAATAATATAACAGAAGAGATTTGTGGAGATGTTTCGGACCACCAGAACATGGAAATACTTGCAAATGGCAATGCTTCATATGCCTTAGACTGCAAGAAATCTGTGGCCCGTAAAAGAGCTCTTTCAATGCCAAATCCACAAGCAGCAGAAGAAATTCAAGTGCTTCTTGAACGCTCTGATGATATTACACATGAAATGAACGGAAAATTGTCACATCATCAAGATTCTTCGTTTGATGCTGCGAGCAAGCTTCAACCATGTAATGGCTATGCCCACCAAGCTGAGAATTCTAGAGCAGTTGCCGCAAACGCTTTAAGAAGTTCGGAAGTTTATCAGAACCCATCGTTAACTCTATACCTTGCGGCCATGGCACCATTTGGTATGTCCTATGGTGCATGGCATTCCTTCCTTATACCTCGTGCTATTGAAAGTGGTTTGACAATTTATTTTGCAATCCTGGTTACCGTCTGCGTAGCAGTAGCGAACGTCCTGAGTCGCGTTTTCACTGCACTAGTCACCGACAAAACTTCCAAACTTCATGAAGTCCACCTATCTCTCACCATGCTGAACGCCCTCACAGTACTTTGTGACGTCCTCATCTTCAGGTCGGCTGCTATTTACGTAACATCAGTTCTGTCTTCATTCACCATGGCCAGTCGCGGAATACTGATGGTCGTCATAACCCGTCAACTGGCATCACCTGATAATCGCTCAGTCGCTTTCGGTATCGTTGAGCTTCTATACGGGCTAGGGATGTTTTTCGGTCCCTACATTGCAGGTAACTTTCCTCTTTTTCAATGTTGTTGATTATATTCATATTGATTTTACAGTTAGTATCAAAACATATTCTCCGTTGCCGTTGTTCACCAAGGAGGTTAAAGAGGTGGTGTTCCAACTGGCTGTAATCATTCAAAGAGCCGTCCGTTTCTATGGATGCACACAAGAATTTCAAAGGTGCATTTGAGCCTCTTATGTTCGCTGTTTGAAGGTACTATCTCTTTGGGCAATCTGAAGATTCATTTTGAACTCTTGTATAATATGGGATATATTTTGTTTGTGTATATTCATTAAGTGAAATGAAATGTCCCCTGATGAAAAACATCTGAAACGAGAGTCAGTCCCGTCCACAATTATCTGCAAGCTTGTAAATCAGAACTGTATGTCGTGAAATTTATTTATTTATTTAAACTGTACCCTCCTGAAAAGCAGATTTTATCACTTTTTTGCTTAATTCCAACAAGCAAAACTGATATGTTATAATCGTCGCCTACAGGTCTTTATACATTTGTATGTCAGATTAGTGTCCGGACATGCAGAGTGTATAAATAGTCATTTTGAATTTTGGCGCAATTTTTGGCGCAATTTCGTTTTACGAATCCCCGTGTCTATACCGTTATGTATCGCTCAACCTCATGTAAGTCGGGATGGCAAAAAGTAATCATCATTATAAACACATTATCGCCCTCAGAGAGTTACTGGTCATTATGCAATGAGAGATGAATCAGTATCATTGCCGTCCAATCTGTAAGGCAGATCCAGTTGGGAACATACTTCAAATCGACGTCCTATACAGTGCGTATCAAAAAAAAAAGTAATCCAACTTTGGAGGGCTACTATTTTATAATTGTCGGCTATGGAGAGCGCAATGTTAAAAAGGAGAACTCTTCCTCTTTCCATTGATACCTAATTGTGTTGACAATTGCCATGCATGACTGAGCACATGAACTTTAAAGACAGAAATGACAAATTACACTTTTTCCAAGTTTGCGTGTTATTGCAAACGAACAATGCATGTTTCACTGCATGGATGAGGTCTGTCAATGAAAAATGGTCAAATCAACAGGCCAGCCTGCATGACTGCAGATTCGTGTTTTAGGGTTTCTTCTAACGTTTTATGGTTCATAACCTTCAACATGGCAACGTTGTCGAAAACTTGGTCCTTCCCATTAAGGCGAAACCATTATCCATTTTACTCTCTTCATATTCAAGACACGGTTTGTCACTGGTATATAGCTATGTGTTGAATATTAACAGAGAAAATGGACTGTGTGGGTTGGCCTCTGTGGGAGCGACCAAGTTATCGGACAAAAGGCTTTGTTAAAGGTTATGGACCATAAAATGTTAGGAGAAAACCTAAACACAAATCCTAAACACAAACCTGCATTCGTACAGGCTGGCCTGATGATTTGACCACTTTCATTGACAGATCTCATCCATGCAGTGAGACATGCATTGTTCCTTCACGATAACATGCAAACTTGGAAAAAGTGCAATTTGTCATTGTTGTCTTTAAAGTTCATGTGCTCAGCCATGCATGACAATTGAGTATATGAATATAAGAACGACCCAAGTCCATGGAAGACCATCTCGAGTAAACCAAAAAAAACTTCATATCTTTTTTGTTTGTCCAATAATATTCTATTTAAGTGTGATGGGAAGGCAACATTGTATATACAAATTAGAACATATATCATTATGACAATTAACATTAACATTAATTGTGGAGAGGCCATTTTGTGTGGTGGACTTGGGTCGTTCTTTGATTCATATACATGATATTCTGCTATAGAGATGAGAGAAGGACGAGAGAGGGCGCTATTATATGAATGTAAGAATGACCCAAGTCCTTCATTCTTACATTAATATAAGATTTAACTCATTTATTTCAGGCACTTCCGGGGGTAATTAGGATTTATCATTTATACACAAGATGTGTCCATGCATAAGCTATAATTTCCCATGTCAAACTGAATTTGGCCAAAAATTGGACTTGGGTCGTTCTTATATTCATATACTCAATTGTCAACAAAATTAGGTATGAATGGTTGTCTACTAAAGAATTTTATGATTTTCTGGATGTAGGTAATCAAAATTCAATCTTTTTTTCCCCTGTAACAGTATATGAGATTTTAGATATTGTTCATAATTTACCTTCTAAAAGAAGTTCTGGTTATGATGATATTGATAATATACTGTTAAAAAATACAATACCTTATATTGTTGATCCTTTGTTTCACATTTTTAATCTATCAATATCACAAGGGCAGGTACTAGATGTTATGAAAATATCAAAAATAGTTCCAATTTTTAAAAAGGGTAATAGGGAAGAATTGAATAATTACAGACCTATTTCTCTTTTGCCTAATATATCTAAAATATTGGAAAAGATAATATATTCTCGAGTTATAGATTTTTTAAATAGAAATGACATTTTGTCAAAATATCAATTTGGATTTCGCAAGAAACATAGCACAGCACATGCAATATTATCTTTCACTGAAAAAGTATCTCGAGCAATTGATAAGTTTCAACATACTGCAGGAATCTTCCTGGACCTCTCCAAGGCCTTCGACACGATTAACCACGACATTCTTCTATATAAACTTAATCATTATGGTATACGTGGGAAGGCCTTGGAGTGGTTCAGAAGTTATTTGAAAGACAGAAAACAATTTGTTTGTATAAACAATGAAAAATCTTCTTTGCGCTCAGTTGATTGTGGAGTTCCACAAGGAAGTATACTAGGGCCGTTACTTTTTATTGTCTACATCAATGATTTTCCCAAATCTTCAAATGTTCTTTCTTTTATATTATTTGCAGATGATTCTAATCTTTTCTTTTCTCATTCAAATCCTCATACATTAGTTGATGTCATGAATATAGAATTGAACAAGATAATGCAATGGCTAAGAGCAAATAGATTATCGCTTAATTTGCAGAAAACAAATGTGATGTTGTTTAGTAATACCCTTGATAAATTGCCACATGATATAATTTTTGAAAATGAAGTGATAAAACAGGTTTATTCTGTTAGATTTCTTGGTGTAACTGTAGACAGTAAGCTTTCTTGGAAACAGCATATAGATTGTATATGCCGCACTATTTCCAGTAACATAGGTGTAATTAATAAAGTAAAGTTTTGTTTTTCTGTTAAAAAGTTGCTAATGTTATATTCAACGTTAATTTTACCTTATTTAACGTATGGAATTATAGTGTGGGGAAATACACATTCAACTTATTTGGATAAATTATCATTGTTACAAAAAAAAGCACTTCGAGTAATATGTAATACCTCCAAATATTCCCATACTGACGGATTATTTGTGGAGAATAAGGTTTTAAAAGTAAGGGATTTGTATTATTATTACCTTGGTCAATTTATGTACAGTTTGTATAATAAGTCACTTCCTTCAGTTTTTGAAAATATGTTTAATAAGAATAAAAATATTCATAAATACCCCACTCGTCAAACAGATGAATATCATTTGCCCCTTACCCGAACTCTATTTACAAAATCCACGTTTATCTACAGTGGCCCCAAATTTTTCAAATTCCCTTGAGAAAAATATAAAAGATTCCATTAGTTTGAAATCATTCTCTAGTAATTTAAAGAAATATTTGATTAGCTCATATGTACCCCATGATTAGTTTGACTGTTTGGAATTGCTGTTCTTTTTCTTCACCCTGTATCGAGAATGTTGACCTGCCCTTCGCTCTCTCTACTCCCCCTCTCCCCCTCCCGCCCTCTCTTTCCCTACTCTCTTCTGTGTGTGCACATTGTATGTGGATGCATACATGTGTGTGGACGTGCGTGTGTGTGCGTATGTGTATGTGGGTACGTGTGTGTGCTTGTGTGTATGTGTATGTGTATGTGTGTGTGTATGTGTATGTGTGTGTGTATGTGTATGTCTATGTCTATGTCTATGTCTATGTGTATGTGTATACATGTGAAAGCGTATACACTGTACTTCATGTAATCATCCGATTTGATTGAATGAAAACTGTATACAATGTACTTTCAATGATTAGCTTGTACGGTACATGTGTCGTTGTATTGTGTTATAAAGTCATATATAATTAATGTATTGTAGTAATGTAACGTAAGTGAGGGGACTGCAATCTACAAGTTCGCTTTTTAGCAGCCCCTCAATTTCCATTTCCATGAAGTTCTTTTAAGAACCAATATGTATTATTATGTTCCAATATATGTAATCATGTCAAAGTGTATTACCTGTGTTTGATTGGAAATGAAAATAAAAAAACGTGCATGTTCAAGTGTGAAATGAAAAAAAAAAGAAGAAGAGTTCCCCTTTTCTCACAATCAATATTGTGCTCTTCATAGCTGACAATTAAGAAATGGTAGCCCTTCAAAGTTGGATTACTTTTTTGATACGCTCTGTAGAACGTGGCTTTAAAGGGAATAAAACAGCTGTGACTCAAATCTCTTTAACCTCCTTGGTACCCACCAATATGCGTACCAACATTATGATATGCGCTTGCAGGTCAAGATGTATGCATAGTGCACACTTTTAAATAGGGGGGATATTTTGAATTTTTTCCATCGAAGAGTAGAAAAAATTATATTCAATGCCATTGACTTAAAGGGGTTGTACAGTACTGGTTGAGGTGGGGATTTATGCTTTTTACATTCCTAAGTGAGATAATGAAAAACCTCTTATGAAATATGAAAGAGCATGTAATTTCAAGAAGGATTCAACGTTTCTTTGATGAAGATTGGTTTTCAAATGGCTGAGACATCCAGAAAAGTGATAATAATAAAAGACTACAGGCCACGCCTTTTATAAGGATCTCTTTGTTTCACCTTGCTTTTGAATACCTCAGCCATTTCAAATCCGATTTTCATCAAATAAACTTTTGATACCCCTTAGAATTGCATGCTCTTTGACACCTCATCGAGTGGTTTCTGAATATCTCGCAAAACGTTTGGAATAATCATCCCTCAGCATTCCCACTGATTCCAACTGATAGGTTACTAGCCATCCCCTTTAATAAGTAATTTCGATGATTTGCTGCATGCTTTCTTTGCGTATAGGTTTTGAATATTGTTAAATAATAATATTGATAATAATGACATTTATAAAGCGCTTATTACAAACGCTAAACGTCTCGGAGAAAAATTAGAAGGAAGAAATTCAGTCATGGAGTAGATAGTAAGATGAAACACACCTACAGTTAAAGTCAACGTGAATTGATGTGGTATGTGCCTCATTGTTTTACGCGTCTGTTTCTTCATAATGTGTTTAACTATGTCTACGGAAATCAGAAAATGCGAAGATGGAACTTTTGCATTTTTAAACTGAAAATCAACGATCTGGTGCACACTTTGGGGGAATATTATGATATTTTTCACTTTAAAAAAAAGGGGGAAGGGCATAAACCCGTTGAGGACGAGTCCCCAGTGTACTTGGGCAGGTGCCTATGAGAAATGCGTGTTGTAGTTCAAAATCTATCGATCTGGAGGCAAGGACAATAAGTTTTGGAACTTTTAAGATTTCTACCAAAATTTAACGGGGGATACAGGCCTACTTTACGTGCCGGTTCGATATGATTTCTTTTTTGTGCCCGGTATATACATGGTATATATCGAGTATATGCAAAAGTGATTGTTTGTTTTTCGCAAATCAACATATAACGTCACTTTACGCCAAGTTTGATTGAAAAGAGTTTATCACTGTACACATACCATCTAGCCAGGGTACTACTAACGATTGGTATCTTTTGTTTTCTCGGGACTTCTGAAGAAAACTGAGAAGAATGTTCTTATTAGTCTGCAGGGAGTGAAGTTATAGGTCTACCAATCCGGAGTAATCTTATTTCTTCTCTTCAGAAATTATTCAATTTAAGATTGAATAGTATATGCCAACAATACGTTCCTTTGATCTTCGAGAAATTCTTGACATTTAATATAAGAATATAAGATATTGTATATCCTGCAAAATTGCAGATAATATTTATAGCTGTGTCGTTCTTTAAAATCTATATTTTATTCTACTGTCTTGTCTTCCATATCATAGGATTTGCAGCCGATAAGTTCGGTGGTTTCAACTCGTCCTTCAAGTGTGTGGTCGGTTTCGAGTTCGTGGTCTTTTTCCTAGTCATGTTGTCTCGATGTAAATTACAATTACAGTAATATACCTGGACAATAAGTAAATGAAGAAAAGTTTAGTGAGGCCTGTAATTCTGATATATTCTTGTCACTTTCTGTCTTTTATGAGAATGACTATATTGCATCTTGTTGCATGGTTTAATGTCTGACTGATAACATGGTGATTCAACACTCAGAGCATAGTATATTTTGAATTTGTGCAACTTCCACCTTATTTCATTATGTAACCATCTCAATTCATCCAGTATTGCCTGAGTCGAAATTCGAACATCAGCAGCTGAGATAAACCTAACTATCTTTTATGTTGTGTAACGATTATGTCTTTCGTATTTTGTAATTAATAGATAGACTGAAAGATAAAAAGAAAGAGATAAAAGGGTACACACACACACACCCACACACAAGCCAACAATCCTCAAACGCTGTGCAGACAACGACAACCATTACAGCTCGACTTGGTTGAGGAAAGGAAAAAACAAAGTTTACCCTTCAGAGACACCCTAAACAAGCCGATAATCGCTGTATTCAGATCAACTCTAACCTTTGAAGGCTTGGGCCTATTCGATCCTCAAAATGGCAAAATTTTGGCGGTCCGATGAGGTCCGACGAGTTCCGATGAAATCTGATCCGACAAGCTCCGAAGACTCACTTCAAAGCTCATCGAGAGTCCAACACTGACTGGACTTGCGATCGGAAATGGCGTCCTCGATGGCGAATTAAGCTCCCAGCTATACAAGAATACATAATATCAGAGCTGGGAGGTATAGCTCTTCAAATCCACCTCCCCGGTGTAAATAAGTGACGACATGTATTGCTGCGTTATACCATGTTCCCGGCGTCCTGGCCGGCCGGTGCTTGTATGCCGTAATAAAACTGGGTGAACGCAACAAAACACGACGGCACGTAGTAGGGCTCACACCTGTAAATAAAATGGAATGTCCCAGACCCCTTCACAAATTCGTACCAAAGATACCAAAATAAATGAAGAAAAATATTAATTAAAAATCAGTGATGCAGTTTGGCCAAAAAAAAAAACCTGAATAGCTGCAGATATTGAGTATGAATTCCTCTACAAACTGCATTTTGGTTGGAAGATGAAAGCTTTTCTAATGGAATTTGAGGGAACTATATTTCATTGGCTGCATGTACAGAAAATAAGTGAAAACAACTCGTAGTCTGACTTTGCGGACCCTTGGACAGAGTTTGAACCGAAGAACCTGAATTGGAAATTTGATGGATGAAAGGGTATATCTCACTTATTCAGGTTAGTGAATATGAAACACCTCATTTCTCCCGGCTATTTTACAGATTTTTTTGAAATTTAAATTTTAACACACGTCTCTATGGGGAATTATTTACCCGTGTGAGCCCAGGTCGTTAAAACAATGGAGGCGGTCCGTCGTTGGGTCACGACTAAAAATATTGATTGTCTAGCCTGACCAGACCATGACGGACCGTGACGACCATGACGAAGGAATTTTCCTCTCTCCTGCCTCAGTCCCAAAGCATTACGATTTTTGGCATAAATCTAACTCATGAAGTATACCCAGCGAGGCACTATCCAAAACAAGTTGGTTTTCGCTGTAGCCTCGGTTCCTGATAAAGTACCATTCACCTATCAGGTCCATGAGGAGACGTTCCTTTTACATTCAATAAATATCTTAACATCCCTCGAATGTTTGGAATTCTAATTTGTGCAGAGTCCTTTGAAGAATTATATGTTCTACTCTATGAAGGTATGCATAAGAATATTCTAAGTTTCGTATATAGTTTTCACCTACGTCTTATCAATTGAATGTTGTGTGAGTTTAAAGAAACTATCAATTATGAAGGCATGCATGTTGATTGCTTTGACGAATCAAGGGACTTTTGGAAGAGAGGTTTCAGAGCGTCTTTTGGAAAGAGTTTAGAGGTTTTTTAAGAAGGTTTGAAGGAAGTCTTATTAGCATTTGTCCAGGTAGACCAGTTCGAACAGTTCTGCTCGTAACAATTTTATGTCCATTATGAAATATATAAACAGAAAGTATCTGCCAATAAACTAGCAGTTCGATCGGAAACGCTCTTAAATTTGAACTCTGGATTGTACTATTCTCAGTGTCCATGTTTGTGAATTTCGTGAATGTTCTTGAGGTTTATGGGGGCATAATTCCCGCTGGGCCAAAATCCTGCAAAACCCCCAGTACATGTAGTCATCTCGCATTTTTCAGCAACACTATAGTAACAACCATCACGACAATATCTTGAAGAACCCATTATTAGTCTTGAGGTTTTGGCGAAAAAAAAAGTGTTCATTTGCTTTGAAATGACATTATCTCCCTATTTTATTACATCTTTACATTCGCCTATACACATTCCCAGACGCCATGAAAATTTCCGTTTGCCAAAGCCATTGAATAACGAACCTTCTTTCCTTTTCGGCTTAACGAACTTTCGGAATAAAGAATCATTGGAGTGGCGAACCGTCAGAATAAGGAGCCTTTGTAATAACGAACTTCGGTAATGACGAACCTTTGGAATAACGAGCTGTTACCGAATCCTAAACAAGCACTTCTATGCACGTGTTTTCAAACTATATAGGCATGAAAGTACAAACAATTTTATGCCCTCGCTTAAGAAAAAAAAATAAACGAAATTAATAAGATAGCATCCAAATTGTCATGGCTTTCATCAAACAGCATACAATATACATGTACACATGGTTTGCGTGTTTCCATCATACTATCGTACTGTGTTCGTTCGGTTATAACGGAAGAAAACTGCCGAGGATTGTGCACTGTTTTGAAATTTACTTGACTCACCATCAAGAGTTTATTTCCAATGTCCAACAATCATCAATTTCATATCTCTTTCAACAAATTTATACAACTTGGTCATAAAAACCGACCAAATCATTTGATACTGATGATGTTTCAGGTTTACCCCTATCAATTATAGTTATGTAAGTTTTAACGTTATGTAATTAATATCAAAATGTTCTGCTGCGATATCCTTTTCAGTTCCTTTCCGTGATTATGCATGGTAAAGTTAAAAAAGTTCGTGCATTTTATAAATAATTGTTAAATACATCTTTATCAATTACCGTGTATCTCCAATGATTCATAATAAATTCACTTTTAAATACAACCTCATTCCGTTTTTAATCATCTTCCTTCAGAATAAAAATTCTACTATCAGATGCGCACCGTATCATTATAAAAATCTGATGCATAATCAACGTCAATATCTCTAAAATTCCTTTCATGTCAAATCAAATATCAAAATACTCCCAACAGTTTTGGTGGGAATAAAATCAAAATTATTTTAACCCCATGACTGTTATGGTCCCCTAGAATTAAACGCCTCACAAATTTTCTGTGCTTTAACACGCACACACACGAACACGCACACACACACACACACACGCACACACACACACACACACACACACACACACATATGTATATATATATATATATATATATATATATATGTTCTAGATATATATATGTTCTAGATTGGATTGAACGTGCAGACATATACCTTTCAAACATGAATATGGTGGAGAAACCAAAAATGCAAAATACGAAGTTACAACGACATTCATAAAGAAATATATATATATATATATATATATATATATATATATTTGAATCATCAACAAACACAAAATCATTTTATAGGTGTGTGATAACAGCTAAATACAGTGTTAAATTGAATACGCTAGTTGTAAAACATCAATACCATTTGTCGAAATTGAATGCTCTAACTCTAGTCACGTGTCCTCCCGTTCTTAAAGGAAACCAGAACCCAAAGAGAAATGTGGATGGAGTGAAAGCAGCAACATTAGTAGAACAGATCAGTGAACATTTGAGGAAAATTGGATAGTCGATGCAAAATTTATGTATTTTTAAAGTTGTGGTGTTGCAACCGCAGGATGTGGAGACTACCTGAGTTTATAACATCATGTGTAGACAACAATTATTAAGAATATAAAGAAAATTCAACATGCTTTCACTTTACTGGTATAATGAAAGAACACTTGACTAACCGCTTTCAGAAAGCAGGGATAATATGTCAGTATCAAGTTGATGGAATGTGTCATTTTCATGAAAAGTGAAATTTTGTGGAATTCCCTTTATATTTTCTTTATACACCTGTATTGTTGTCTACACATGACGTCATAACCTCTGTAATCTCCTTATCCAGCAGTTCCATCATCAAAACTTTAAAAATTAATACCATTTGCATCGATATTTTGATTTTCCTCAAACTTTCACTCATGTGTTCTACTAATGTTGCTGCTCTCACTCAATCCACATTTCTCTTTGGGTTTTTGTTTTCCTTTAACTATACAAGTGTCGCTGTGTGACTGGTATTATGTCACCGACATACAATCGGATGATTCTCCCAATGTTGTCTAGGGTACGTCTTGACAGTGTGAGGCGACAGTTTCACAGATTTGGCAAAAAAAAAAAAAAAAAATGATATCATATATCATGTTTGTCACAAATGGGTTGAGTGTTTACTTTCTTTGAACTAGGTTTCATTTGGATGGATAGCTAAATTGTTTAAGAGAGCAAGTATTTGATAATTTGAGCGTTTTCACTCGACATTTTACCCTTTGACTCCATGTCCCGCAATCTATCGAGTAATTACTAATGCAAATACTTTCAGCTAATTTCAAAATATGGGGACACTTGAGCAATTTTAACAATACATTTCACTTGACCTTTGACCCCATGGCAATTTTTTTTTCCCTACAGAATCATTTCGCAGTAATGCATGTAGGTTTATACGTAGTTTGATTAAAGGGGATGGCTAGTAACCGATCAGTGGGAATCAGTGGGAATGCTGAGGGATGATTATTCCAATCCTTGTGGGATTCATTTAAGAGTACATTATATATCTACTGTTGTGTGAAAATCATATGCTTCAAACGGTCTCATATTCAAGTAATGTGCAGATTAATGCCCCGTCACTGACCAGGCACGCTAACCTGGAAACATTAAACTGCACATTACTTGAATATGAGACCATTCTGAAGCAGATAATTTTGACACAATAGATATATAGTGTACTCTTAAATGAATCCCACAAGAATTGGAACAACCATCCTCCAGCATTCCCACTGATTCACACTGATCAGTTACTAGCCATCCCCTTTAGTGTTATAAATTGAGAAAGATCCATGGTATGGACAAAAAGTGTAATTTCAGCATGAAATAAAGCACCCTTGACATCTGACCCAATGATCCCCAAAAATCCCAAGAGCATCATCGCCAGGGAGTCTGGGCATTATGTACTAAGTTTCATGAAGATACCTCGAGCCATTTCTGAGATATGGAAAAAAATGAAATTCTAGCATTTATACTTCACCATTTACCTTATGACCTCATGGCCCCCAAAACTTACTCTAAAGAATCTTTATTTGGTTATACATGTATACACTAAGTTTCCAAAGAACCTTGAAGTATTGCATAAATATGGGGGGGGGGGGGGGGATAATGAAGTTTTAAGAATTTTGCCATAACCTGTCACCTTTCACCGTGAGCATTTGCATCCAAAAGTTGATAGGCACGACTTCGTCCACTCATACATGAAAATCAAGACATATCCAAGTTTCATAAAGATACCTGAAACGGTCTTTAAGTCCGCAAAATCTATTACGGACGTAAAGACAGATGGAAGGACGGATGGATGGACAAACGGACAACCCAAAAACATTATGCCTCCGGTGACACCTCGTGGCGGAGGCATAAAAAAGGGATCTCACTATGCATTTAAGATCTTTCCATCTCAAAGACCCAGTATAGCCTTGGGATATAGGTTAACTACATTACTGACCTGTCTGGTTTGTTCTTCATTCACTGCCTACCGGAGTACATTTGAAAACTACGAATATCGCAGTGATCACCGATCATGTTCCACTTCAGTCAAGATTCTCTGCCTGTGAGAGACGCTGATACCTCATCCCCTCCCCCTCCACCCCACCCACCCCCCCCCCCCCCTGCACACACAATCACACTCACACACACACATACACACAAGCTTTCTATTTTCACCGTACAAATGGGTGATGAAGATGTCAAAAATCACAAAATTGATTATGATACATAAAACTGTGCCTTTGACAATCACTTTAAAATAGTACATAATATACTGGTAGGGGAAATGTCAAACATAATAATGGCACTCTATGCTAAATGGTGTTCAAAGAACAATGCGTACTCCTCTCATTTATTCGATACTTGGCAGGTTCAATACGATTGCATATTAAACACTTGTGAAATATGGTCAAAAGTGAATATAACAAGATGTGAAAATATGACTTTGATTGACAATGTATTACACTTTGCCGCTTATAAGTGACAGATGAAAAGACTTAAAAAAGAATAACAATACCAGACACAGACTGATACAGCAAATTTTGCTTTTCTGTACCATCAAACTAAAAAGTAGATCCCTTTCATCAGTACAGTGTAGTTCTTCTCCCAAATCACTGAAGCTGGCCTTCAACTGACATGGAATTCTCACTTTCCACCAAACCCCATCGATGCAGAATAAATATATTTACAAATATTAATTGATGTACAGTAGTAATCGCCTGAAAGTATGAACACGAGTCATACACTTTCTGCTACTTCTCATCTTCTCATTCCACTGTGCTTTAGACAGCACATGTCCATAATAATACTTATCTCAGAACATGAGTCACACAACATGCTCATCATCATATTATTACCATAATTACACCCTGTTAAATTGAATTAAAATCATGTTGGGATTAACATGTGATGTTGTGGCATTTTGACCCTTTGTCATAGTCAAACTTTCAACTCAAAAGGGCTCACAATGATGACAACCGAATACATGGATGTGTGAAAGGGTTCCTAGATTTTTTTTTTTCAATAATACATATTGTATATGTATATAAATTATGCTAAAATATAAAAACCATAATACATGTATGCATACATAAGTACATACACACAAACTAAGCTCATCACATAGCAATTATCTGCATTGCATTGCTCCAGAAAAGTAAATTAATACATGCACATTGTACTAAGTACCTGACCCTTCTCTCTAGTATAACATTACTAACTTAAAAGTTGCACACAACTGTAAATACTGCTAATAATGCTACTGAAATTAACAAAATTGACAAGATAAATGATAAACATAGAATGTGCAAAATTAAAACACCAAAAAGCTGCAAAGGTAATCATGTGATTTATGCATTCAATAATGATATTGGTTAGGACTGGAACTGAGTGAAAGGGACATCAAGGTTTTAATGATGTCGATATAAGAAGTGAGAGATGGGTGAAAGAGATAGTTCTAAGGACCAATACCAACAAAGATGGGAGAGAGATGGTGAAAATGGAGCAACCTGCTAGGAGAAAGAGATGAAGGACGGAGATGAGGTTTAAAGAGACGGGAAGAGAAGACAAAATGGCTCGAGTGGAAGAGAAGGATTGAGAAGAAGGATTGAGAACACGGATTCATGGAAGTGACCCTGAAATTAGAGAAACCATATGAGATATAGATATAACCCGCGGTGCCGTCATAAACCAGGGTACGACGTTGTGTAGCGCAATCTCATGTCCATCATCACACAATTGTGTAATGTTGTCATGGCGACCATTTTCTCATCATCAGCGCCGGTATAAATCGGCGTGGCAATAACGATCTCAATGCCGAACATTTTCCTTCCACATCAACTTGTGTAATCTAATTCGTTACTATTTGCATGCATTAATTGTTACATAATCAAAAAGCAAGAAAACATTTCAACAATAATACTAAAAAAATATTTGTACACATTTTTTGATAAGCCAAGGTACAGCACTGAAAAAAAAAAAGAATAATAATTCAACAAAAATTGTGAATTTTCATTTGGTACCCAAGGGTACCGAATATTGCATCATAATAAAGATATATATGATAATAAAGTAGTTTGAATTTGTTCATCATGATCAAAACTCAGTGATACACAAGTCAGTTACCAGGACTTGGTGATTAACTACCTCTACCATTTCATGATTTCACTGCGCATACTGATACCACAATATGGCTAGTGTAATATATGACCAAGATTCTACAGGGCATGATTGCCATGATTGGTTACAGGATGCTCTGAAGTGCATACTTTGCAAAGATTATCTCTATTAAAAGACCATCTGCTGTTAACCAAAGGAGTAAACACTTGACAGATAATGTGATCGAATGTTTATTTTCCTTACACACCATTATCAGGGATGATATTGAGGTTCGTTGAAAAAATTGGAAGTAAAAATTTTCAGGTGAATTTAATACATGGAAAGAGCAAAATGTGTACGGACTTGAGAAAAAAAAATCTGAAATCAGATTTAAATCTACAGAATATCATGCCTGCATTATTCCAGGATATTGTCTATGTCTCTTTGTATTCAATCTTGTGTAAATCATGTCTAAAAGATATGGTCCATTCCTCTGCAAAGTTATGATCAAAAGGAGGAAAATTCACACTTATAAATACTTTTAGCAAATCATACTAATTTTCCTTGCTCGAGAGAACAAACATGGCATTATAAGAATACAGTTCATGATCATGGGGCCAAAACCACTTTTCCAATAAAACTATACAAGATAACTCATGGTCAATATATAAATGACATCATGGCACATTAAAAGCTTTTTAGGTTTTGATACATATCTACCCTTTAATCCTACTAACATGGCAAGGTGCATCCAACATTACAGTTTCATTTCGTTCAAAACATTGGTCAGTTTAAAAAAAAAAAAAAAAAAAGATAATAATATTGATAATAATAATAATAATTTCCTGAAAACCACAAGGGTGATAACACAGTACAAAGACTGTGGAGTTAGCACCATTCTTGTTTTGGTTAGAAAATATCAAAAGCAGTCTAGTACCGTCCTACTTTGGCATAAGGAAGCAAGTCAATAAAAAAAGTACTTCTAAATCTTATAAATCGGTGGAATGTATTCCGTACTTAATTCCGGCATCACAGCACTGTTATTACCCAAGTGCTTGGAGATCTCTAACCTAAGCGGGTGGCCTGTGCTCAAAATGAGACATTAAAATAGAAAAGGGCAGGTAAAAACTAGTATCACCACTGATATCTCAGCTTCGGATGATATGCCTGTCAATTCTTGTCATCAAAGTAGAGCATTGTAGACATGAGGTATTTTCTTGAAAGAAGGCTGCTTTCTGGAGGAAAAAATAAATAAAAAAAATCAACCTGTCGATTGATATCCCTTCAAACTTTCACAATTGTAAAAGCAGTTACACAGTATGATTCATAACTTTATAAGGCAGTCCACAGACAGGGAAGCTACACCTTTCAATTTCATGGCATCTAGAAAGAAACTATGAAAATTCTGGAACTTTTTCTTTTGTTCAACTAGTTTTCCTACAAGTCTTGAAATTGAAAAAAAACAAACAAACAAGAAATCAACAGCATGTATAGAATCAAGATGTGCCTAATTAAACAGTAAATCTGTGCAAGCATAGAAGGCCAACAGCTCTTAAAACTGTCTTAGTACAACCGCCAAATGTTATGAATTTGTATCTGTTCCACATAATGTTCCAAGGCACAATATAAAGATATCAAAGGGGTCTGACACTCGTGATAAATAGATGTATTTGTTTCACTAAAAACACTGCTCAGTACACACCTCTGTACTGAAAATCTCTTCAAAATAAAAATGGAAGATGGAAAAATAAATTACATACTCTGATACATTTGCACTTTCAATTTAAATTTCATGTCCAATCTCTATTGATATCCATTCCTTCCTTTTCATTGCACACTAATATACATTCTCTTTCTATTCCTCTACATCATTTGATTCACCGACCACTGTAGAAATCCCTTGTGATTGTGAATCTTTGACCTCTTCTACATTTCCTGCTTCCTGCGTGTGAGTTTCGATCCCTCCATCACTCGCTCTTCTTTTCATGAATTTTCCTCCAATAAGAGTTTTGACTTTCACTTGGAAAGTCCTCTCTACGCAGCCAGTTATTCGTCTCCTGTTCCTCTCTCTCTGCCCTTCCGGGCTCTGCTGCATTCACGCAACAGGCTGGGATGTGTCTGCATTCACTTTAGGTTGTGTCTGCAGTCACCTGGGCTGTCTCTGCATTCACCTGGGCTGTGTCTGCATTCATCTCAGCTGTGTCTGCATTCACTTTGGCTGTGTCTGCATTCACTTCAGCTGTGTCTGCATTCACCTGGGCTGTGTCTGCATTCACCTGGGCAGTGTCTGCATTCACCCTGGCCATATCTGCATCCAGTTTTATATTGGTTCCAACCATGATGTGCTCACTGATCGTCGTAAGGGGTGCATCTATATCATCACCAGCAGCAAGTCCTACATTTTATGAGAAAAGAAAGTACTCTGCTTCAAAACAACAAACAAACAAACAGAATTTGAACTAAATGCAGGCATAACCAATATATGACATGTCTTGATACAAAACATTTGGTAAAATCTTACGTAGCCATAACACCATGACCAGTCCAACATATCACATAAAACACATAACACATAAAACACATTGTTACTTTCAACAAAATTGAACACAATTTTTCTTCTCCAGAAAAAGGCTCTTCGTATATGCACACATTCAAATTTTTTGGCTCACACTGATCCCATATTTTATCGCCTAAAAACATTGAAAGCCCATGATATACATCTATACCTAACTGCCATATTTATGTATAAACACACTCGAAATTTATTACCATTTTTTCATAATACCCTAGTAACCAATGACCATATTCACTTATACCCTACCCGTCGTTCCCATGATTTTCATTTAAGTAATCCGAAGCTTTTACTTGCTCAAAAGTCAATTAGACATCAAGGTCCGGATACATGGAACACTCTTCCTGAGGAGTTGAAACAGTGTGCCTCCTTATTTTCATTTAAAGCAAACTTAAAGAAGTACATTTTATTACAGTATACAGTTGAACCTCTCGTATCCGGACAAGTCGGGACCAGGGCTCATCCGGATAAGGGATTTGGCCGGATATGGGAGACTCAATGCTTTATACATGTACATACACATACACATGTACTGATGTAGCCCATTGTAGTACCACATGTAGTAATGTGTATACTGCAACCTTTTCATTGTTACACTCAGAAACAGACCCCAAAATAGAGGTTTGTGTTTGCAAGAATGAAATCATTTTCTTTTATAAATTCTTGGGATGATTTACCTAAATGATTATTAAGAAATGTATCAAGTATATGTAATTCATGTGTGTTTGTGTAGGAGTTCTCATGGGAGTTGGGAATCCCCCTTTCCTCCCGTAATTATAGTATTAAAAAAAATCACGGCGAGATTGCGTCCGTATAATAGAGGTTCAACTGTACTTCAAATACGAACTAAAAACAAACAAATTATACAACTAATATTGGTCTCCCGATAGCAAACAACGCATATCGTCCCATCTTTCAGTAAACCAATTTTATTATTCTAAATTCCAGCCTATCTGCCATTGTGCACCTTCAAGCACCTGCACACACATTCACCACCACCACCATCACACACTAGAGTTTATTTTCCCCTGCTACCTTCGCAGCAGAATTTATATTGTTACGAATCTAGTACGTCCTTATTTTTTCCTTGGGCCGGCCATCTTTTCAAGCAATGCTTATAATGGCGGCCCTCTGCATAATTGTTTCTTAACTATAAATGTTATTCTTATCACTGCTACATAGACATGCATATTGTATATTATATTTCTTTCATATCGTTGTTTATGCAAGTCAAAAGACTGTGTTAAACTTATTTTATATATTTCCTACATGTTCATGATTATGTACTTATATGTATCGTGGTTTATACAAGTCAAACGACTCTGCGTTAAATTTACTTTGTATATTTCCTGCATCTTCATGATTATGTAACTTATGTATATTGATTTGCAGAAAATAAAGTATCTATCAAACAAACAAATTTATTATGTTTTCATATATAACATATACAATCATTTCATGTATAATAATCCTACAGTTAGAAATTGCACATGAACTTCAATGTAGTAATAGCATTAAAATACCTATTAGGATATATCCCATGCCACTTTGTAAACATGTACCTTATCCCAAAGTGTAAGAATTGTGTATCCATTGAAATACTCATTTTCAGTGCTGTACTTCTTCAGAGAGATGTGCCGTGCAAAACATCATGTTTGAGTTGGAAGTAAAGACGTCTGCAAATACATTCCAGTGAGGCACATCGTGATTGACTATTCTTCAGGGTTGTATTGTTCTCCATGACATTACGAAATTTGGAAAAGCCACAGTCACACAACACTTTGGGGGAGGCCATCTTGGCTTTGTATCCAAGCCCACAGTGTAATGGTGTCCAGAGACTGACTCTGGATAGGTACATGGCAACAAAGTGTGTACCATACAATACAAAGCGGAAGCCATATTTGTGTGGAGATAAACCTTTATAGAGAAGTTGGAAAGTGAGATCCAAGATAGGTGGAAGGAATGTTTTGGTGATGATATGCAGTCACGATCACAAATCCTTATATGTACTGAAAGTTGCATTTTCCTTCTTTGTTTATTTGTAAAACGTCATTTCTGAATGAGGAATGGAGATAAATGAAGAATTTACTCAACAATATGACAAGATACACACAAAAGGCCCCTGTGATCTATTTGTTATATCATAAACATGCCCTTGCACAGCATAAAGCTGAAAACTGTTGGCTCATTCACCATAAGTGCCCACAGAACTCACCAATGTAGTTTGAGAGGAAGTGGATGGCAGCCTGGTTGTTTGCTGCCATGGCAACGTGGGGGTCCAGCTCTCCCCGCATGCTGGCCACCTTGCAGAGGAACTGAGGGAGGAGGAGGCTGAAGTCTGATTGGCTCTGATGCACTGTCCCTCTGATCATTGTCCGCATTATGAAAAGAAATATCCCGCACATATGAAAACAAATGAAATATTACATGCATATAAGCCTTTGACTGTGCACTATTAAAACAAATAGCCCTAGCAAGCTTCACACTTTCGAGGTAAAACATAGTTCTCGTGCGCCTGGAGAACTGTTAAATTTCCCCAAAAAATGTACACATACTGTATGCCTAAGAAATGTGTGGAATAATGCTGTAATAACAAGATATTCATTGGGTAACAACGAAAATGCAGAACATTAGCCAAAAGGTTCGCTGGAGTCACAATGTTATAACTTACCCGATCAGGGTCAGACTAACTCGGACTCAGGGACAACTCAGCCTCGCTTTGACGAAGGGCCGAGTTGTCCCTCTGGATTGTACAGTGTTGTACTATGAAAATGCTTCACGTTCTGGCTGGTCGCAGTTAGGGGCCGAGTTAATACAATGCGCGCATAAACGAACCTCTTTGGCGTGCATAGAAGAAACTCTTTGGCGCGCATACAAAATGAACATGTGCCTATAAATAAAATATAGCGATCACGAACGATCACGAGTTAAATTTTCTGAAATAAGGCCGAGTTGTCTTCGAGTCCGAGTTAGCCTAAATCGTCCCTGGAATAGAACTTGGTATCTGGTATAACGACTTTTATTATTCTTCACTTTTTATCTCAATATACTCCAAAACACTACTCATCATCCTGGCAAATTGCATCAGCAGGGTACGTTTCTCGGTAGACCTTTACGTTATATATTGCAAGCAAATATGAAATGGTGCAAGTTGGGTTCTCAAACCATTTCAGAACTACATTTTACCTTTAATCGTCCATTATTCGCATCATGTCTAATGCAAAAGAAAAGCACAGGTTTTCTCACCTAATAGTTACCATCTGCCGAGGACCCGATGTGGCCTCCGCGTCAGGGAGCAACGTCATAATTGCGGCAATGTTCTTCTTCCACTGGAACTTCTCTGTGTTGACGAAGAGGACAGGCTGGGTGAGGGTCAGGTGGCTGTCGTCCAGCGGGTACATCCACGCATCAAAGCACACACCACACCTTGGGTGGACAAGATGAGACAAGATGAGATAAGAGAAAACATTGGACAATCACAGCACTGTGCATGCCAAGTTAAAATCCCCATTCCATTGACCATCGGAGGCTCATCTGATCCCCAAAATGCAAAATTTTCGGCATTTTGATGAGTTCCAATGAAATTTGATCTGACAAGCTCCAGAGATTCACACCACAGCTCATCAAGGGTGATACCAATGCCAGAAGACCCCTAAAACCTGAACTCAAGTTAATCTGTCTAATAACTGTTTAATCATCGGACACTCAACAGACTTATATATGATGCTGGCTGGACACACCAGACAGCCACACAACACAAGTCTGACACACATCCAACTAGCTCAACTCTCATTAGACTGACTGGACACGTATCTGGCACTCAGTGTCTGATGGCAAACTAAGCTCTGAACTTAGTTCCTTTATTGGATGATTTCGCCAAATCAGATCACGCCCAACATGTCTGACATTGGCCTAACAGTCAACCAACACAAGTCAGATTCATCAGACTGCGATCCGATACACTTGGATGGATGGCCGGACACAAAACTCTTTGCTTCCGACCAGTGACTGATGAGAAAAAAATCTCTGTGGAACGGAGGCATTACGTTATTTTCGTCCTTTGAAGACTTTGGAAGAGGGCAACCTTACGAAAAAACAACAACAACAAAACATCAAAGTTGGGTCGCACATCCACTATGCATAATTACCAGTGCGATTGCGTATACATTCTTACATACAAAAATACATGCATTGTTTAATACAATACATTATATACACAGACAAAGAGACCAATATGTGTACATAAATTATACACATCAACACAAAATCAGTTTAATTTTTTCAAACTCAAACTCACTTGAAACGTCTATCCCGACTGAGGCAAGCGAGGGTGGTAGCCCCACCAAATGAATGCCCACAGACAGCCATATCTTCCATGTCAAGGTGGTCCTACAAGGTCAAGAAATTGTACACAGCGTATCAAAAAAAGATAATCCAACTTTGGAGGGCTATCATTTCTTCTGATCTTTTATGGTCCATAACCTTTAACATTACCACCATTGTTGATAACTTGGTCACTACCACAAAGGCTAACCCATCATCTATTTTCTCTCTTCATATTCAAGACATGATTTCTCGCTGCGAGCTTCGTGTTGAATATGAACAGAGAAAAATGGACTGTGGGGGTGACCACGTTATCGGACAGGTGGCCCATGTTAAAGGTTATGGACCATAAAATGTTAGAAGAAACCCTAAATACAAGCCTACATTCGTACAGGCTGGCCTGTTTATGTGATCCCTTTCATTGACAGATCTCATCCATTCATTGAGACATTCATTGTTCCTTCATGTAACACTCAAACTTAGAAAAAGTGCAGTTTGTCATTGTTGCCTTTAAAGTTCATGTGCTCAGTCATGCATGACAATTGTCAACATAATTCATGTATCAATGAAAAGGGGAAGTGTACTTCTTTCTTCACAATCAGAATTGCACTCTCCATAGCTGACAATTATAAAATGGTAGCCCTCTAAAGTTGGATTGTCTTTTTTTATACACTCTGTATATACAGGTGTGAAAAAAAAAATTCATGACAATCAAAATCTTTTCCTAAACAAATTTTTCTTTATTATGCACGTATAAACTATAAGATACAGTGCTCTGTATCTCTTCCACTCTTTCTCTCTCTGCTTCAGTACAGGTTCAAGTTTACACAGACCTCGTCAGAATCTTCCTATTAAATAAATTTTTGTATCACTGGAAAAGGTATAGTTTATAATCACTAAACACACTGATGTATCAAAGAATTCCTCTGTAGTGATATCCTCCAAATTGGCAGAAAAATGTTGGGACGTAGATATTATGTTCATAATCTAATCTTTTTCTACAAAACCTGCACCAAAGAAATTTGGAACTCTGCTGTGGTGCTTTTCATTTCACAGTCAGCGATAGGGTAACTGATGTTCAGACATACATTATGTACGTACAATATTTGTGTTCCTGAACTAACAAATCTATCAAAACTTATATGGAGTAACTTGAGATTACAAAGTCGCAAGAGTGACAGGTAAGTTACCTGAAATTGAGCCAGGTCAAAGTCTGGGTCAAGATCATTTTCAAGCGCTGAGCCATCATTCAAGTCTTGGAGGTAGTCTAGCACTGCTATACATTCATCTTTTCTCTGGTTAACCTGAATGGGAAAAATCAAGGAAAAGGAATTGCTTTTTATAAATTGTGAAATTACTCATCAAAAAGACTTATCCATTCACATCTGGTTGAGAATACCTCACATAATCATACATGTTTTATCTTCAAGGAGAATGCAGTGAGGAGGAAGCATTCTCCTCAGTATGTGACATCACATTAAAAAGAAATGTAATTTTTGCAATATGACATCTCCATTCATGGCTTACACAAATAAAAGATAGGCAGAAATTCACAGCCCTACAAGTACGTACATGTAAAATACCTTCCTTCAGTCAATCACGTAGACAGTAGTACAGTGTTGGGAACTTATCTCAATGAAAAGCAATAAATGCTAATAATGATACTTAAAGTGTACAGAGAACTAAATGACTGAATCATTCGCAATGGTTTTTGCAACTACAATTGTATGATAACAATAATACAGTTGGATACAATTTCCGTATTAAATATACGGCACATACATGCATACATAATTAGTAATGTGAAACTTCAAGTACTTTGACGTTGATAAAAGTTACAATAAATTCCTAGTACTGCTAGAAGAAACAGGCAAACAGATGTACATGTAGCTAATGAATCACAGCAGCATATATTACATAGTTTTTGTTTGTGTTTTCTTTTTTTCTCTTTTTTTCTTGGGGGGGGGGGGGGTGGTCTATCTGCATGAATGCCGAAAAACCATGATACCAACATTTCTGTCCAAGGATTGAATGCCTCCTAGTTTTGTGTCATACCACAGTGACTGATGCTGACTGATGCAAAAGTTTAAAAAAATTAAAAAATAAAAAATCATCTTTCTTGCCATGATTTAGCATTTACTGGTGACCTACATGAACAGACGTCCAAGGTCAATTAACTGAGATACTTGAGTAAAATGCGATAGCAAAGTAGCTTGAGTAGTAGGATGACAAGAGTCCACCAAGTTTACTATAGGGACAAGGGGGAGAAGATCCTATATCTTCAGATGCTTTTTTTGTGTGATGATTTGGCTTAATGACTGTATGTGCAATAGTGAATGTGTGCACGTGTGCATATGCGTGATTTGTTCAGTCCAGGGTTCAACACTGAAGTGTATCAGCCTGCTTCCAACAGTACTGATAAAGTGCATTTAATCTCAAAAAACAAACACACACAGACAGTGCTCTTCTAGTGACCTTCACAGTTTCTTGTAAGACACTGATCCTACATGTATGTGATTTCAGGAGAGCTGTAGCTGGATCAAGAGACTACTGTAAAACCAGATCAATTTGCGGGATGAAACTTTCGCAAATTGGAGCCAACAGCCTTTTTCGTGGCATGATATTTTTGAGAATTGCCACTGGCATTCAATGCATACAACTGACAAAAAGAACTTTCATGTGCACATTTTCATTTTGAGAATCTGGGCTCTTGCAAAATTTGTGAAATTAAACTGCCCACAGAAATTTCTGGTTTTACTGTACAGCAGTCCTCTTTGCTTTGCTCATCAGTATGGTAGTACAGGGGGGCATTTCATGAAGTGCTTTGGTCAGATATTTTTCTGACAATCTGTTACAAGCTACTGAAATCCTTGCATCTGATTGGCTGAGAGCAAATTTGTCCGACAACTTTGTCTGCAAAAATGCTTCATGAAAGGTTAGTCCTTTTCTCCTTCTCTCATTTCATGAACTTTACTTCCTCATCCTGTAAATTGACATAACCCATTGACTTGGGTCCAGTTAAAATACACTGTATAGTTATTATACATTTTTGCAACCACAGTATTACAGAAAAGCAAAATGAATAAACACCACCAAAAAATAATACTGCAAAAGTGGAAATTTTAGCATCAATAATTTTTCGTGTTTGGCGGGGTGAGATGAATTTTTTTGCATGTTTACAATTCACAGACGATCACATCAATTGGCTAAGCACTTCAGACAGCTCACCATTTCCATGGCGGCTAAGGGGTTTGGCAACACAACAGTGAAAGAAAACTGGTCCACACTGTGACAGCAAATTCACTCATGCTGCAGGACTATTGAACACGAAGGAAACTACAAAGAGCATAGCAGTTGTACTCCTAAAATATACCTAACTTGAATTCAAAAGATGTAAAATAAGATTACATATAACAAGCAAACAAATGGCACACTTTTGTATTTGTGTTTATAGTTTCATGTCGTGCAAATGAGCTGAAACTGCACCCTGCGTAAAGTTTCATTTTCATAGTGCTGGTATAGTAAGTTAAAAGCAGAATTGAAATATGCACGCATATGATGTATCAACTTTTTTATGACATCAAAAAAGATCATGATATTGCTGTTCAGGATTGATGTACTGAGAGTGATGACATATAGTGTAACCTGCCATTCAGCTTGCAAGCACACACAAACACACAGTTAAACTAAACACTAACCTGTCTTGTACGTAGTTCCTGGTCCTCATACGGGGCTCTATGATACTCAACCCATTGCTGACCTATATGGTTGGTGTCTTTGCCTTTATCAGGTGAGTTACTGTTGTTATCATTGATGATAAATGAGCAACATGCTGACTTGTCCCTGCAATGAAAGAGCAAAAAAATAAATATAAGGATATATACAGTGCACTTCCGTTACAACGAACACGGTTACAACGAAATTTCGTTATAACGAAGTAAAATTTCTGGTCCCAAAATTATCACCATTAAAGTCTATGGTACGAAATTCGCTTATAACGAACACGGTTATAGCGAAATTTCCGTTATAACGAAGTCTTTTACGAGCGCCACAGACAAAGAAAAACAAGAGAAATGTGCTCCGTTATAACGAAATGCTAATTGCTTTCGAAAATATGTAGCGGAACAAGCATTGACAGCGTCTCTGCATGGGCGAATGCTTCACATCACAACGCGTTCGCTCCTTGTGTCACGCACAGTTTCTGTTCGAAGGGAGCGATTAATATTGTAATACAATAATCCCAAGGCACATTTCACATAGCTTTCCAGTGTATGTTGAGGATTCAGCAAACAGAATATGATATATATATGCATGGTTTCCTTGTTTTTGTTGTATATTGTATTGTTCGGTTATAACGAAATTTCGTTATAACGAAAGAAAACTGTCGGTCCCAAGCATTTCGTTATAACGGGAGTGCACTGTATTTTAAATAGACTTTTCTCAGAAGGCATGAAAGCAGAAACCATAAAACAGGAACACACACGTGGTTCAGGGTAGCAAACTGTTTTGAAATGCTAATTTTGACAACTTTTTTCCCCAAATTATGAAATTCTGTATTGAAGTAAAAAACAACAACAATAGTTCCACATACTCAGATTTATATGGTAGTACACAAAACTAGCCAGCCTCTCACTTCCATGTTTTGTTTTGTTTTTTATTTCTAACATGGCTTGAATTGACTGGTAGGTGATGTCGATACTTTGAGAAGGAAAAGCAGGAATTCATGCAGTGATACAACAGTTTCCTTCATAATGACAATTCACAAACAGGGTCTGCTGAATACTTACAGCAGCAAATTGACGTGAAAATGGTCAGTTTCACACAATTTCAGGCAAAACAGGTGAATGATATCACCCCTTGTACTTGCCCCAAAGAGACTGACCAATAGTCAGCATAACAATATGAAGCCTGCGTTGATGTGACAAACAAGAAGAAACAGAAGGGGGAATGTAAGGGCAAAGTGATACCTGTGCTCAACAGCAGCCACCACACAGCCCATGGAGGCAAGGTCAATACATATACTGGTGTATGTGGTCCGGCATCCCCCCAGGCCGTGGGAGTAGACGATGACTGGGTATTTACTTCGGCTGGAAGACAGCTGACCGTGCCACATCACTGGCAGGGTGAACTTGGCTGCAAAGATTGAGATATTGGTGCATCTATAGGAGTTTGTACAAGGGAGCAGAACTCATTCACATTGACTAATAATTTATCTGCAGCGAATATAACTCAGGTCTGCCAACATTCCCACATTCAAATCAGGGAGATTCCACACAGCAATCAGGGAGAAATCTGCTTGTTACATGCATTTCAATGGGCGGAAATAATTTCCAAATCAGGGAGATTTTAATAATCTCTCATTAAAACATGAACAGATTTTGACATTTTCAGGGAGACTCCTCCAGAATAAGGGAGACTTGGCAGCACTGATAACTTCCTGTCAGACCAAGTAATATGTCAGGACACTCTTGATGTGCAACATTCTGAATTTTTGAGTTTTCGCTAGCTACAGCAGAGGGGATCTTTCTTCTAAAAAAAAAAAAAAAAAAAAGCCACATTTGAATCACCTCTAACAAATCTCTGTGATCTGCCAATTGGTACTGATATCCTTGGTATTAGTCCTTCCAACATTTCTTTTCACTGCGCAACTCATCTTGTCTTCTTTCATTTTCCTTTAAACTGTCACTGTCTAACATTTTAGTTTTGTGTTGTTTCTTGCATTATTTCTCCCTTTCATTCTTCCTTTTTTGTCATCATTTCTTACTTTCTTCCTCTCTTCTTATAATTTTTTTTTTCTCCACATTTCTTCATACAATGTATGATTGATTCTTTATCATTTCATCTTTTTGCCACTACAACTCTGCTCCTTTATTTTTCTTGCTAATGAAAAAAAGAAACGAGGAATTTCTGGCTGCTCTGAAATTCAAAATTGTTTAGGGCTGATAATAGACTCCTAACAGCACAACATACAACATGTAATTAATTCAAAAATGTTTGAATCTAAATAGAATTAGTCAAATGTATAATTCAGCTGCATATTATAATAAACATGAGCTGGTGAATATCTAGACACACATACACTTGAAAAAGAGGACTTACACAGGAGAAATTTCAATGTCACTGCTACAATCTTCTTTCCCATCACACTCCCATAGCCTTTGGCATATTGGTTGCTTGGTAACCAGCTCGGTCTATTCTGCTGTGGAGGGCCATCAGCCAGCTTTTCAGTAGGATAGTATAACCGGAAGAATACCCTGTGAATGGAGGAGAGGCAGGAGTGTAGTATAAAGTTTTTGTAACAGGGATACACAAAACATGCTTTGCTTAATTTCAAACACAATCTGATTCTCAGTGATATTGTTGCACATAGAGAAAACTCCTTCAGCAAAACCTGAATATTTGGGCTGATGTTTTCATCGAGACAAACTTCTTTCTTGTGGTTCTTTTTTCAAACTGATCCTCAGCACAATGGAAGTTATACTCCTTTTAGCTGTCTGCTACAGCAAGAACACGCCCATCAAGAAGAGTGACGAGGAGCTATTAAATTACAGTACAGTAATTGCATTATCATTTTTACCCTGATGTCGACAGCCCAGCCATCACATCCGCACAGCCGACTCCATAAGGCCCAGGTCCTTCTGGGATACCACGAGGGGTTTTGTTCTTGGCTGAGTTTGGCATGTTTGAACCTGGAAAGCAGTGATAGGCACAAATAGAATGGTCATAGTATTGTAAATAAAAGAGGTGCAGAGTTAAATTGCTCCAGGGATACAGATACTATTCAACATCATGGTGGCTGAACAATCTTAGTGATCACACACATTGAACAAAGTTTACTAGAGTAATCAACCCTGTTTGCAGCGGGGTGCCTATTTGTGGCCGAGGCAGTTTCATTCATCAATAAAACACTAATGAACATTATGTGTGCTTAGTCCCACTTTCAAACACAAGCAGGACTAAACTCGCAAGTGTTCCGGGAAGTGAAGTCTGATGGGCATTTTCATCATCATGAAACGGCCCCTGCCACAAATAAGCATGCTGTACAAGGTTTGTCGCAAACAGTGTTGATAGAGCTCTGTAATTCTAAATGTACACACTTTGATATGCACATGTTCACATTGAGGTGGTCTCTCAGTATGTTTCAAGACAAGTGGTAGCATGTGTTGCGTTTGATGAGAGTCCCTCAATCAGTTATATTTTTGTTATTGATTTCAAAATTTAAAAAAAAAACAGTGAGAATGGAGAGCCATGTAAGGAAATGAAATTGTCTAGAACAAGGTATGAGAAATGAGGTTATATTTTCTTCCTTTCATGAGGAATGTGGTGGTGTGAGATGTAAATTGCACATTGATGTGGCTCTATCCAGCCTCTCTCTAGCGTCTAGCGTCTAGTAACACATGTGTGTGGCTGTAGTTTATGCACTGCCTATAAATCGAATAAAGGACAGATCTATCTAAAGTACAATTTATTTCTAATTGTTAATTTCTGATGGCACTGGATCTGGAATGAGTAATGGTTGGGTGTCTAATGTTTTTCTATCAATAGATACTTAAAGGACAAGTTCACCTTCATAGACATGTGGGTTGAGTGAGTGCAGCAATATTAGTAGAACACATCAGTGAGAGTTTGAGCAAAATCGGACTATCCATTAAAAAGTTATGAATTTTTGAAGTTTCTGCTCAGTCACTGCTGGATGAAAAGACTACTTGTGATGTCACATGACTACGATATAAAGAAAGAATAAAGAAAATTCAACATATTTCCATTTTTCTCGCACAACAAAAGAACACTCGACTTCTCTCTTTCAGAAGGCAGGGGGAATAATATTACCCTTAACATACGTCAGTAGCAAGTCAAAGAAATGTGCACTTTATTCAAAAAGTAAAGTTTTGTGAAATTCTCTTTTTATTTTCCTTATATAGTTGTACACATTAACATCATACACTGTAGTAGTCTTCTCTTCCAGCAGTGACTGCGCAGATATTTAAAATATTCGTAACTTTTGAACGGATTGTCCAATTTTCCTCAAACTTTCACTAATGTGTTCTAGACTTCTACTAATATTGCTCCATTCTCTCATTCCTTCTGTACATGTATATGAAGGTGGACTTGTCTTTAAAATATCTTTTACAATTTGCCTGAAATTTTACTCACAAGTCACATGTATAGAAACTACTCTGAATTCAAAAGTACACATATATAGTGAAAATGTGATGTGCGGTAAACGCTCCAAATCAAGATACATGTAACTGCGTGGGTTGTTATTTTGATGCACTCAGTTGTGCTGTACTTTGAAACCAACACACACACCTTGCCATAGAACCACTCACAATTGAAAGATTGATTCAAATGACCACCAATCGATCGATGAACAGGCCCAGACCTACTAGCGTTGATGGAATTAAGTAAAGTAAAGTAACACCCCTACCATCTATTGACAATACATGTGAAACACATGAAGTGCTTTTCCAATGTGCCATTAATAGGCCCTATAATCTACAGAAGACTACGGTATGACATTGTTTTGCTGCTGATCTTGTTTATCAGTTTCTCCAGTAATATTTTGACATCATCATTGTTATTGATCATCAAATCCCCAGTAAAAAAAAAAAAAACATGCAAAACCACTGGCTACTGCACATGCACGTACGTAGTCTCATGCCCAGCCATGGTCGACATGGATGCATTTGAATGTTTGTCCTGTAAAATTTTACACGTACTGTAAGTGCAGCTGTTGCAAGTGTAGGCCTACACACAATGCAACAAATAGAATCTAGAGGGGGTCGGTTTCAATTGACAGTGTCGAGGTGTTGGACACCTTCTACCGAGTCTACCTGTATTCAATCTAAATCTAATAATTAAATTTATAAGATTTAAATTAAGTAGACTAGTCTAGTAAGAACCTTGAACCCAAGTTCAGCAGCTCCTTAGCTTAGTAGACCTTGCTTGGTTGGAACTGTAGTCTGTCCCGGGAAGACAGGTTTGCAACTGGTATTGTTGTTGACACATTTCTCTACATAAAGTATTGAACTCTCCCTAGATTACGTTAGACTTATCATCAACCTCGTCACATCTGAAATCAGAACAAGACAAACAACACATTTATAAACGTATGGGACCACGCTAATCTCGCTGTCGACGGAGGAAGAGTCGTAGGCCTGGTAACCGGTAAGCGCAGGCAGCGAAAACATGGTCATATACCCATGCCATGGCCATACTTTCAGCTCAGAGCTGGTTCGTTGGGCGTTCCAAACAGACAACATGCCCGACCGAGATAAATGCAATTAAAAACCAAGCCTTTAGATTGGCTTTACTTCAAAAATAAGTATTTTACCTTTTCCTTTATTGACCGGCTTCTCACCAATTTCTTAGAACACGTCAGTTGGTTTTCAGACGATCTCATTCATCGATCGGCAGCCGGTCCTTCGTGCAGTGGTGATGGTTCACTGCACTATAACGGCTGTACCATTGATACGATCTTTCGTCGTTCAGAACAGCTGATGGACCTTTTTGACTTCCGGGGTACGTACCTGCCTATTTTTGGCACGATTGCGTACACTTCCCACCCCATGACGTACTCAGTACATGTATTCGTTAACTTGTTATCGTCTGCTACGTTGCCTGTAGGCCTATAGCTAGGAGCTAGGTCATTTGAACCCATATCTGTAAGGCCTATCTGCCTGAAGATAGCGAAATCCGATGACAATATGGACAAATAAAGATTTTGACGACCATGCATGATGAGATGGTTAGTCTACTTCCTATAACCATCGATAATAAACCACATGAGATAGATAGTGAATACTGTACAAGGTATTGGGTCTCTTTCAGTGTGTTTCTATTGCTGCAAACTTAATTCCCACTCAAAGTCAAGATGTACCTTTTTCAGCATTCGCCATAAACTGCTTTGACTTAATGTGCAAATGTCCGCACAATTAAAAAAAAACAATGTAATCCCATCCCCACATCCCCAAAAAGGAAAAAATCAAAGAAATATCTGTTTTTATGCACACATCCTGATCGTATATCCACTCACACACACGCCCCTCACACATGCACATACCCACACACACATATAATTATGTACACATGCACAAACACAGATGTAGGGCCTATATAGACCAGGGGCCACAAAACCAGTGGGCCTGGGGGCTGCAAACATTCTGTAGCTCCTGTACAGAGAGAGAGATAGATAGATAGATAGATAGATAGATAGATAGATAGATAGATAGATAGATAGATAGATAGATAGATAGATAGATAGATAGATAGATAGATAAATAAATAGATAGAGATGGAGGGATGGAGGGATGGATAGATAGATAGATAGATAGATAGATAGATAGATAGATAGATAGATAGATATAGATAGATAAATAGATAGAGATGGATTGATGGAGGGATGGATAGATAGATAGATATAGATAGATAGATAGATAGATAGATAGATAGATAGATAGATAGATAGGATAGATAGATAGATAGATAGATAGATAGATAGAGATAGATAGATAGATAGATAGATAGATATAGATAGATAGAGATGGATGGATGGATGGATGGATAGATAGATAGATAGACAGACAGATAGATATTGAGAAAGAGAGAGAGATTTACAGAAGAATATAAAGTCTTTCTCTCTCCAAAAAAGATAAGAAAATAAATAACACAAAATCATATATGTCCATTTTATCCAGTGAGTTCTTTAGTATCTGGAAGAGGCATACCACAAATATAAACACAAGAGGCTCTTTCAAAATGTCTGAAATTTATGTACATTGTATTTCAATTACTATATACAAAGCTCACTCAAATTACTGCTCCAATTTAAACTAAATGGGGCACAGACATAATACCAACAAATATCTTACAAGGCGCTTTTCCGCAATCATGTTCTACTTCTTCTTTTCAGTCGGGTTCAGCTCATGTTTTAAATGAGCAATACCACCATGTCATAAGAGGACAACACAGTAGATAGAATCAAGTGTGTCTTCTTGGTTTCGTGCATACCAAGCCCAACATAAATGGCATAAGAATGACGCCTCTATTGGATCACTTCACAAATCGGTCTGTCTATCTGGGTCAAAGTACAGCACAGATTACCATGCCTTTGTTGAGTTTCGTCTTCCTCTTCTGTTTTGTTTGTTTTTGTGCCTTTTTCTACTCAGTGACTTTGGGCAAAGGAATGGTAAAAAAAAAAAAAAGATGATCAGTAATTATTCCCAGTCAATTGCTTCCATTCAGGGAGAGGTACAATATACTCTTCAAACAACATGCCTACCAAGGCATTTATGATATATTTTTCATGTGTTTGTGTCTTTCTTTCTTTGTTTATTAAATTTATTTGAATGCATGCTTGTTTTGTCCCAACATGCAACATTGCATACATGTATAAATAAGAGACTTGACTTAAACTAAGAGCATACTGTCAACAGCTGTGTATGGAAAATTCAGTATCTTGGACAAGTTTTGGAATGCTTAATATCCATATTTCACTTCAGCCTAGACAACATTACTACACAGGGACCGCTGAACATATTTTAGGATGGGGGTGCGAGGGTAAAGGGTCAATGGTACCCTATGTCATGCATTGTGTTATTTCTCATTTCCTATTTGTCTAATTTATACCCCCCTCCCCCACCCCCGTTCGGCAACCCCTGCTACTAGTGTATTACCCTGTCTTTGGTTGTTCTGATGTGCATAGGCCTACCCATAACCATGGTAATCCCATAGTGTAACTATGAACTGATGAATGACGATGCAAAAGGCATACTATGTGTTCGAACTGTGTGACTCCAAACTGAATCTTTACAAGTTGCTGGAGGTTTACCCTTCTCAAACATAATGTCCAATAATGGGATGAGTGTGTCATGGTATACTCTGCATAAGTTGACCAGCAGGGCCAACCAAAAAACATTTTACGGTGTGATACACATCAAATTTTCCATTATGCTCCCTTTCCTCTGGCTGGGTTATAACAATGGTGAGATACAATGGGCAAACATATACACCAACAATATAACCATTCTCCCAAAAGTTAGTTTCCAACGATATTCTTCAGAAGCAAAATCTGTGTATAAAGTCATTTGCAGAATAAGCACATAGGACTCAAAAAAGATGCACAGACATTTGATAAACATTGCCCATTGTTTTCCAACAGCCAATTTTGGTCGTACAGTCAAATGAGGTTATGAAACAATAGATTTTGGTAATGTCTTCTCTGATGTTTTGTGTGCATTTAGGTGGGCTACAAGATATACGATATATTTCCTTTGCATACAACAGCTGGGTAACTAAACCGTTTATGCCAGTTTAGTCAAAAGGCTAACTAAAGTTGTAAAGTCACAATGCAGCCCTCGAAATTACAAATTAATTGCTCAAGGGTTCTAAGCAAGAAAATAAATACATTTATTTAAAAATACACAGAAGGATAGCAAAGATAATGCTGACTAAGATCATTGCTAACAATGATGATGACATCATTAAAAAAATAGAGATGTTGCTATGGCAACTGGTATGCCTCTGCCGTATCACATGGTTCTCCTGATATGTCCATAGTAGGTCCTGGCTATGTGAGACAATTTCACATGACTGGTCAAAAACGGAAATAGCATGCTTTAGAAGAGTTTGGCACCACCAAAAATGTGTAGAGTGTTTACATTCCTGGAAACAGGTTTCATTTTGATGGCTAAATTGTTAAGAAAGCAAGTATTTGGAATATGAGCATTTTTCACTTGACCTTTGACCCTTGGTCTTTGACCACATGGCCTACAATCACTAATCGGTTGCATCCTATTTAATTTTTTTCATAAGAATACTTTAGACTATTCTCAAAATACGCAAAAAAAAACAAACAAACAAACAAACAAACAAACAAACAAATATTAACTCGACCGCTGATGCCATGGCCCAAATCTTTCCCTACAGAATCATTGCGAAGCATCAGTAACACGTGCATTGAGTAATCACCAAGGTATGGTACCCAAAAAAAAGGTGTAATTTCTGCATTTTAACCCTAACTAGGCCGGGCTATTTAGGTAGATGATAGAGCCGGGGGGGGGGGGGGGGGGGGGGGGGGGGGCCTCCCAGGCCCCCCCTCCGGATCTCGGCCGTTGACCGCGCGATCGCGACGAAAATTGGCACACGCATTGCCTATGATGTAATCTAAAGTACCAAGTTAATTTTTTCAAAAATTATCATTTACACTAAATTATGCTAATTTTTGCATAATGATGCATGAAATCAGACAATTTGGTATAAATCACTAAATAAAGCTCAAAACAGGAACATTTTAGGTGTAGATATTCTTTTTAGTGTCCTTAGCAAATGTACGAGATGAAAATTGCACAATCAGAAAACATTTCCGAAGTATTTTATTGTTTTTTGAATTTCTTATGTATTTCCTTGTTTTTTCGACTTTATGTTTTTCATTGTTTTTTCGATGAAATTTGTCCGTGACATTGTTCCGAACAAGAAAATGCGTTATTAATTCATTTTAATCAATAAACCTCCAAAATAATCATGCTTTTATGAAATTTGCCTGTAAACTCAGTTTGCATTGAAATTGTACACAACTTCACGTTTTTTAGCAATTTTTGGTCTGACATGCACGTGCATATTTATGTGCAACTTCGGAACCGCGCACCCGGGCATCGCAAATTTGGTGTCAAAAGATGCGGGAGACTCGAAAGAAAAAAGTCATGAAACGTTGCGGCGATAGCTTCTCGCGATAGCGATACATCGCGCGAAACGTCGAGGGGGGGCCTCAGAGGCCCCCCCCCCGGCCTAGTTAGGGTTAACATATACCTTTAACCCAAGACCCAAAAATTTCACAGAGAATCATTGTCAGGCAGTACATGCTTATGTGCTGAGATTTATGAAAACACTTTGAACCACTTTTGAGATATATGGAGAAAAAATAGATAATTTAGAAGTGCTCTTGACCTCTGAACTTTTGACCTTTATCCCCTGGTCCAAAACTTTCCCTGAAGAATCTTTATCTGCTAATACATGCATACACTAAGTTTCAAGAAAATATCTTAAGGTATTGCATAGACATGGGTGAAATACTGTCATTTTAAGAATTTAACCTTGACCTTTGACATTTGACCTCATGCATGTACACCCAAAATTTGATAGGCATAACTTCATCCACTCATACATACATATGCCAAGTTTCATTTTGATACCTCAAATGGTTTTTAGGTTACGCTATCCACAAAATCGATTTACGGACTGAAGTAAAGACAACCAGAAAACATAATACTTCCGACGACACTTTGTGGTGGAGGCGTAAAAAAATACTGATGATAATCAGAGCAGTAGTACACATAGTAGAAGCAGCAACAGCAGTAATAATAATAATAATAATAATAATGGCTACACTACTCATGATATTATCATCATCATCATCATCATCATTATCATAAAGATTAGCAATGCTGGAAAGAGAGAGAAGACAAACAAAAGGAGAAACTACACAGAAATTATTCAAATTCATAAAATTCTTCCGTCGAATGTTTTCAATTTACCGATTGACAAATTACCCTTCATCGACATAAATACAGATATCATATTCTTTATATTTTAGGGGACATATCGCACAGAAACTCTAATCTATGGACCCACAAGAAAATAGGATGGAATCTGTCCCAAGTCTCAGGGACCTTTGACCCACAGCTGTAGGTAAACCAGCTTCCTGTAGCCACTATGTTGGACATGCATAAGCCCACTTGTGCATATCTGTGTGAGCATTTTCTTATTTCCCGTTCAATGAGACAGAGGGTGCAGGTAAGGATAACAATGTATTACCATTTTGAGAAGAGAAGCCAAAATATTGAGTGACAGGCAGGCAAAGCTTAATCATCAAGGCTCTCTGAATTAAATAACATCTGCCATCAATACACAATGCCTTGTGAAACATACTACATACTGAAGCACCAATCATGTGCGCTTTCTTATACACTGTTTGTTGAATCAATCAGAGATATCCTTGTTGTATATCAATCGCTGACCCAAATTTGGAAGGTTCGTGTGTGAAGGGTTTGGAGTTTCAGCACGGTTCACGCCACCATATCTCAAGCACAGAAGCAATCCAGTTTGGATAATATTAACCCGTTCAGGACGGTTTGATTTTGCTACAACATGCATTTCCCATAGACACCTGTCCGAGTATACTCGGGACTCATCCTCCACGGGTTAATCGATGAGTATGATTTGCCAGCCACAATGAGGGAACAGAATTCATACAGTCACAGTGGCACATAGCATGTGTATGGTATATCATTATATTCCAGTAGCATAGGTTGAGTTCATAGAGGCATAGAAACATGATATCCCTGGACAGTGCCTCACTTCAAATCTTCCGCGCAATGTCACAAGTTGGCATCCAGCTTCTCCTGAGCGGTAGCATGAGAATTCATGAAGCGGGAAATGCTCATCACAGTTCGGATTTATTCCAGAATCCCCACAATGAGTTGTGTACAGCTTAATTACTGATCTCAATGTAAGCACACACACAGATGGAGAGTCTCGACTGGAGTCGACCATTACCAATGAGTGGACGCTTCGGTGCAAGTATCTGCTGAGTGATGATATTCGTAGTTTTCACATTTACCCCGGTGGGTATCGAATGAATGGAGCCATCCATGAATCCCCATGCTACACTATCTTTAACACACTCAACATGAGCAGCAAGCCACGGATGTACACTGGAAGTATTGCTTGTGAGTCAAGTGCCAAGTATCTCAAGGATGGCACATCCTCGACAATCAGCAAAGGATGGCAGGCAGCCAATCAGCCGTGCCGGACAGCATGACTCTCTCCGGGGGGAATGACGGTTGACAAAAGAGTACCACTCACACACCACCACAACTACCCGCTCGTGATTACAACTGTGCTTGCCACGACATCCTCATCCCCTCGCACCCTCTTCTCCCGGCATTCTGTGACCAGTCTGTTCAGTTCTGCCGCGGTATATCCCAGCAGACTTTTCAGGTCACACACAAACTTGTAGACAAACCTCTGGCCATGCACCTTGGCTATCATGTCACCATCGTAGTAATACCTGGAATGGAAAAATTGTAAAGAATTTGTTCATATTACCCCAATGTTACACTCCTGAGTTCACAAATCAAGAAATATCAAGTCTGGGATAATGTTTGCAAAATAATCTGATCACAAACATTATAAGCTTGTTTGTCATTCAATAGATCACTTCATTCATTCAGCTTCCTTAACAAACTTGTAACATTTTAAACATGTATAGCCAACTATATATATGCCAGTGTTCAGTCATGTATGATGACTCCTTGCCAATCTCTCACTGATCATGACTGTGGTCACTTGTTGAATATGCTGCTGACATTGCAGCGGGCAAAGGCTGGCCAAAATGATCTTACCCCAAATAAGAATCTAGTCAAAAGAGCAAAAACTGTTTTCTCTACAAGCATGTTGCTCCACATGGTAGTCAGTGGATGTGACACAACGAGTTACAAAGTATATCAGCAGCACAATACTGCTGTTTCTTGCAAGAGTTTACCGGTATTTTCTCATATCAACTTCTGAGCAGACCAAAGTGTGGCTGAACAAGAGGCACAGAAACTTTCTGGGGCACATAATCAATGTAGGCAGAATGGATGCAGGTCCCACAGCACTGGCAGGAAACAAATATCATAGTTATCCAAATTTTGATGGGGTTATATATATCAATTTTTTGGAAAGAAAGGTACACCGGGACTGTCCAAGAGGACAATAGGTGCAATTCATGCGCAATTCAGGAAATCAAGTATTACAAGAAACATGTTTAACCGCTCAATGTTGAACACTGTCTCACTCCACGTGCACAGACTGTCATGAACAGAGTAAAATCATACATTTGAGTAACACAGGACACAATCATCCTGGGTGAGTTACACCAATGAGTCTTGAATTGGTGTAAAGACGGAAATAGTCACAATAATTTTGTTGTTGTTGTTGTTGTATTTTTTTTTTTAAAGAAGTCAAAAACTCAAGGAGAGACAAAAGAACACTTGCCTCAGTGCTCTGCTGAGCTTTTCGTAATTCATGGACGGCTTGTTCTTCCTTTCTCCCCACTTCTGGGCCACCAGCTCGGGGTCGTTGAGGCGGAATTCCCCGTCGGTTCCGACCCAGGAGATGCAGTCCAGCGAGTCCTTGTCGGTCAGCAGCTCCAAGAGGAACTGCCACAGCTGGATCTGACCGTTGTTTCCTATGGGGGCAACAAGGACACTCTAGCATGGATGGTGTCACCCCCATACAATATCTGCACACTATGAAGCCATACATAAATTTTAGCCACAAACATACTGTATAAGCTGTTATTTTCACGAGGGTTTAATTTTTGCAAATTTCGCGAATCAGTTGGGCCACATATTTAACAACACGTGAAAATGTCACCATATGCTAAGGTAGTAGTGCACTTATAGAGGCCACTGTGTCAATTCGCGAAAACAACATCTCACGAAAATGTCCACGACCTCCTCATTCACGAAAATATCTGTACGCGAAAATAACAGTGTATACATTACTGCTAACCCTAATCATGTCCTCACATCAAACTATACCTCAAACCCATCACAATCCTAGATTAGGATTAGGGTTGGGGTTAGGGTCGGGATAAGGTTCCAGATTAGGATTAGGGTTAGGGTCAGGGGAAGGGTCTGGGGTAATTTTCCAGGGGGTAGTTGTCCGAGAACCTCTGAATCCTTCAATCTCTTGATTCTGAGGACACTTTGAGAGTGAAAGAAAACTAACTCTGGGTTGATGTTGAAGACAGGGGGCCAAATGTAGTTGTCACTAATATCACTGTTTCATGAATACATGTGAAACTATAAAACTTCCAAGCAATTTCATTAGCATTTACATTTGCAATTATAGAGTACAGTAATGACTGGAGAGAAGTATGTGTGAACATCGCATTCGTGCCAGGATCAGAGCTAATGTTTTGCATGTTGTCAGATTCCAAAATTATAGCACCCACCTCGCAAAAAAATAAATAAATAAATAAATAAAAAACATAAAATAACATAAAAACCCTGCAAAATATATGCTGTACACTTTACCTGTCCTGTTACCGGGGGAGTACTTGTCGTCTATGCTGTAACTCCGTGGTCGCCGAGGTGCAGCACCCGTTTTCGCTCTGGCAGATGTCAACACTTCACCATTCTCAGACTCTGTGACTGACTCTGTCACGTAGAGACAACAACCAGCAAAATATAAAGGTATTAATGTAAAATTCATGATGCTAAAAGTTGAAATACATGCCTTATATGAATTAAAAGGTTTTGAGAATGAAAGGATTATCAAGAAGGGTTCTGCCGACCGAAGACTTTACAAAGGAGCTTTAAATGAAAAGGTAATGCAAACTGTTCTGCAAAATGACAGGTTTTCCAAAGGTTCTGCAAATAAAATGAATATTAAAGAGTTCTACAAAATAAAAGGGTTTCAAAAAGTTGTCTAAGTGAAAGAGTCTACAAGGGAATTTCAAATATAGGCGTTATAGAAACAGTTCTGCAAAACAAAAGCCATAGTGCCCATTTTTAACATGTATATTTCATCACTGTACAAATAGCATCTGTCAAGGATGAAGAAAATTTGACCTTGCATTTTGATCACGGGAAAATTGGGCCCCAATTTGATATGCGCTCAGGGCCCACAATGGCTCAATTGAGCAGATGCTTGAGGTGTGATAAAAATATGATAGTAAATCAATAAGTACAATACAAAGACAAAAAATAAAAACAAAAATACAGACGAACCTTCTGCTCCAACTGCTATGGCAGTAGCCCCACACTGATGAGGAAGAGCTGAAATTGGACATTGAGAAAATAATCCAACACAAATGGTTACACCCTGTATCAATATCAACAGATATGCCATATTTTCTCTCACCATATCTCTCCTTTGCAATGTGATATAAAACATTTCATATTTACCTTATACACATAGAATTATTTTACAGGGATGGTGCAGTTTTGGTTGAGAGAGGGATTCAGATATGGAACATTTGTGAGATGATAAGAAACCACTTTTGTAATATTAAAGAGCATACAATTCTTTTTTTTTTTAAATCAACATTTATTTGATAAAAATTGGTTGTGAAACAGCTGAGATATCCACACCAAAGTCAAACAAAGTGATCCTATAAAGGTGAGTCTCACCTTATCATAGGATCTCTTTGTTTTAGCTAATTCAGCCATTTCAAAACCAATTTTCATACAAAATAAAGCTTGAACTTTTCTAAGAATTGTATGCTCTGTAATATTTCATGAGAGGCTTTTTATTGTCTCACAAAAAAAGTTGAAAAAGCTGTAGTCACATCTCAACCAACGCTATACCATCCCTTTAATACGCAGAGATCTACAGGTTTGAAAGCTGAAAGCAAAACATACTGTGAGCAAGCATGCCTGTGGTATGTTAGGGTGCCAATTTTTGCAGATGAAAAATGTACTCCTCCACACTAAAAGACATACTTTGGAAGACAAAAGTGAGTGTGCAGTTATAAATAATGGACACAATAAGCATGCAAAATCATATTTTGAAAGCATATATTTTTTCCTTCAGACTGCTGCTCACTTCCTTGTTGTTGTTTTTTAAAGAAAACTAAGTTTCTAAGTGGTGTAAAAACTCAGGGATAAGCAGCAATATAACTCCTCATGGACAAGCTGATTTTGCTGGTTTCCCCATAGAGACCTGCCCAAGTATACTTGGGGACTAGGGATGGTATTTTGAAAATCTTCGTAAGTTTCTTCCTACGTTTCTTCCTAAGTCAGAAAGTTAAGAAGTGCCTAGGAAAGACAGTATTGGAATTCTGAAATTTCTTCCTCGGCACTTCTCAATGCAAATTAGGCCATCCTTATCCCCGCCCACGTCCTTTCTTTAACCAATACGAAATGCCGTATCAAAAGGAACCAACCAATGACAATTGCACATTATTGGGACGTAAGGTGAAATATATGTGACTGTGCGCGGCATGTCTCCTTTCTCATGCCCATTTCGTGCTTCAAAGTACATGTTTCGCGCAATGAATGACAAGTGCCTATCACAATGTACATATCTTAACAACGTACTTAGGACAGGGGTGGGGCTTTCCTATATATCTTCCTGAAATTCTTTCCTAAGTGCATTCCAGAATACCAACTTCTTCCTTTGTCAGAAATTTGCGTATCTTCCTAAGTTTCTTTCTAAGTTTAGGAAAAAAAGTTAGGAAGGCACTGAGGAAGAAACTTAGAAAGATTTTCAGAATACTACTTAGGAAAATATCCTGACTTGGAAAGACATTTCTTCCAAGGAAGGATTTCAGAAAACCACCCTAGGACTCAGCTGGTTCATGACATACTTCTCTTGAGGAGCTCAAGGTGGGTCCAGAAGAGCTCCGCGCTCTCCTTGGGAAGCCGGGCGAGGAACTCCTCCTTGGTCAGCTGGCACATCTCCGCCCCCGTCATCCGGATGTTCTTCACCTGATGGAGAGCCTCCGTGGCGAACTGACCGGACGCCCAGACCAGCCAGTGCCTGGTGTCATCTTCTGTCCACATCTCTGGGTCTATTTCGGAGGCAGAATAAACATTGCAATACAACATCATTGGCACTGGTAGAATTATCTTTCTTGTCTTTTTTCTTTTTGTTTTTCTAAATCCCTTTCTGAGAGGACTGTAAAAGTGGATATTTCCACATGAGTCTTTTTTTTCCCGCTCAGCTGAGTAAGAAGAATTTTGCATGTTTTTAATTCCACACAATCAGGACATTAATTACTGGAACATATGGCATGGAAGGATGCAAATATATCAACATCATTTCATTTTATGCACTAGCTTCAGGTTGCACAAAATGTGCAAAACTTTCCACTTTTACAGTAAGTGGGATGGGGGATGTAAAAACTGCTTGGGGGATGTCATACTGCTTTACTGTTTTGGTCCTCATTCTCCACCCTTAATCGCAACAAACCCAGTAATCCTCTTTTTTTCAATCTGCAGAGTATTTGAGCATGATTTTCGAAAAGTCATTCATAAAGCCCACAAAAGGGAGACAGGAAAAGTGGTCTTTATAGGCAGGTGGCCTTTATGAACAGATGGTAACTGAAAGAGATTTGACTGCATTTTAATTTATAGGATAGGTCCAATGAATAGTAGGTTCATTTACAGAATGCACTGGATTCATCTTGATTTCAATTTTGGCAGGTTATTGAAAGTAGTCATATCTGGAATGCAACATGCGGACATCATTCATTGTGCCATTAGTTCACTATTAAAATCTCAAATAGGCAGAGTACAGTATCACCAAGGAGGTTCTAGAGAATGGAGTCACAACCGTCTTATTTCCTTTGCTAGATGTTCGAAGCCGCCGCTCAAAAATATTTGAAGCATGTGGCAAACTGGATCTACCGCTCAGATAGGAAGACAATTGACTCGTGTCTCATTGCATAATCACCAGCCACTTTCAAAGGAAGATATGTCTTTGTGATGGTAATTACTTTTCGCTATCCCTTCTTATAAAAGGTAGCTGGTACAGACACGAGGATGCGCGGATAGAAATTGAGCAAAACTAGAAATATCACTTAAGGTGATTAATACCCCCGCCCCGTGACGACAGTCTTACCCAAGGAATGATCTTTCCTTGATTTTCTGCCATTTAAATGCCGTTACCATGGCAACGCAGCTTCCGACACGTCCAAAAAATATGTCTTCCACATCTTCCCACCAAGACTATTGTGTGTGCCACATTTCATAAGCTTTTGTCAAAAACTGAGGAAGTAGTTCAATCCACAAGATCTTTCCTTGATCTTCCGCCATTAATATGCGGTTACCATGGCAACGCAGCTTCCGACACGTCCAAAAAATATGTCTTGCACATCTTCCCACCAAGACCAATGTGTGTGCCACATTTCATGAGCTTCAGTCGAGTACAGAGGAAGTAGTTCAATCCGCAAGATCTTTCCTTGATCTTCTGCCATTTATATGCCGTTACCATGGCAACGCAGCTTCCGACACGTCCGAAAAATATGTCTTCCACATCTTCCCACCAAGATCAAGGTGTGTGCCACATTTCATAAGCTTTGGTCAAAAAACTGAGGAAGTAGTTAAATCCGCAAGATCTTTCCTTGATCTTCTGCCATTAATATGCCGTTACCATGGCAACGTACTTTCGGGTACTGTCAAAAAATGCGTCTTGCACATCTACAACCAAAGGCACACATCTGTACCAAGTTTCATGGAAATTGGGCAAAAACTGAGGAAGTAGTTTGCAACACAAAATTTTCCATCATTTTGGCTCATAATATGTGAGCTGTTACCATGGCAACATACTTTTTGTCACTGTCAAGAAATGTGTCATGCTGACCTATATCCTAAGACAAACATTCAATATGAATTCCATGAGAATTGGAAGAACACTGATGAAGCAGTTTTGCCATGAAGCATTTTGCCCTATATTTTACCAATAACATGCCGTTACCATGGCAACGCACTTTTTGCCACTGCGGAAATATGTGTCTTGCACATTAACATATTCAGATGAACATCTGTACCTAATTTCATAAAAATTGATCAAAAACTGTGGGAGGAGTTCGCGACGCAAGATTTGTACCCATTTTTGCCCATAATATGCCGTTACCATGGCAACGTACTTTTGGGTACTGTCAAAAAATACGTCTTGCACATCTACAACCCAAGGCACACATCTGTGCCAAGTTTTATGGGAATCGGTTGAAAACTGAGGAAGAAATTCGCGACGCAAGATATGCAACAACGGACCGCCCGACCGCCCGACCGACCGCCCGACCGACCGCCCGACCGTCCGCTGATTCCTATATACCCCCTTCAAACTTCGTTTGGCGGGGGTATAAAAATGCTGAAATAAAGATGAAAATTACTCGACTGGGCATACCCGGGTACTAATCTGATATATCTATCAATAAAGAATTATACTTGAAGATTATTCCATATTAGTTTCATTTGTGGAAATTAAGCGGAAAAGTGATAAAAGTAGCTTTCCAGGATGGTACAGTTATAAACATTTTCACATGATACAGCTCTGATTTACACTTTTGCGCAAATTTCTGGACGGAATTGACTTTGGTTTTACATGCTTTATCATTGCGTAAAATTTCATTTCATTTAATAAATAAATAAGCAAGATATGGCCAACATCATGATTACGTTCAAAATGAATCTTCAGATTGCTCAGCAAGACGGCGGCTTGGAACATCGATCATCAAAGGCACAAGTGCACCTGTGGAATTCTTTTGTAAATCAATAGAAATTTGATAACTGTTTGAATAATTGCAGCCAGTCGGAACTCCAATGTATTAAACCTCCTTGGTATCACAGAAGCTGAATTGATATACTCGTAATAAATCAAATCTCCCCTTTCGTATGGGAATGGCATTTGTTTGGAGGAGAAAGAGAGTATGTATAAGAAATGTAGGAGCGGTAATTTGAACTACAGGTAAATCCGATATAATATCGTACTTTGACTGGATTGTAAATAACGAAAAATTCTCCGAAACTCTCATGACGAAATGTTTGCAGCTGTGATTTGAAGCACTCAGAGGTATTTGTTCCTTTCAGAGGAATAGAGCATCATGAGAAAGCTCGTCCTCAATATTTTTCTGTGTGTGTGTGTGTGTACACAACACAGGGCATCAAAGTAGATTCCTATGTTACTATTGCACATCTCCAATGGAAGATATAATTCCTGTAAATATGATTGAGTCGTATTTATTCATAATTGATATATTTTCACATCTGAACCCCATTCTTTAACTTCTGATGAGATGTCACTCCCGCTGAGCTCTGAAACATATGCGTAAAAAGATTCTCCAATCAGAGAGAATGTTGGAACATCAATTCATTAGGGCAGAATGCATGACACACAGTTACATGATTATGAAGTTTCCGACATTCCTCCACAATAGTGATGCCAATTACCATCATACACACACACACACACAAAAAAGATAGGATGTTACTGAAGTCATAGCCTTGTTAGTTTCCCAGTTTAACTGAAAAATTCTGAGACTTTCCTATTCTTTATCCAACTTCCATGAAACTTTGCACTGATTTGTATACTGTATACAGCATATATTTAGCAAGTCTAAATTTTCACGAATCAGGACTTCCTGACGATTTCACGAGTGGTTAAAGTTACAATCCTGGAGTGCAGTCTTAGATAGGAGAAATGAATACATGCATGTCACATTCATATCGGGATCAGAGTCAATATTTTCGCCTGTCTTTGAATTCATGAATAGCACTTGACTCACAAAATTGGCAGAAATAAAAACCTGGTGAAATATTTGGCTTAATAAATATTTGACTGGACTGCTCTCATCAGAGTACACTTGAACTTTTAGGGTGGATTCTCCCTTTAAGTTTACCATAAGGCATGGACAGCCTGTCCTGCTCTTCCCTGTAGTTGCTGCAGACAATCCACCTGGTGGCATGCTCCTCCTCTCCTCCAATCTTGACCACCTCCTCCTCCATGCTCTCCACAGGGACTGGCAAAGTATTAAGGATGCAAGAGGCAATATTATTATGTACAGGTCACTCCCCTTTTAACCACCTCCTCAGGATTATTACAAAGTTAACCTGTTGAGGACGGGCTGATTTTGCTACAACACGCATTTCCCACAGACACGTGCCCGAGTATACTCGGCACTCGTCCTCAACAGGTTAAGGATGCAAGAGGCGATATCATGTACAGGGCACTCCCCATTTATCCAAGTCCTCTAGACTATAACAAAGCTAAGGAAGCAAGGGGCAATATTATGTACAGGCAACTCCCCTTTTAACCAAGTCCTCTGGACTGTAACAAAGTTAAGAATGCAAAAGGCAATATTATGTACAGGCCACTTCCCTTTTAACTAAGTCCTCAGGACTAAAACAAACTTAAGGATGCAAGAGGCAACATTATGTACAGGCCACGCCCCTTTTAACCAAGTCCTCAGGACTATAACAAAGTAAAGAATGCAAGAGGCGATATTATGTACAGGCCACTCCCCTTTTAACAAAGTCCTCTGGACTATAAAAAAAAAGTTAAGGATGCAAGAGGCAATATTATGTACACGCCACACCCCTTTTACCCAAGTCCTCATGACCAGCTGTTCTCTTTCGTTATATCAACGTTACATTATAACTCTTACTTCATTGGAACAAAATTTGGTTTTAACCATGTTCATTTTAACAAGTGTTTCCTGTAGTGAGGGGAGGGGAAAGTATGTCTTGTATTCAAAATAGCTCTTTCGTAGAATGGTGATATAGATCCTAACCAAATATTTGTTTCTGTACCTTTCATTCATTTTTGACAGTACGTCTATGATCACGATACAGCTGAATAAGGTAACAATCATTGCCTCACATAATATGGTGTTCTTCTGTTTAAGTGCTCACTGTGAAACAGATTCTAAGAGAGGTAAAACAAAACATTTTTTGTCTTGATGAAATAAATATCTGAGCTGAAACTCATTTTGTGGCAATTCTACATGATCAATATATTCACTGTTCTCAAATATTCAAAACAACCAAGACAGAGATGCCAACTTCTTGACATAGAAAAACAGATGGAATATCCACCAAAAAAATCAGATTTTTGAGAGGAAAATTAGATTTTCATGAAATCTTGACACCATCACTAGCCCGTTGATTCTGGGCAAGTGAAATGTCAGAAAACAATGTTTCCCCGGTTAGAACAGGCATGTAAAAATGTTGCTACTTCATCAACATTAATGACAAAATTGTAAAGCATTCGTGCATTTCCCACCCATTTAGGCTCGTCATTCATTGCTTTTGTAAGGGTTGCAGGTATTTAGTAGTATAAATCTTTCTATGTGATAATGCTGTTTTCTGCAGTTTTCTGTGGTTGACATTGGCTTCAATTTAAATTCTACTTGATAGATGAAAAGTCGTACTTTCAGGAGGCAATATCGTATTACTGTAAAAGTGGATATTTTTGCGTGACTAATTTTTCGCACTTGGCCGGGTCGAAGAGTTTCGCGTGTTTTTAATTCCGCGGAATCAAGACATCACGCACAGGCACATATGGCAAGCAAAAATATTTGCGTGCTTTTATTTTCGCGCTAGTTTCTGGTTGCGCGAAATGCGCGAAAATTTGAACACCGCGAAAATTTCCACTTTTACAGTATTGTATTTTACACTGTTTATCGTACTAAATACTATAAAATCGGATTGGTTGGCATCTCTGTCAAGACATACTCCTGGTCTATAACTTACCTTCATCAGTCACCATGGGAACCTCCACTGTTTCTATAATTGGCTTGACAATGTCTACAATATTTAAACGAGGTTTCACACCTGCAAGAGAAGAGGGACAAAGTCACCATTTTAAACAGCTTGGATTTCTGACAGATGAACATTACTTGTCATATCAATTCCTTTTACAGGTTCTCCTATCAACTGCATTTAGTCTATGCTGGCAACTAATAGATTGTTGTTGACATATCTCACGACAAGATAATATTTCAGCATTTTCAGATCATGACAGCAGCTTTTCTGGTGTTGTTCACGCTATAGCATAGCAATATGTCTGACTTCCTTCACAAAGTGTTTCCTATAGTTCTTGGACAATGACACACACTGTACCATGCTTGTGTCATTCATATTTTTGCATTTGGTAATGCACTGTGCGACACAGTAATAGCAACACTTTCCTATGTAGTCACGACAGGTACAATCACAAGACTGTAAATATATGCCATATATTTAGTGAGTCTAATTTTTCGCGAATCAGGACTTCCCGACAATTTTGCAAATGGTTAAATTCACAATTGTAGAGTACAGTACTGAACAGAGAAGTGTATGCCTGCATGTCACATTCACATGTCGGGATCGGAGTAAAATTTTTATGTGTTTTTAAATTCACAAGTAGAATCCAACTCAAGAAATTTGTGAAACTAAAAACCTCACGAAATATTCGGCATATACAGTATATGAAGGAGGATGGAAGAAATGGTCAAAAAGATTTACCTTGGTTTGAAATGACCTGGATGCTGAATTGTACAACACCATCTGCTGATATCCCCTGCTCCAACAAACTCTTCTCTTCAATAAGCTGCAGAAATACAATGCCACAATAATAAGTGTCCAGCTTACCATACTCGTTTACAGAGCAGCATATATGAGTGCAAAAGCCAGTAGAGTAATAATCTATACTGACACATGGAATACCCCTCATCCCTCTTTAGATCCTTCTCTAATTCTCGAATATCCATGAAATGTCATCTTCATGCGATAATTACACATGTAGGCCTGTGGATTGCAATAATTCCCATTTCTACATCAAGCCGACAAAGTCCCGAATCGATGCAAACGTGATTGCAGTGCCAAAATGTGAACCAGATGGATTGCATGCCATGCTCAGCAGCTGAAATTAGACATACCTTTTGAGTAGGTTATCTTCAACAACAACAACAAAAAAAAAGAAATGTTTTGATTCCTTGCTTTTGTGAGTGACCTTCTCTGGAGGCTCTGCAAAATCATTCAATAAAACCTAGATGGGACTTGAGCAATTTAATTTTTCTCTTGTCTGCATTCATTATACTTTCCATCTATGATAGTATTTTAAGCATATTGTCGCTGGGGTGACAAGACCTCGCAGCTACAAAATGTCAAATGTTCAGGAGAGCAAAACAACATGGCAGCCAAACCACTATATCAAATGGGAAGCCTTTCCTTCGACATGCCGTGGTGGCTTCATTTTGGGGGTAAGACAGCTAGGATTTGGACAGGACATCACTGGACTTATTATCTGACCATAAATGAAAAAAACAAACAAGTCTTTTTCACCAAAATCTGAGATACAAGGTCTTGTCACCCCAGCAGTGATATGTCATTTCAATATCATACATTTTAAACTCGCAGACGCTGTTAGTCTTTATGAACTGAACTGGATGAGAGTTGTTTATACAGTTGCCTGAAATGATAATGCATCAATGACTTTCAAATAAAATCTGCAACACTAATCCTTTGACAGCTCAAAATGATCATCCTTCAGTACTTCCTCTGACACACAGGATAAACACCATTTGCATACTACACTGATACTGTCTTATTTGCATTTTTGACATTTTTGCAAACAAAGGCCAACACCTGAGTAAAACTGTCTGGCTTGTGAACTGATTTTAAGGGAAACAGTGGCTGTATATTGCACTTGTATACAACTCAGTTGTGGTACATATTTCACTTTTATCTAGACATTGCAAAGGCACTGCCAATAGCATATTTTGCTACCCACATTTATGTTGTACTCACCGTAGCAGCGTTCTGGAGATACATCTCGTGTTCATCAAGACTGCACTGTAGCCTCTGTTCAAGCATCTTTTTCAGTGTTGTCAAAGGCTGGGCAATGTCCATCATTTGTGTAATCACATTTTGAGATGCAAGAGTAACATTGACAGCACTGTAAAGAAAGAAAGACATTTTTAAAAAATGTGAGCCTGATTTACACTTCTTTTGGGCTGTTATGAATATTTTGTGAAGGTACATTTTATCACACCACTAAAATCAGTAATAAATACACACATAAATGCATACATGCATGCACACACAAAAGGGTAATTTCAAATCAGACTGACTGGTGATTGGACAACAGCATGTACACATCTAACAGCTTTAAATATATGACTGAACATACAGGAAGTTCCAATTTATATATAAATATATGTATATATCACCTAGGTGTTCGACTAGCAAGTCAAACATGAACAAAAAAAAAAAGGAAAAGAAACAAAACTGCAAGTGCAAATGAAGAATAACCATGCACAATCAAAGCCTATGGATGTCCTATTATGTGAAGAATACAAAGTGGTAGTACACATGAACCCAATTCTCATAAGTCAATATCTTATGTGAATAAAACAGTTACTAGGCCATTTGGGCACTGAGCAAAATAAATGTCATAGCATTAATTAGCAAGTTAAAAAAAAAAAAATTAAAAAAAAAAACTAATTATTAGAAATATTAAAAGTACTGGTATCTGAAATGATTTCATACTCCAGACTAGAAGAAGAACATTACAATGAACAAATTATCCAACTTGACAAGCCCATTCATCATGATATGGTGATTTCCATTTTAATACTAGGCCTACATTTGACAGACAAATTTTGATGTCACAAACAAGGAAATATTATTACACCACACAGAAGAAGTGTACATACACTGCTGAAAACAAAGCAATGCAACTACAACAGTATGACGGATCTCAAACAAACCTTGATACATCACTTTTTGTCCTTTTGCTTTTCCCCTTCTTGGAAGGCGTCTCAACGCCTCCACCCGCTCGCTTCATTATGACTCCCGGAGATGCTTTCTAGCAGTTATTGAAGACTACAGAAAGGAGGTCCTGTGTGCGATAAGATCATGTGACAACAAAAACAAGCAGACACAGTGTCACAAATTATCACAAAACTGTTGAATATGGAGAAAGGTTGCAAGCAAAATACATTCAAACACAACTGCAATAGATGATACATTCTCGTAACCTTTCTATAGATTACAATTTTCATCTTAAAGAAATATCAAAATCTTGACAATTATTACTATCATTGGCATTCTCAAATTACAAAATGAGAGTGATCAACAAGGTAGTCCAGTCATTGTCTGAGAAGTATATATCTATAAAGATCATTAAAAAAAATAAAAACAACAAGAATACACAGAAATACACTTACGAATATGATACCTATCAAAATTGTTACTTGTCAGTCCAATTTCAAAGTTCTGGAATCTAGTGTAAAATGAACTGTGAGGGGTCTTTCTCTTTTTTTTTTTTTGGCTTGTGTGTATGTTTGTTTGTTTGTTTGTTTGTTTGTTGAAAATGCTTACATGATATTAGTATCCCAGTCTGCTTAAACTTTAGAACTCAACTTTTCACTCCCTGGTTTAAAAACTGCATTCAATTTCACCATGACAGTCACATTGTGGTCATGAAGACAGTTGTTCACTGTACACAGCACATCTTTTTTTTTCAGCAGCATGGAATACTGTCCAATAATCACTGAATCATTTCCCCTCATGACTAAGATTTTATATAGAACTAAGCTGAATAATTGCCAACGGGCATGTTAAAACTAGACTTGCAAATGCAGACTCAGCCTTTTGAAACTCTGATGCATAATGTTCTTCAGGGGGTAAGTCCCTACTGATTGATACATGATTTTGTTAAGCTTGAGAGAGAGCCAATTTCGTACAGCACGTATACATGTACAGTTCAACCTCGATTATCCGCCCATGTCGGGACCGGCGCTCATCCGGATTTAAGCGAATTGGTCGGATATGGGAGACACAATGTTAATGTATATAATAGCTGCCGTCCAAGCTGCCGTCCCAGTGCAGTGGCAGCTAGGCGGGTAGCGTACCCCGCAACGGTGGTGTAATCTATGCTAGCCTGTTCTTATGGTGAATTTATAGATCATGACTGCTTACTTTTATGATGATAATGTGGTGTGAATTTATGTTAGTTCTGTCGAGAATATTGCAGGTAAATCGTGCGAGTTTTGTAGAAATTTGAATTGAGTTTAAAGTCACTGTTTTTTCTCAATTTTTGGATGAAAAATAAAAGTCCTTCACTGCGTGAACGCGTCCAGATAATAGAGATTTCCAGACAAAAGGAGGCCGGATAATCGCGGTCAAACTGCAGTTGAAAAACTACAAACCCCTATTGTACTTTTGTAGTGACCTGTTCAGCATACCAGTCTACTTCATATGAACTGGAGGCATTGAGATGACATCAGAATACACGTCTTTATACATAATTTTGGATAAATATGCTTCCCCATTAACTTAAAGAGAGAATCACTGATTGTAAACATGATTTGCACTTTTGCTTAGATAAGTGCAATTAGACAGAATCGGCGATTGTAAACGCACCCCCTTGTGCATTTTGAAATCACCATTTATCAAAACGAGTTGGGACGCAACTGTGTTTTTAACTAGATTAGAGTCTAGACAAGATATTTCAAAAGCCTGATTATGGCCCCCAACTTATAATAATAATAATAATTGTATCACTAGTTATGATAATAATAACAATAACAAATAAAAGTTAATAAATAATAAAGCGCATTTCACACTTGTCAAGTGTCTCAATGGCAAATGCACTTTACAAACAACCGACCCCGGTCAGTGGATACATTATTTCCAACCAGCACTGACAGTGCTCACTCTCTACTTCCTGGGCATGTCCAGCCATGCAGTCGCAGTCATTTTACAGGCACGCACATGTGCATACTGAAGGGCAAATGAGTGTTGGACGTCGGGCTTCGCATATGCCAGACTAGCCCGATCAGATCAGATGCCCTGCGAAGCATGGTGGCAACACTTGTGTACAGCGACAGGGCTGTGTAGACCCTATAGTTAATGCCAGACGTCATCATCACTCATGTTATTCAGAGACGAGCGCTCTTATTTAGTCTTAATTCATTAGCATTAATCTTATGATTATCAATATCAACCATATGATTTAGCCACTACACCTCCACATATGCATAAATGCTTTTTTGAATTCACAAGTCTAGACCCAGTCTAACTCCAATTCATATCTAACATTAGATCTAGACTCTAAAAGGTCTCTAGTCTAGTCTGGTAGCTCTACCTAGTAGTTTAGACTTTCATTTAGTAGATATGTCTAGACGTTCTACACCTATAATATAAACGCAAGCAAGCGAGTTTGACTTTGAGCTCCTTTCTGACTGAGCCTTCATCATGTTCATATTCACATGGGTGTATGCAAGGGGGCGGGGGGTCTGGAGGGTCGTACGACCCCCCCCCCCCCCCCCCCAAAAAAAAAAAAAAAAAATCAAAAGGTCCTCTTTTTGTTAAAGACATTTTTGTTTTTTGAGGGCTTTTTACCCTATATATATATACAACAGGAAAAAAAGTGACCAGGTGGTGTTCCAGCAAATTGTCAAAAACCTCGTAAATTTCGTAACTTAGTAACAACGACAAGAATTACAAGCTGATCTGGACTCCCTTTTGGAATGGTCCTCCATTTGGCAATTGCAATTCAATGCCAAGAAATGCAGTGTGCTTCATCTTGGAAGTAGAAGCCCAGAGGAATCCTACACACTGGGAGGTACAGCCTTGAATTCAGTAGAGGAGGAAAAGGACCTGGGTGTAATCATAGATGCCAACTTAAAATTCCACCAACATGTAGCAATAATATGCAGTAAATAAGGCCAACAAAGTTCTCATCTATCACGCGTACATATCAATGTCACGATATCTCCACCATCCCCAAATTGTACAAAGGATTAGTACGTCCCCTCCTTGAGTACAGTAATGCAGTCTGGTCTCCCCGCTACACTTCAGCAGACATCAAGACAGCGGAGAGAGTGCAGAAGAGAGCAACCAGGATGATCCCCTGTCTCAGACACCTGCCTTATACAGAAAGGCTTAAATTCCTCAACCTGCCACCCTTGCATACAGAAGGCGAAGAGGAGATATGATACAGGTGTACAAGACCTTAGATCATACATGAGTGTGACAGGATAAACCCTGATGACTTCTTTGTACTGGCAGACACAACTACATGTACACAGGGCCACAGGTACAAACTTTCTAAGCCGAGATGCAGAACAAATGTAAGGAGGGATATATTCACACATCAAGTGATAGAGGACTGGAATTCCCTGCCGGAAGAAGTAGTGGAAGCTCCATCTATCGATGCTTTTAAGACTAGGCTTGATCGGCACTGGGAAGACCAACGATTCCTGTCCCCCTATTCCCAATACTCGATAGTCAATTCTGATGTGTGATGAGCAGTAATTACTGACTTGCCTTCTTTTGAACTGATGATAGATGAGGATAGACCTGGAAGCTCGACTGCTGCTACACAGCAATCTTCCAGTATCTTCAGTAAAGCCAGGTAAAGGTAAAGATTAATATGCCATACCTTATTTCTAAGCCGCACAGCCATGCCGAAAAAGTCACTTTTGTATGCACCAAAGCCCCATTTTATGATATAAAATTCAAACACTCCCTACCGTGGGAGGGGGGACACACCCTCCCCCCGCTCGGTCGCTCTGCTCCCTCGCAAAGGTAAAATAGGTCCAAAATTTTTTATTATGACATGACCCCCTCAGAAAAAATCCTGGAATCTGGACACCCCTGATAACCAATAATTTAACTTTTTATTACCACTACGGACCTGGTGTTCTTTTCTTTGTTGAAATTGTGATGCTTAAAACAGGAATCTACGACCCGACCCCATCATCGCGATCCCATTACCTCATCTGTTGAACGACCACGGCCTCGTGAATCTACCACTACGTCTGTAAACCTACCGAGACTAGATCTACTGCAGTATATCCAAGCGCTAGCCGAGTCGTCCGTTTTTGTTTTCAAGTCCTTTTGTTTTCAAAGTCAATACAGAGATGCCAATAGGTGGGACTGTGCAATGACCGTGTCGCTCTTTCCTCATCAGTCAGGGCAACACAATCTCAACAGTATTAAACAAGCTTTTATGGGCTTTAATAGGCGAAGCTGCATTGCATGAAATAAAAGGACAAGAATTTCTGATACACTCGACCTAGACTAGTTTTGTTAAGAACATCCCAAATTCTGAATCACAATACTTACGGCCACGATTGTTTGTCTTCACATTCGGCTACGCATCTTCCAGACTGACAGCCCCCCAAATCCCCCCCCCCCCCCCCCCCCCCCACCGGCAGGTCGGGGACCCCTGTGTCTAAACAGGGAGGTATATACAATGTAGTAACATCTCTTCCCACATCCCTGTGATGTAGCTAAACACTTTTTTGGGGGGGTGGGGGGAGGGGGGCAATCGCTTCGAGCACCTCAGCAGCTTGTCTGCGGGAAGGTTTTTAGTGTGTGTGTGTGTGGAGGGGGGGGGGTGGGAGGGTAGTTGGTGCCAAAGAGCGCACTTCAACGCTCTTGGTTGGTACAGGGAGGTGAGACTCTCGCATGGGCGTCACCAGGGGGGGGGGGGGGGGGGGTGCGTTGGGTGCGAACGCACCCCCCTTCAGACCCTAAAATAAATAATAATTTTTTTTTTAATCTATTTATTTCTGTTTTTGAAATTTTGCATCGGGGACAAAAAAAAAAAAGTGGGCAAAAACAATTCGCACCCCTGGTTCTGGCAGCACTGATTTTATACATAATCTACAGTGCACATGTTTACTATTTAGATAGATTTTGGACATCCTTCCCATGCTTGGTCACTTCGACGCCACCTCGCTGGTCATACCTCCCCCAGTCATGAACATAAACCGACATCCTTGATTACCAGTGGCGGATCCAGAGGGAGTATAGCTACAAACGGCAGTTGTTGGACTGTAAAATGTCAATCTTTTTCAAGCTCACTCGCTCCGCTCGCTGGCATTTAGTCGTAATGTCATTCTCCTGAAGTTGCTGCCAGTAATATGCCGGCAGCTCCACCCGGTGCGCCCCCCCCCCCCCCCCCCTTACTGCAAAAAAAAAAAAAAAAAAAAAAAAAAATATATATATATATATATTTTGTTTGAAAAGATTTTATTTTCTGCATTTCATATTTTCTTTCAGAATACAAAAATAACAAAGGCAGGTTCAATTACACAAATACAATTCTGAAAATTATTGACATATTACATAGTAAGTCATATTTTGTATATAAAGACAAATGAAACGTTAAATAACATACAAAATGTTTATATGGCCAATAATGACTTGATTCACAGTACAATATATAATATATACATATAATGCAGAGGGCCGCCGTTATAAGCCGTGCTTGAACAGACGGACAGCCAGAGTTAAATTACCATTTTTTATTGTAGTACTTGAACACTAATACGGATGGGCCATGTTAAAATGCGTGTAAATCCAGTTTTATACAATTACTTGGTAAACAGGAGTGGTGCCTGTGAGTGCGTGTGCAGGTGATGAAGCGCGAAAGTGTTGATGGTCAGCACTTCTAAGAAAATGATTGAATATGTTATAATATGGGCGAAGGGTCAAGCAGCAAAGTAAAAGAAAGGGAAAAGGGGGTGGACCAAAATATTGCCTTGTTGTTGAGTATAAGAGGTACATGTTTAATGATTACTGTACCGTATGATATTGTGCCAAGAAATATTTCTTTGTATTTGCCTTAAAGGAATAGAGAGATGTGCACTGTTTTATGTGGAGAGGGAGTGAATTCCAAATATCAGGCCCGTTATGCCGAATTGATTTTTGAGCTAATAGGAGTTTAGGGTTATTCAAATGGAAATCATTACGATGGCGCGTGGGGTAAGCATGGACATCCCTGTTAAGGGAAAATGCGTTGTGGAAGAGTGGGAGTAGATTTTGCGTGTATTTGAACATAAATATTGCTGTTTGAAATTTGTGTATATCGTCAACTTTAAGAACTTTTAGTCTAAGGAATAATGGATCAGTATGTTCTAAATAATGTGAGTTAGTACATATTCTTATTGCCTTTTTCTGTAAAAGAAAAATAACATTTACTTTGGTTTTATTACAGTTTCCCCAGACAACATTACAATAATTAATATACGGTAAGATTAATGCATTGTATAACATAGTGAGTACTTTTTCCGTTACAAAATATTTTAATCTCCGAAGTATTCCAATGACTTTAGATATTAATGTGGTTATATTATCAATGTGGTTATTCCAATTTAAATTGGAGTCAAGGGTTACCCCTAAGAACTTGGTTGATTTTTTTCCAATAATGGGCATACCATCAATAATAATGTTATTAGGCATTATCGGTTGCAAATATAAAGTATTGAAGTTTATGAAACACGTTTTATCTATATTTAGTGATAATTTATTGCATTTAAACCATGTAGAAATTTTTGCAAGCTCAGAATTAAGTATATCCACTAGTGTGTTTAAACAGTTGTGAGAGTAGAAGACACTGGTATCATCCGCGAATAATACATAGGTGAGAAGGGTTGAGGAATTTATAATATCGTTAATATATATAAGAAAAAGTAGAGGTCCTAAAATGGATCCCTGTGGTACACCGCAAGTAATATATGACTTAAACGAGGTACTTGAATGAAATGCTACGTATTGCTGACGTTGGGATAAATAATCTCGGAACCAGGAAAGAACTATTCCTCTTATGCCATAATTATGTAGCTTTTTTAATAAAATTCCATGGTCTATTGTATCAAAGTATACAATAGACAAAGTATACAATGTATATATATATATAATGGCAGTTTTGGGACTATTCCATGGTCTATTGTATCAAAGTATACAATAGACAAAGTATACAATGTATATATATATATATAATGGCAGTTTTGGGACCGTATGTCACAGTTTTCAAGCTCGCTCGCATTTAAATTCTCCTGATAATGCTGCCAGTAATTGCCAGCGGTTCCGCCCGGTGCACCCCCTTAATTTCGAAAGCAAAAGAAAGATATAGCTTCAAACGGCAGTTTTTGGACTGTAAAATGTAAAAAAAGTTCGCTCGCATTTAATCTTTATGCAATTCCCCTGATGTTACTGCCAGCAATTGTCTGCAGTTGCGCCCGGTGCGCCCCTCCCCCCCCCCCCCCCCTTAATTTCCAAAGCGAAAAAATATGGCTAAGAACGGCAGTTTTTTTACTGTAAAATGTAACATTTTCAAGCTCGCTCGCATTTAATCGTTATGCAGTTCACCTGATGTTGCTGCCAGTAATTGCCAGCAGTTCCGTCCGGTGCGCCCCCCCCCCCTTAATTTCCAAAGAGAAAAAAAAATATGGCTAAGAACGGCAGTTTTTGGACTGTAAAATGTAAAATTTTCAAGCTCGCTCTCTTCGCTCGCTCGCATTTAATCGTTATGCAATTCACCTGATGTTGCTGCCAATAATTGCCAGCAGTTCCGCCCGGTGCGCCCCCCCCCCCCCTTGATTTCCAAAGCGAAAAAATACGGCTAAGAACGGCAGCTTTTGGACTGTAAATGGTAATGTGAATGATTTTCACAAATCTTTACAAGACAATTTCATGAATGGTTGATTGAGTTTGCCATCCAGGAGTACAAGTTATAGAATGATAAATTTGTTTCTCCCATTAAGGAAAAATGTTGGTTATATCCTGGGGAATAATTGTGAGTTGTATTCATGTTTAATGGAAGCATAGTGCGCTCTTCATTTCTACACCTATATCAGCTGACTACTGAATTTGTGTGTTGCAATGAAATGCATGAATATTCATCATCCTCATGAATATGCATGACTCCCAGGGTAGTCATTCAAATGTGAACATAAATGTTCATACATCACAAAAACTAAGTTCTTTGGTTGTGTGTTCATAAGTTTGTAGAATTATTGTTTTGTAAAAAATGATTCATCTGTATATAATAGTTGATTTATATTACAGAGTTTATATGAAACAGTGGAGTTTTAGAGTACAATGCAAAGAAGTTTAATTGTACAAGATGAACTGTTCACTCTGTGGAGTAATATGGAACACTGGGAGAGCTCCAGTAGTAGCCAAGTACTGAGAGGTGGAACCTCCCAGGAGCTCAGGAGAGCTGAATGAAGGACTTGGTTACTCAGCTGGTTGGAGAACCAGTACGATGAGGAGACAGTTGGGGGTCTATTGTAAGGACAAGGTCTCTTCTCTTGTTTAGAGGTCATCTCTTTTACGAGTGAACAAGGTCTCTTTTAGAGGATCATCTCCTTTAGTGGACGTGGTCTCTTTTAGTGATCGTTGTCTTATATTCGTCTTTTAGTGGACGAGAACTTTGGATGTCAACTTTTAAAGGACGCAGTCTTTAAATGGACGTCGTCTTTAAATGGATGTCGTCTCTTGTGTAAAGGAACATCTCTTTTAGAGGATCATCTCTTTTAGTGGACGTGGTCTCTTTTAGAGGTCAACGTGTATACCATAGTGTTCAAGCGGTCCATTGCAGCTTTCGAAACAGACTTTACCACAGCGTTTACCAGTTCATATGTTTGACAGTCGTCAACACAGTCTTAGGTCTTTGTGTTACAGGTTTTGATCCAAAGTTTGTTGTTATCAAATTGTAAATAAATTCAGCTTATTCAGTTATATCCTACATGCGAGTGAAAGTGTAGTGGTTTTACCGTCCCACGTGAAAGCCGGACTACGACATTGGTGTCAGGAGTGGGATATAGACTGGATTGGTTGATAAGACACAAGACAACGTTTAAAATGCTTGAACAAAGTGATGAACAGCGACCCTCAACTGTTGGAAATCTTCGTCGGTGTTGACGATAGACGATAAGGAATCGTCGGGATAGTCGTCGAGGAAGAGACTTTGTAAACATTGTACAATTGTGACTAGTAGATACTTGAGTCATTAATTGTGTATTTGATACTCTGTGTATACAATCGTGTACTGTTATTTCTCTCCACGTAAATCAGCAGCATGCCTCGTGATACTGATACTGGAGGAGTAGGAGCTGGAGATGCTAACAGCTCTGGTATTTCTGAAATGATAGCTGCTCTCACTGGAGCTTTTCAGAGTCTTTCTGCCACTAGAGTAGTTCCTGCAATCAAACTGTCCAAGTTCAAAGGTATTTCAGTGAAACCTGGAGACACAACGATCACTGAATGGCTTGACGAGTTCGAAGAATACTGCTCATTCTATAAGTTGCAAGGCAGAGAGAAGGTACAAGCATTGGTATCTCATTTAGCTGGACCAGCAAAAGATGAAATTCTCTGTCTGGAGCAAAATGAGAGAGAAAACTATGAATGCCTGAAATCCGCTTTGAAGTCTAGATTCGCTCTTCGAGAAACGGTGCAGTCTCTTACAAGTCAGTTGCACAGTCGTATTCAACAGGAAGGAGAATCGCTTGCAGCATATAGTAGTGCACTGATCAAGATATACGATCGAATGGAATCGGTTGCATCCACTGATGAGCAGGCAGCTTTGTGTCAATTACGTGACAGTACACTACGGGAAAGGTTCATCCAAGGTGTACGAGACAAACAAGTAAAGAGGGAAATCAGACGAACAGCACTGGATACCGCAGGGAAGTCATTTCTTGTCATGAGAAAGGAGGTGCTAGAACTGTTCCAGGACGACAGCATTTCACCATCTACAGTTAGGATCAGGGAATGTGAGGTAGAAGCGGCAAGGATCACATCACCTGATAATGTGTGCATGCAACACCTACAAGACGAAATCTCGGGACTAAAGAAGACACTACAAGAAGTGGTGAAAGTAGTTGCCGAGATGAAGCAGAACTCAGGTGTTCAGCAGCGTCAGAAGAAACAGGAGAAATGGTGCTCCAACTGTGGACAGAAAGGGCATGTCAAGAGTGACTGTCAATCACCCACAGTTTGTTTTGGATGCAGAGAAACTGGGCATATCCGTCGTGACTGTCCAAAGGAAGTTAAAGATGAGAACAAGAGGAAAACAGAAGCAGAGGTGAAGGCGGTACATGACACAGGAACAGGTGATGTCATTTCTGACCTGATTGTTGAAAGTCCAACGATGGAAGCAACAATTGCTGGTGTATCTACTGGGTGCATACTAGACACTGGAGCAGAGACCAGTCTAATTCCAGTCAGCTACTATGAGGAAAAGTTGAAGTCCTCCTTAGGTCCACTCGATGGTACAGGCAGTGGAGTGAAAGTGACTGGAGTAACTGGAAATATCATTCCCATAGTGGGCTATGTGAGAGCTCCAGTGGTCATTGACGAAAAGGTTGCACAAGTAGGATTCTTGGTAGTAAGTGATCAGGTCTGTTCCAAACAGAGAAGTGAATTTCCTGTAATTTTGGGATGTAATGCCCTAAAAGCCCTTATGGAGGACAGAGGGGTAAAGGACATGCCAGGTTGGAATCTGGTTGAAAAGACCCTCGAGGCAGGAAAGAAATGTCACTTTCTTCAGGAGGAAGTCAAACGCCATGGACATGTCGTCACATCACAGGGAATATCTGTGGATCCAGAGAAAGTTGAGAAGATAGTCAAATGGCCTGTCCCGACAACCGTGGAGGAATTGCGGTCATTCCTCGGGTTAGCGTCTGACTATCGCTGCTTTGTTCCAGGATTTGCTACCATGGCAGCACCTTTGCATGAGATAGTAGGTGGTTCACAGAAGTCTACGTCAAAGAAGGTCAAACGGCACAACACAAAGGGAACAGGGATATTCAGATGGACAGATGAAGCAGAAATCTCCTTCGATGGACTGAAGAGAGTATTGTCATCTGCACCAGTGTTGAGTTATCCTCAGTTCGGTAAGGACTTTGTGGTTGAAATTGATGCTTCTTTGAAGGGTCTTGGTGCTTGCTTGGCACAGTACGATGAAAATGGACTTCTACACCCAATTGCGTATGCGAGCAGAGGACTGCGAAAAACTGAACGCAATTATCCAGACTACTCTAGTTTCAAGCTGGAATTGCTTGGACTTAAGTGGGCCATAGCGGATAAATTCAAGGAGTACTTGATGGGTAGTCATGTAGTTGTACTGACTGATCACAATCCACTTGCCCACTTACAGACAGCCAGTCTGGGTGCTACTGAGCAACGTTGGATGGCCCAACTTGCACCATTCGACTTGGACATCAGATACCGGCCTGGAAAGACTAACCATTGTGCAGATGCACTGAGTGGACATCCTGCTAATGAGGTGGATGATACGTTGAGTATCAGCATACAAGCAGCGATGGTGGGAAGTGCAGTACCAATGGAGGTAGCAGCACATACGAATGAAGGGCATGAGGATCACAAGAGTGACTTTGTTCCTGGCATTTTTCCTTCACTTAGTTTGGATGAGTTAGCCAAACTGCAGGAGAAAGATGATGTCCTTCACGTTGTGAAACAATGTGTTCAAACTCATTGGCAACCAGGAGATGAGTTGCCAAAAGAGTCACCAGAAGTAAAAAGCTGGTTGAGAGAATGGAACAAACTTGTACTCATCGATGGAGTGTTATATCGACAGATACAGGCAAGTGATGGTGACACATTGACTCAACTGTTGGTTCCAAAAGACATGCGAAACATCATTTTGGAGGCAGTTCACGATAAATGGGGCCACCAAGGAGTTAGTAAGACAATTGCACTACTCAGAACAAGATGCTTTTGGCCTGGGATGCACAAAGATGTTTGTCATACATCTGTGAGTGTTTCACCTGCACAATGTCAATACATCGTTAAGTGAAAGTAGTGATGACGAACAAGACAATGAGTGTCCTTTTGTGGTCTATCCTCTGCCAGAATGGCAAGACATTAGAACTTCGGATGAAGTAACTATGAAATCTCTCAGGAGATCTAACAGAGCAACTAAAGGAAAGCATAGTAATCCTACAAGATTACCAAAGTCAGCTCTGAAATAAGCCTGTCAGTTATGTGTGTTATTATACATTTGATGATTCATTTGATATTGTACATAGATATACTGACATTCGCGGACGAATGTTATTTGTCAGGATGGATTGTGGTAATGTGAATGATTTTCACAAATCTTTACACACTGCAAAAAGTCCGGTGTTAAATAGTGAACACCAAGCTGGTGTTAAATTTTCGGTGCTCATTTATGGTGTTAAATTAACACCTCCGGGTGTCATTTCCAAATTTTAAACTGTTTTTTGAAGAGTTTCTTAGTAACTGCACTTCTTGTTGATTTTTAATTTAAACAAGACGATCAAGAATTTGACATTAAAATACTAGATTTTTGAAAAAATGTGGAAATAAATTTACACCAAAGTAACACCAGCTGGTGTGGTCTCTTATTGAAGCTGGACGGGTGTTAAACCATTGATATTAACACCAACAAGTATCAAATCAACACCATGTGGTGTCATATTTGAATTAACACCAGTACAGTGTCAAAATAACACCAGGTACAGTGTCAAATTAACACCACGAAGTGTCAGGTGAACACTTTTCAACACCATCACAGTGCATTTTTAACACCTGTGGGTGTGGTCCTTTATTGAAGTTTGGTCGGTGTTAGATTTAACACCCGTGGTGTTAAATCTAACACCGATGTTTTTACAGTGCAAGACAATTCCATGAATGGTTGATTGAGTTTGCCATCCAGGAGTACAAGTAATAGAATGATAAATTTGTTTCTCCCATTAAGGAAAAATGTTGGTTATACCCTGGGGAAGATATAATTGTGAGTTGTATTCATGTTTAATGGAAGCATAGTGCGCTCTTCATTTCTACACCTATATCAGCTGACTACTGAATTTGTGTGTTGCAATGAAATGCATGAATATTCATCATCCTCATGAATATGCATGACTCCCAGGGTAGTCATTCAAATGTGAACATAAATGTTCATACATCACAAAAACTAAGTTCTTTGGTTGTGTGTTCATAAGTTTGTAGAATTATTGTTTTGTAAAAAATGATTCATCTGTATATAATAGTTGATTTATATTACAGAGTTTATATGAAACAGTGGAGTTTTAGAGTACAATGCAAAGAAGTTTAATTGTACAAGATGAACTGTTCACTCTGTGGAGTAATATGGAACACTGGGAGAGCTCCAGTAGTAGCCAAGTACTGAGAGGTGGAACCTCCCAGGAGCTCAGGAGAGCTGAATGAAGGACTTGGTTACTCAGCTGGTTGGAGAACCAGTACGATGAGGAGACAGTTGGGGGTCTATTGTAAGGACAAGGTCTCTTCTCTTGTTTAGAGGTCATCTCTTTTACGAGTGAACAAGGTCTCTTTTAGAGGATCATCTCCTTTAGTGGACGTGGTCTCTTTTAGTGATCGTTGTCTTATATTCGTCTTTTAGTGGACGAGAACTTTGGATGTCAACTTTTAAAGGACGCAGTCTTTAAATGGACGTCGTCTTTAAATGGATGTCGTCTCTTGTGTAAAGGAACATCTCTTTTAGAGGATCATCTCTTTTAGTGGACGTGGTCTCTTTTAGAGGTCAACGTGTATACCATAGTGTTCAAGCGGTCCATTGCAGCTTTCGAAACAGACTTTACCACAGCGTTTACCAGTTCATATGTTTGACAGTCGTCAACACAGTCTTAGGTCTTTGTGTTACAGGTTTTGATCCAAAGTTTGTTGTTATCAAATTGTAAATAAATTCAGCTTATTCAGTTATATCCTACATGCGAGTGAAAGTGTAGTGGTTTTACCGTCCCACGTGAAAGCCGGACTACGACATAAAATGTAAAATTTTCAAGCTCGCTCGCATGTAATCGTTATGCTCTCCTGATATTGCTGCCAGTAATTGCTAGGAGTTGCGCCCGATGCGCCCCCCCCCCCCTCTTAAATTCCAAAGAGAAAAAATATAGCAACAATCGGCAGGGTTTTTTTTTTTTTTTTACTGTAAAATGTCAAAATATTCAAGCTCGCTCGCTCCGCTCGCTCGCATTTAATTGTTATGCCTTTCTCCTGATGTTGCTGCCAGTAATTACTGGCAGTTGCGCCCTCCCCCCTTTATTTCCAGAGCGAAAAAATATGGCTCCAAATGGTAGTTTTTTTTACTGTAAAATGTCAAAATTTTCAAGCTCGTTCTCTTCGCTTACCCGCATTTAATCGTTATGCCATTCACCTGATGTTGCTGCCAGTAATTGCCAGCAGTTGGGCCCGGTGCGCCCCCCCCCCCCCCTTAATTTCCAAAGCAAAAAAAAAAAAAAAAAAAAGGGCTACAAACGGCAGTTTTGGGACTGTAAAATGTCAAAATTTTAAAGCTCGCTCGTTCCGCTCGCTCGCATGTAATCATTAAGCCATTCTCCTGATATTGCTGCCAGTAATTTGTCGTTTCACACCGTCATTCCATAATCCATTTATAGGGGGACAACCCCCTCCCACAACCTCCCCCTCGCTCTCTCCGCTTGTTCGGGCTCGGTCGCGTTCATGACATTAGTGTAAGAATTATTACTAGAAGTTTATTTGAATTATACCATTTATAGGCAAATTGTTCAATATCAATTTACTTCAAAAAGTACTGATACCTTAAACAAGTGGGACTGTTTCAAATCGATAAAACACGCAAAATACCTGCATCAAATTGCACCATTTACAACATCAAAATGCAAAAAGTGCTCACCGTGGGAGGGGGACACTCCCTCCCACATCCTCCCCTCGCTCACTCCTCTCTCCTATGCTTGGCCGCGTTCATGATACTCAGTGTAAATATTAAAACAGGACGTTTGTTTGGATGATACTATTTTATAGGCAAATTGTTCGATATTAATCTACATCAAAATATACTGCTTTAGGCGTACTTTAAAGAAGTGGGACTGTTTCAAGTCGATGAAACGAGCAAAACATGCATCAAATCCCCCCTCGCTCTCTCCGCTTGCTCGGGCTCGGTCGCGTTCATGACATCAGTGTAAGAATCAATACAAGAAGTTTATTGAAATGATATAGTTTGTAGGCACATTGTTCAAAAACAGATTCCATCAAAATGTACTGCTACCTTAAACAAGTGGGATTGTTTCACTCGTCGATAAAAACACGCAAAAAGCCTGCATCAAATTGCACCATTCACAACATCAAAACGCAAAAAGTTCTCACCGTGGGGGGGGGGGGGGGGGGGGGGGAGGGACAACAGGCACTTCCACACGCCCTCCCCTCCCCCCCGCCTTGCTCGCTCCCTCGCATACTAACACACCACCCCCCCCCCCCCCCCGCCCCAAGATGAAATCCTAGCTACGCCGATGCCCTTTCCCCGCTTGGTTTCCCTCAAAAACAGTAAAAGTCTAGGGATTGAGAGCTTTTTTATATTCCAAATGTCTGTCCAAAAAAAAAAAAAATATCAGTACATTAGGGTCAAAACGCACCCTCCTTGAAAAAAAGCTGGTGACGCCCCTGTCTCGCCTCCCTGGTTGGTACCACCACCACCACCGTACCACCACTACCAATCCACCCAACTTTGATGGGGAGTATTCGGGACAGATAATACTCCGAAAATCGTTGATTTTGTCGGTTTTGGGGTTTTTTTTGTCTGTTTGTTTGTTTGTTTCATTAGTACTATTAGCTTCTGATCCTCCTTTTCTTTTCTTTTTTCTTTTTTCTTTTTTTTTGTGAAAGAGCCAAAAATGTTTGGGCTGCAACCTCTAGCATTCAAATAATCATTCTGTTCCAGGCAAGTAATATTCTACCCCCCCCCCCACCCTCCACGACACCTGGCCCATACACAAACATCGGGGCACCTATATAGGCCTATAATAATCGACAGTAGGCCTACTCTTTCATCTGATGGCTGGGATCTTGTACGTCGAATATATCTCATGGTAGAATATTGATTAAACATGGGTGCATCCTATAGGAATCGTCAGTAAAATCAGATCAAGATTTCGCTTCCTCTTTAACATGGTTGAATTATAGTTCCTCTCCTTTCACAAAGCACGATGAACCTGGCAACTATGATTATGGTCCTACTGCTTTACGTATTTACTGGTCATTTCAAAGCTATAATAATTTTATGATACGAGTATACTGGAGGGCATAATATCACTGATATAGGCCGTAGCCTATCTCCCATTGACCGTGCCATAGGAACCTACACGATCAGCCCATCATGTCCAAAAAAAACAAACAAACAAACAAACAAACAAACAAACTATCGGACTTTCATTGTAAATATTTTTAATAGGCATGATATATAGGGCCTGTGACCACCGGTGTATTTTCACAAATTTTTAGAGTAACCTCTCTTTTGATGTCTGTGATCCATCAACGTTTGTTTTTAGCAAAAACAGATTGCAACATGAAAGATAGACACAGTTTTTACGTAAAATTTGCATCACGTATTAAGAAGACAAAAGTCCGTTTTATTCTGAAACTGGCCATTTTGTGTAAATTTTGCACGTATTTACTGCATTTGATGAGTCCACTGAATTTTTCTTCAATATCAGATATGCAGTGATATTCAGAGATGCCATTTTAATAACAATAATCAGTGATAATTCTTACCTCAAATTCCTTCTAGGACTTGATGTGCTATATATAGCATGTCTTTTATCCGCATCACTGTGAGGACGAGGTTCACAATAACTGCATAATATATAGTCGTAATGAGCAATGGTAGCATTGTCACAGTCATTATCTACACATGTTCGTGGTATTGATTTAATTTCATTTCCATGTCATTTTTAGAACTGACTCGTCGAATTGTTACCCTTTTGTATTTTCCTTCATCTTATGGACTAAATCTAACCTCCTCATGATTGAATTGAATATTGAATTGAATAACTGAAACTGCACTGGTCTTGCACTCGAGACACAGTGAACAGTTCCAGCACGTTTATTTTCATATTTCACTTGACATCAAAATACATCCAAAAAAGAATACAAACCAAGCAAGATACAAAATATGTCATACGTCGGGACATGAACAGAAAGTGTGTCAGCATTCATAATGTACATAAGACTATTCTCTATAACTTGTGAAATATGATGGAACCGCAAAAGCAAAGCTTGTAAACGCAGGTTCCATGAAAAAATACCGGTGTAAATTTGCTATGCAATCAATGGAGATAGGACACAAAGTAATAATGACGAAACGATATGAAAGCTAAAATATTAAAGTACAAAGGGAAAAGGAAATAAGAGAATAAAAAGAAAAAGGTAAAAAAAAAACAAGAACCCAAAGAATAAGAACTGAGTGAAAATATGGCATTGATAGGTACACAAGTATATACGTGCACATTATCTATAATCAACTTCATAATGAGTTCAAAATGTTGATACAAATACGGATGCAGTGATTAACGGGAGCATATTTTTAAAGACATTTACAGGGGCGGATCCAGAAATTCCGTAAAGCGGGGGGGGGGGGCGCAACTAATATTTTTGGTGCCACTCCCGGGTTTCATTTCGTTTTGTTTCTTTTTATTTCTTTTGTTTTTAACGATAAATAAAGGGGGCGTGCGCCTCTTGCGCCCCCTCTGGATCCGCCACTGATTCACGACAATAACACGAAAGACTCTTTGCCGTGGCCGATGACTGGACAAAGCAGGAGCGTAATATACTCGGCTTGTTGTCGCAGTCAAGTGATTTGCACAAAATGGATAGAATTTAATATTCTCCATCAAAATGCCCGTTGTTATTTCAGTGGATTATACACGCACTGGTCATTGAAAATAAAATGAACTCCTAAATCATTTCAAGCATTGTATGAAAAAAAAGAGTGGTATTCTCAAACTTTTCTATAGTTCTATATGTATAGTGTACATTGCAGCATATTATCGCTACTTACACTCCAAAAAAAAAAAAGTCGAGTGAAAATATTCACCCTTGAAGGAGTGAATACAAAGAGAGAATGAATTTTGAGTGAAAAATGTTCATTTTCACTCGTTTTAGAGTGACCTCAGGGATCACTCGAAAATCTTCGAGTGATCCTTGAGGTCACTCCAAAATGGAGGTGGGAAGAGACTTCCCACCTCCCTCGTGTGACTATCCTCCATGGTTACTAATACTTGTGTTTCCGTTACGTCACCTGTTTCCTATCACACCGGCTTTCGGAATGGCGTATTTGCATGGCAGGGCCAGACGACAACAGAGTGCAGATGCTCGCACATACCTTTTCTTTTCTTTTTTCTTTTTTTTTTTACGAAGTGAGCACTTTGACTTACCCTCTCCTAACAAAGGCAAATCAATTTAATTCAAGTAACATTTACTTAATTCAACAAAACTATATATGAATGGAAATTGAAATGCTGTGCTATTTTATGTTACATTCAATTCAATTTAATTCAATTATTTTCATTTTTTTCAACAAAACATAAGACAGAAAAAATCAGGAATTATATCATAAGGTGACCACATTCGATTTTGCACAGGATAGTGATACAGAAAAAGATATACATGCATACCGGCAAAACTACAAAGATATATGCTTCGGTAAAGAGGGGGAAAAAACTAAGAGGTCCACTAAAAAGAGCATTCTCGTATATTGTGAACCAATAAAAAAAAAATATATATATATATATAAAAAATAAAAATTGAGCTATATATAGGACGTGGAACCAGAAGTACAATGTGTACTTGCAGCATGTATCGGCTCCAGTATATACAACGCATATCATGTACAAAATAACAAAAAAAGGGCATAGTCATTAAATTGTACACGTATAAGGGGCCTCCTCGACGGCGTGTGTGTGTGTGTGTGTGTGTGTGTGTGTGTGTGTGTGTGTGTGTGTGTGTGTGTGTGTGTGTAGGCCTGTACTAATATCTGATGCCTTCAGTGATTGGAGAAAAAAGTCTGATCCCTTTTTCGGATGTGGTTGAACAGCCCCTGCCTCTTTTATTTACAACTTTCAACTTCTTGTTGATGGTCAATTAAAATGGCTTATAAAAATGTTCATGATGAGTTATTAAAAATGAAAATGAAAAAATCTTTTGTCTCGTTGCTGCTATTTGAAACCTCGCATTTGCACGTCTCATTAGTGCATTGTGTTGTTCCTCTTCTCCTCCTTTGTATACACTTTAATTGTGGAATCAATGGACGGAGTTAACCCCCCCCCCCCCCCCCGGAAAAAAAAAAAGAATGAGGAAAAAACTAGCTTCGGTTGGTCCGCTTTAAAGGGTGTGTACAGTTCTGGTCGAGGTGAAGATTTAGCTTTTAACGTTTTGTGAGATATTCCGAAACCACTCTATGACAACGGCGTAGCCAGGATTTCATCTTAGGGGGGGCGGTTAGTCTGCGAGGGAGCGAAGCGACCGAGCCCGAGCGAGCGGAGCGATCGAGGGGGGGGGGGGAGGGGGGGAGGGGGGGTGTCCCCCCTCCCACGGTAAGAACTTTTTGCATTTGGATGTTGTAAATGGTGCAATTTGATGCATGTTTTTGCGCGGTTTATCGACGTGAAACAGTCCCACTTGTTTATGGTAGCAGTTTATTTTGATGTAGATTATCATTGAACAATTTGCCTATAAAATGGTATAATTTAGATACACTTCTTGTATTAATTCTTTTCACTGAATATCATGAACGCGACTGAGCCTGGGCGAGCGGAGCGAGCGAGGGGGTAGGGGAGGGTGTGGGAGGGGGGTGTCCCCCCTCCCACAGTAAGAACTTTTTGCATTTTGATGTTGCAAATGGTGCAATTTGATGCATGTTTTTGCGCGTTTTATCGACGTGAAACAGTCCCACTTGTTTATGGTAGCAGTTTATTTTGATGTCTATTATTATTGAACAATTTGCCTATAAAATGGTATAATTTAGATACACTTCTTGTATCAATTCTTTTTACTGAATATTATGAACGCGACTGTACCCGAGCGAGCGGAGCGAGCGTGTGGGTATAGGGGAGGGCGTGGGAGGGAGGTGTCCCCCCTCCCACGGTAAGAACTTTTTGCATTCTGATGTTGCAAATGGTGCAATTTGATGCATGTTTTTGCGCGTTTTATCGACGTGAAACAGTCCCGTTTGTTTAAGGTAACAGTATATATGAGTGTAGATTATTATTGAACAATTTGCCTATATAAAATGATATAATTTAGATACACTTCTTGTATCAATTCTTTTTACTGAATATTATGAACGCGACTGTACCCGAGCGAGCGGAGCGAGCGTGTGGGTATAGGGGAGGGCGTGGGAGGGGGGTGTCCCCCCTCCCACGGTAAGAACTTTTTGCATTCTGATGTTGCAAATGGTGCAATTTGATGCATGTTTTTGCGCGTTTTATCGACGTGAAACAGTCCCATTTGTTTAAGGTAACAGTATATTTGAGTGTAGATTATTATTGAACAATTTGCCTATATAAAATGATATAATTTAGATACACTTCTTGTATTAATTCTTTTCACTGAATATCATGAACGCAACTGAGCCCGAGCGAGCGGAGCGAGCGAGGGGGGAGGGGAGGGTGTGGGAGGGGGGTGTCCCCCTCCCACGGTAAGAACTTTTTGCATTTTGATTTTGCAAATGGTGCAATTTGATGCATGTTTTTGCGCGTTTTATTGACGTGAAACAGTCCCATTTGTTTAAGGTAACAGTATATTTGAGTGTAGATTATTATTGAACAATTTGCCTATATAAAATGGTATAATTTAGATACACTTCTTGTATTAATTCTTTTCACTGAATATCATGAACGCGACTGAACCCAAGCGAGTGGAGCGAGCGAGGGGGAGGGGAGGGTGTGGGAGGGGGGTGTCCCCCTCCCACGGTATAAGAACTTTTTTGCATTTTGATGTTGCAAATGGTGCAATTTGATGCATGTTTTTGCGCGTTTTATCGACGTGAAACAGTCCCATTTGTTGAAGGTAGCAGTATATTTTTGTGTAGATTATTATTGACCAATTTGCCTATAAAATGGTATAATTCCAATACACTTCTTGTATTAATTCTGTTCACTGAATATCATGAACGCGACTGAACCCGAGCGAGCGGAGCGAGCGAGGGGGGGAGGGGAGGGTGTGGGAGGGGGGTGTCCCCCCTCCCACGGTAAGAACTTTTTGCATTTTGATTTTGCAAATGGTGCAATTTGAAGCATGTTTTTGCGCGTTTTATTGACGTGAAACAATCCCACTTGTTGAAGGTAGCAGTACAAGTATATTTTAGTGTAGATTATTATTGACCAATTTGCCTATAAAATGGTATAATTCCAATACACTTCTTGTATAAATTCTTTTCACTGAATATCATGAACGCGACTTAACCCGAGCGAGTGGAGCGAACGAGGGGGTAGGGGAGGGTGTGGGAGGGGGTGTCCCCCCTCCCACGGTAAGAACTTTTTGCATTTTGATGTTGCAAATGGTGCAATTTGATGCATGTTTTTGCGTGTTTTAACGAGTTGAAACAGTCCCACTTGTTTAATAAGGTTGCAGTATATTTTAGTGTAGATTATTATTGAACAATTTGCCTATAAAATGGTATAATTTAAATACACTAGTCTTCTTGTATATTCTTACACTGAATATCATGAACGCTGTCTGTTCAGCAATCAAACAGAAAAAGCATGCACACGAGGGTGTAGATAGGGGCATATCCCCTCCCACACGAAGGTGATTTTGCGTTTGCAGACCTGAAATTCAGCGATCTGGTGCAAATTTTTGGTGCAATACTTTTTCATCGAAGTGTTAAAATCACGGAATTTAGCTCTTATTCCGAATGTGCACCATCTGTGCGTATGTATAAAGTCTAGTGAGGTAGAGCTTAGGGGAAGGGGGATTCCCCCTCCCGCTCGCGGAGCTTTTGCGTTTTTAGAATTGAAATAAAGCGATCTGGGTATAGCCACAGTCTACTTCTTTGCATGGCGGGGGGGGGGGGGGGGCGAGCAGGAAGAAGGCGTGGGCGAGTATTATCTCCACCCTTCCCTTCCGATGGAGCTTTTATCTTTTTAAGGTTGAAATTGAGATATCTCGCAAACGCATATTTGATGGAAGCAACATTTGGGAAATCACACACACACACACACACACACACACACACAAACTGATGGGGGGTGGGCTGAGGGAGGAAAGGGTCGATTAGAAGGGAAATTCCCCTTATACATGAGGGAACCTTCAGTTTTCGGAATATATAGACTTCTGCACCCAGAATTATTCAGAATTTTTTGTAAATCTAAAAAGTGTACTTAGCTAGGGAAAGAGGCACAGAGGGGGAGGGTTTGGGAGGGGGATACCCCCTCCCAAGCACGAGAGATTTTGCATATTTTGAATTGAAATTCAACGATCTGGTGCACACTTTGAGTGAAATATTAAAAAAAAATATCTTATTTGATGAAAGGTTGCAAAGGAGATCCGCTTCATGTGCATGCATACAGTATACACGCATTTTTTTTCCGCCTCCCAAATCCCCGGTCCAAATCTTAGGGGGGGGCGACCGCCCCCATCGCCCCCCCCCCCCTGGCTACGCCAGTGCTCTATGAGATGTCAAAGAACATGCAGTTCTAAGTGGTATCAAAAGTTTATTCAATGAAAATTGGTTTTGAAATGGCTGAGATATCCAAAAACAAAGTGAAACAAAGAGATACTAATAAAGTTGGGGCATGTCGCCTTTTATTATTAGCACTTTTTTGGATATCTCAGCCATTTGAAAACCAATTTTTATCAAATAAACGTTGAATCTTCAATAGAATTACATGCTCTTTCATATTTCATAAGAGGCTTTTTATTATCTCACTTAGGAATGTTCAAAACAGGAATCCCTACCTCAACCAGTACTGTACAGTCCCTTTAAACCCAAAAAATTGCTGCAGCCCGTTGACCTATAGCTGCATACGCTGTGATTCTGAGGAAATGAATTTCATAACGCGGGGGCCCATAGGCTTGTTATGCCGCCTCAAACCTATCCTAGACAAGACAAGCTGCCACTCGCCCCCCCCCCCCCCCCTGTTAGAAAGAAAGCGGCCGTCACGCAGGCCTAAATCATGTCCGTATTGACATTTCACTGTATACAAGCAGGTCTTCGTGTGCGACAATAATTATAATATTATTTTCTCTTCAAATGATGTATATTCAGTGAGAGATTTTTTTTTTTTTTTGCTTGCTTATTGACTTTCATTGAGGGTACAATATACCCCCGTACAGGTTGTTAATATTAATCAATAAAGCCTTTCTACCTAAACAGTTCCTAACTTTATCGATTACGTATAGCATTGTATGTATAGATATACCTTTTGCGAAATATTTTTGATTTCAATTTGTTGGAAAGATTGGCAAACTGAGTATGCACTCTGAATAAAAACAGAATTGTATAAAATAAGTAATCTCAGGGAATAACAATAATGTATTATTTTTACAATGTCTTAATTGGAAAGGAGATAACAGTGAATTTTAGTATTCGTAAGTCTAAAAAATAGTTAGTCTAGATAGTTATACTTGTCTGCTTTCTCCTTTTTTTTCTCAAAAAGTAAATCGAGCCAAATACCTCCACATGATACTGCTCATGGTCTTATCTTTGTAGTGTTTACTCAAACGACATTTCAAGAGTATTTTCTGAATTTTTCACCTGTCACTGGCTTATTACACAAAGTATACCACTAGTTCTCGTCTATACCCCAGCAGGACAGACAGTCCCGAGTTGCCGATACACCATGTGGTACCATTCGAAAATGCCGCTTATCTAGCGCCATCTTGTGACGTCAATGTAAATTAAAAACTGGGCTGTGTCCGCTGACGTGTACGTACGTGTCCGTAATTTTCAGGTAAATTTTTATAGATTTGTATATTTATGGTAGTGTAATTTACTATGTATACAATACTGTTATATACTCCGTGAAAATGCGGTCGGGATTGTTGAGCTTTATTGGGGATTTGGAGTTGTTTTGTGCATACAATTTGGTATTTACCTGGACGTGTCCGTCGATGTGTTATGTCTGCGGGAAGCTGTACGACACACACGAGTGCTTGAAATCGCCCATATGTTTGTACAGGGCGCGCGCCATGTTAAAATGATAATTTCGGCGTGCCCCCGCCCCGCGGGTGTAGGGCTCAGTCGCGCGTGATAGCATGTACAGGCTGGGGCTTTGAAAGCATACATTATGCGGGCAAGATGCAGACTACGCAGTAGTATGCATGTGAAAGGGAAATAGGCTGATGTACTGTACACTGTGCATGCTGTACATGCGTGCAATAGACTTGCGTGCGTATGCGTCGTCTCATGTATGTCTGACTGGACGAAACGACCGGCGGCACATAATACAACCGTGGGAAACTTGTAATCTTGTCGTAAACAAGTCGGACAGACCATTCTACCATTGACTAACGTATCACTAAGATTCTGCAGATTATTTTTCTTCGTTTTAAGCAATGATTTACCCCTAATTGTCACCCGACCACCATGACATAATCTGACTCTCTCTTGGGTCGACTGAGTAAAAATGGTTCATGTTGGAGGGGAATGTGAAACCACGCTACGAACGATGGCCGATACATGTCAGTGTGGCTGGGGTATCAATTCAATCAGGGAGGTGAGAGGAAACGTGCAACGTAGAGGACCCTACCTACATTGTACCAGTATTTACCACTTCCAAACTAACAATGTTAGTTGTCCCTCATTGACATTGATGTTGTGGCTTTCGAAACTTTGCTTAGCAAACTGGCCTTGTTGTATATGAGTAGAAGAAATATGAAATAGGCCTAGTCTACACTGAATGCCATTGAAAAATTGGGCAAGACTTCCATATGTACCCCCGCTATGCATCATGTATGATGTATAAGTAACAATCGCTAACATGAATAAGTTTAGGTGGCTTTGGGATTAGGATTAGAGTTTACTCAGTTTAGGATTAGGGTTAGGGTTAGAGTTAGGGTAACATTGATCTCGGTGTCCTAGGGAAATGTGGACTTCAGAGAAAGCTCATACAATGTAACTATGTTAGATCTAGATTGTGTCTAGGTGCATAATAGTGGGGGGGGTACATTTGGAAGTCTTTCCAAAAATTGATATCAAAATCGGTTTTTGATTGCAAAGGGTGCTGGGTTAAATTGATTGATTGATTGGATAGATCTTTAAATAAATGCATGAGACATTAAATTTATGAATAGCCATCATTTTGTTCATACAAATATTGTCATTTAATTATACTGGGCTGATCATCACTTCCATGAAATGCAAAAAAGAAATAGAGAATTAGAGTAGTCTAGAATCTGTTGTTTCTATGGCTATTATATGGGATTATATAGAAAAATCTTTGATCTACAAGTGTGTATTTTACTGTATTGTCTGTTAGATTGCCCAGAGGTATAAACTTAAATCTGCTAGTACTAACGGCTACATAGTACAACCTACATAGACAGAAGATTCAAGACATTCAATTTTTTGCCCAATTTTTATTGGTGCTGTGCATTGCACCTTGACCTCATTGCTGAAGGTGGCTAACTTGGAGGCATGCAAGTACGTATTACGAGAAACGAAGTCAAGCCGTCCATAATTCAACCATATTGCACCTCCCAATTAATGTAGAAACTTGTCATGTGCTTATGCGTATGGTTGAATATTTGCAAGGGCTGTTGGTCCTTAGTACAGCCTAGGTTCTTGCTTTTTTCTTGACCTAATCCAATCATGGGATATGTACTGTATTGACATTTATTAAAAAAATATATATATATTTATCCATACAAGGTACTTTTGGAAGATTCTTTACAGATTTCTCACTTGACACCTTCAAGATGTACAGTAGATCTACATTTAGTGATCTCAATTCTTCCTGGGCTGTAATTATCCAAATTATTGACATGAACATTGCTATCTGGGATGAACACAAAGATTGCATTCAACTTGATTGACTGCATACATGTACATTCCATTAGAGAAGCACTCAGCATGTCTCTCTTAGTAGGAGGTACAAAAAGAAGAAAAAAGGGTGAAGGAATCTTGTTTATTCGTCTGTCATCGAAGAGTGTTAAAAGCCACCATATTATGTTTTACCTTGGCAATGTGCTGTTCTTTAACCCGTTGAGGATCGGGCATATGTCTATGGGAAATGCGTGTTGTAACAAAATCTAACCGTCCTCAACAGGTTATGTATCGTGGCCACACATCAATGCCCTTGCACAAATCTGGAGTGTAGCAAGCGCATAGGATACATATTGCAATTTCTGTGTTCATCCAGCAAAGTTTGAAAAACGCAGTAATTTCACCATATATTATGGTCAAAGTAGGCTTATGATGATGAGATTCCAGGGAAGCTGGAGAAATGTGTATTAGTTTAGTTAACTCTGTTTTGTATTAATGTAAGTATCGATAAAGAGTCCGTTGGAGGTCAAATCTATGTACTTAGCTGATAAACTACTACTGGTAGTTTCTACTACAGCTAAGAGTGTACCAACACTGGTATCTTTCATGGGCAATTAACAGCACTTGGTGAAAATTAGCCTTGTCGAAAGTGAGGGAAATTCATGACATTTTATCATGCACATTCAATTTTTTGAAGCGGAGAATGGTAACAAATACCTTAGCATATAAAGAGTATATCCTGTTGGAGAAGACTTTAATTCTTAGCACATCCATACTTTGTTGTGAACTTGCCTTAGAAGCTAAAAATTTTGTGTTTTGTACAGTGTGTAGGTACTGATAGGCTGTGGAAACAGTGCACTGCCAAATTCTTTTCAGCTGAGTGTGAAGAAAGCTATACAGGATTCGCGATGTTCGTTCACTTCCAAATTTGCACTATACCGTATGTCCCAAAAAAATTACAATGGGGCCCTATGCAATGATATCTTTAAAAATATTGCATCAATCTAAATACAAATTCAGGGTATGAAACTATAACTCATTGCCCACATCTTCCAGAAAACCCCATTCGATTTGCTTCAGTGGTCAAAGAGAAATGAGGAATTTTGTAGAGGATGTCGGGAATCTCTTTTGTCCAAGTTCTGTCTATTGTTTACACATAAAATCATCGAAGTGCTAAACTTGGAAGAATCAGACTCATGACATGATTTACTACAATCAACATTTCTCTATGACCGCTTAACCAAATCGAATGGGGATTTCTGCAAAATAGACCTAAGATGTTATATTTTAAGAAACTGAAGTAGCATTGAAAAAAAAATAATCATATTGGATGTTATCAATGCAAAAATCTGATTGTAATTTTTGTGTGATATACTGCAGTATGTCCCCCAAAAATTACAATCAATTTTTCGAATTGGTAACATCCAAAATGATCCACCTGTCTAAGTACTACTTCAGGGTCTTAAAATATAACATCTTAGCACTATTTTGCAGAAAACCCCATTCAATTGGTTAAGCGGTCACAGAGAAATGTAGACTGTTGTAAAGCGTGTCATGAGTCTGATTTTTCCAAGTTTAGCACTTCGATGATTTTGCGGGTGAACAATAGACAGAACTTGGACAAAAGAGATTCCCGACATCCTCTACAAAATTCCTCATTTCTCTTTTACCACTGAAGCAAATCGAATGGGGTTTTTTGTAAGATGTGGGCAATGAGTTATAGCTTCCTACCCTGAATTTGTATTTAGATTGATGCAATATTTTTAAAGATATCATTGCATAGGGCCCCGTTGTAATTTTTTTGGGGACATACTGTAGAGCATATCTAGTGGGCATGACTCTTCCTGTATTGGATAGTGGTACACTTGTAATAAATATTGAAAATACACACACTCACAAATGATGTTCAACCCTGTACTGTATTTGTCGATTAGCACTAATGCTGCACTATTTTCTTCCTGAAGTGATTTGCAAAGCGGTATGGAAAACTAATTGCCAGTGAATAGAGATCCCTTATCCCCATAATCCCTATTGTGTCACCACGACCAGTTGGTGTATTAAGGCACATTGTTTTGTAGCACAGAGTAGGGTGGCAAACTTGGAGGAATTCTCTGAAAGTTGATGAAAAAGCACAGCAAGTTACAGCTAAAAGTGTCTGGGCATATAACGGGTTAATACTGTTTTGCTGGTAAATTGCTGTCATGTGCGCCCAGTAGTTTTGGCACAAATGTATCATTTCACTTCCTTCTGAAACAGGGCGTAGTGAAAGTATTATTTGCTGACTCACATACTATGTAAGTGCATTGCATCTTTGTTATTCTTGTTTTGTTTTCTGTTTTTTGCTGATCTAACTGAGGTTTTGCATTCATTAAAATTCACTTGAGTGAAAGACAAGTCTGTTTGGAGTAATTTCTACATTGTAATTTCTGCATTTTGTGCCTCAATTTTGATACATAATATTGCTCAATTCATTACAAAATTTATCCTCCATTGGTCTTGCATATTCCTTAGATTACAGCACTGTACTCTGTAGACCAGGTTCCACTGCCTACATGTACCAATAAGAGCTTCTGTGAAGTGACTTGAAATGTTAAATTCCATTTTTAAAAATACAGTTGAACCTCTATTATCCGGCCTCCCTTTATCCGGATCTCTCTATTATCCGGACGCAATCTCGCCGTGATTTTTTTATCTTTTTTTAAGAATTACGGGAGGAAAGGGGGATTACCAACTCCTTGAGAACTCCTACACAAACACACATGAATTACATATACTTGATACATTTCTTAATAATTATTTAGGTAAATCATCCCAAAAATTTATAAAAGAAAATGATTTCATTCTTGCAAACACGAACCTCTATTTTGGGGTCTGTTACTGAGTGTAACAATGAAAAGGTTGCGGTATACACATTACTACATGTGGTACTACAATGGGCTACATCAGTACATGTTTATGTATATGTACATGTATAAAGCATTGAGTCTCCCGGTCCCGACTTGTCCGGATACGAGAGGTTCAACTGTAATCATTTACAGCCCGTCCCTTGTATAATTTTCAAAAAATCAGATCTGAAAACAACATCTGAACCATTGTAGTGATGCACAGAAAACTTGGTTTGCTACATGTAGTATATATGTATGGCCTCAAAATAATCATTTTATTTTGGGGCAGTCATACAATGGTATCTAGACTTTCAGAGAATCCTTAAAAATTTGAGACGGAGAAATGTAAGAAAGCAAGTGACACCTTGGGTTCAAGCAGTTACTGTACAATACTGAGTACTGTTTTGTAGATCGATACAAACACTTCTCTGTGATGTTCCTGTAAAGAAAGTATTTAGTATCCTGTATCACTGTATCCTGTATCACTGTATCCTGTATCACTGTATTGTTTGGTATGCAACCAAAACTGGTTTGCTTTACCCAGAAACTAATAAACTGTCAATGAATTTTAGAGTAGGGGTGGTTACATGGGTTAGCACAAAGACTTTGTTTTTACTGGTATACATACCTCTGCCACGTGCCGGAGGCATTATATTTTGAGGTTGTCTGTCCTTTCTTCATATTGTGGATGGCGTAACTTAAGAACCGTTTGAGGTATCCAAATGAAACTTGATATGTATGGATACATTATGTATGTGTGGACGAAGCGATGCCTATCAGCTTTTGGATATACACAAAACTTTGTTGAGACTTTTTTTTTTACTTTTTTTTTTGATTTCCTCTATTTTCTATTTTTGTTTCCAGGCACTTATTTCCACTCAAAGGTTAGCCAGTAGTCGGTATCAAATTTTGCCATGGAGACCGACGTTCAGGTCAACAAGGACCAAGCTGGACCATCCATCTCTGATATGATCCAGCCCGTTGTCACGGCGGTGGAGGCAGTCCCTGTCATGGACGGTGGCAAAGAGATCTCTAGCGTCAGTGGTGTACCCGCAGGGACTACCATCACGGTTGTCGACGCCGGACAGACGTCTGATCTTGGAGGTATGTGTATTTAAAACAGTAAACGAGAACTAATTCAAACTTATTCTAAACCTTCTTAACTATATATCATTTTTTTTTTTGTAGCTTTTGTGTGTGTGTGTGTGTGTGTGTGTGTGTGTCTGCGTTCTTTTTTTAAAATTCATTCCTGATTTTTATCCACGTTACAAAGCGCTTTCATTCGGACTCGACAGGCAAGAGTGATAAATATCTTTCTTGATCAATGAATTCTCCCCCCCCCCCCCCAAAAAAAAAAAAAAAAAAGAATTCCCGTCCAATCCAGTTTACTTACTACTGATATCAGTAAGTATTTTACAGGATGGAGAAAGAAGAAGCTTGTGTGAATTAAACCATGTTCCCAGGCAAATTCAACCATCAAGTATAGTAAAGACTGATGGTTCAAGCCTTCAAAAGCCAGCAGAATGATAGGGCATAATAAAAGTCTCAGTGTGTGTACCTGATTTCATAAATGAGAAATTGACATACACCTACAGTATGTATGTCTGGCACGTTTGCTCTTCATTGCACGCACCCCACTCCATACTTTGTGTTTTGTCAAATTCTAACAAAATTAGAATTTAAACTCCTTTTGTTAGTGCATGTAGGCACTTGTTATAGTGTTCCAATACAGTACGTAGCATTATTTGAATAAGAAAATATCACTGATTTTTATGAATGGATGTTGGAGTCAACAACATCTAACATTTTCTCCCTTAAAAGCCATTGTTATGGAAAGGAAACAGATTTTGACTTTTGATGTAAAAAAAAAAGAAGGTAATTTAATGAAACATTGTGAGATGTAGGTATTCTGTACAATGTAGTTACAGTAAGTGACTTCTGAGGCTGAAGCGTTCAATCACCCCTGGAATCTAGGCACAAATTTACACACCCAGTTTCAAGATTATCATACTGAAAATAATGACACAATAAAATTAACATTTGACAGTAACTGGTGACATGCCTGTGATCAGTCCAGTCAGCTCTTTTTACCATCTATCCTTTGCAATGAAAGCAGCATTGCAGTGTAAAAATCATTAAATATAACACAAATTCTTAGAAAATATACCATGCAGCGGATTGATTGATTGATAAAGCAAAGTTGTACACTGGCACTGGTCTGACGGTTCGGGACCAGTAAAAATCACTGTCAGACCAGTAACTTTTTCAGGAATGAACCAGTAAGAAATGGAAAAACTGGGTACATACTGGTCCAACAGACAAGTCAGACTAGTAAGGGGAAAAATGGGTTAGCGTGCAGCTCTGGATAAAGAGTATTCTTAATCACATTATGAGACACTGAGCACATACGGGCCTGTAGTACATTATAATTGTACCAGTGCATGTACATGTACATGTACTATACTTTACAGCCTAGGCAATTTCCACTGCATAATGGTATAATTTGTGAGTAGTTTACTCTCTCATTTCGATCTGTCGTTAACCCTGTGTGCGCTGCATTAATTTACTGTTTGTAGGAATGTAATGTGAAAATAGTGCACATTTGACCCGTTGGCCACAGAATGGGTTAACCTGATGGTTTTTGCAAAACACTCACTTCCTGTTATTTACTTTTCTGTGTGCACTGAAAATGACCTACATCAAGTACATACAGCATTTTGCATCAACGTTTGCAGACAGAAACACAGTATACACTAAAGTAGTCTCCTTCGTGCATGAAGTTATTAGAGTTATTTTTCTTCTATGGACCGAGGTTTGTGTAAGTTCTTTTCTCTCTATCAGGTATAGGGCCTACATACATTGTACATGCATGCATTGTCGGCAGAGCAGAGAGGTAATTTATTGATGGTACTGATTACAATGACACAGGGCTGCTATTGTTTCATCACTTGTACAAGTGTACAATGTACATGTATAAGGTGCAGACTGGCAATTCAATTTGAATGCTTTCAAGTCTGAACGGTGGTACTCATCCAAGCTTCATTTCTTTCTTTCTGTTTTTTTTTTTTTTTTTTTTTTTTGGGGGGGGGGGGATAGCTTGTTCGACATCAATTACAGATACAAGAAAGTTCATTTTGAATCTTTATTTGCTGTAATGTTTACATAAACGTATTCATGCCTTATTCAGGGCGACTACAGTAATAAGAATTACTGATTCTATCATATGTATACAGTACGTGCATACTGTTTACTGTAGCCTGGGCAGTGCTCTCACAGCAATATAGTCTGTACAATACTGCCTCTCCTTCACTTAAAAGACAGTAATTTGTATTTTTAGTGACACACTGTACGTTGTACATGTATACCAAGTACCAATACAGTATAAAAATGTTGGTTCAGGTTTTGTTTGTTGTTAATTGTGTGTGTGTAGTTTTAAAGTTATGCTTGCAATTTCTGTTCAACTTACTGGGATGACACAGGAGTGCAAATGTCCCTACACTCATCAATTAATTTTATTCCTTTCATACTAATATGTAGCATTTTGATGTGCCATTGACATTGTGCAGTACTTGGTATTTCACGCACGTAATGACACTGTCTATGTACACTAGCTTGACAGTGAAGAAACATGCATAATCTGAAGTACAGTATGATATTTTCCTTCAGTTGTTGCACATACACATTTTAACCCGTTGAGGACGGTTTGATTTTGCTACAACACCTATTTTCCATAGACACTTGCCCGAGTATACTCGGGACTCGTCCTCAACGGGTTAATGTGTGTACAAATATCTGGTTGTTCCACTTTTTTTCTACATGAACAATTGCATGTACAGTGTATCATACCTACAATGTACATGTAGTGTCAAATATGTTTACAACGTTTGCAAAGGAACATTACATGGTAACATTGTAAATCTGGCCAAGGTGTATGCTTTAATAGTAGCGTACATATGTATCTGTGTGTGTCTGCGTACGTGTCTATGTGTTGCGAAGTCAGCCTTGAAAGCTGTTTAACAAACATTTGACGTCTGGCTAGTCCCAGTGCTCTGAGAATATACATTGAACAATGTGTAGACATTGTTTAAAGAAGAACAAAACAGGAAAATTCCAGTGAAAATGAAGAAGAGTTTGCAAAGGTCAAGGTGTAAATTGGACTGTGGAGCATCAATTTTCATAAAAAGTACACTTAGCCTACAGAGGCTGCACAAAATACAAAGCTACATAATTATAAAAGTTAGCCCAACCAGATGCAGACTTCTGTACAAGCACAGGGCTGTGTATAGATTACATAAAAGTTCAAGAATTTACATTCTGATGTTCATGCGAGATTACGTAATCATGTCTAGCCAACTCGGGACCGGATTTGACTAATTCATGTACAAACTGTAGCATCGTTCCATGTAAAGCATGAGATTGGCAATGTCATTTTGTCTTTTGATGTCTTTGCCAGGCCTGCTACAGGCATCAGAGATGATGGAGATCATCACACAGGAAGTGAGCACACTGGCCCAGGCCAATGGTAATGTGAGCGACTCTACGGGAACCACCACGGTCACGCCTGTCATGGCCCAAAATGGGGGTAAGTCGGACAGACTCAGTCACTCGATTTAAATCCCCTTGCACTGTTTGGTTACAAAATGTGTTAAACTGAGGTATGATATAGAGAGGAAAAAAAAAATGTTTGTGCATGATTTAAGGGCTTATCAGGGCAATTTCCCCTTTATGTGTAAATGCTTGTTAGTGATAGGGTGAGAGTAAAGGTTAGGATTGGGGTTAAGGTTAGAATTTAGGTTAGGTCAACACTGCACACTGGCACTGGTCTGACGGTCCAGGACCAGTACAAATCACTGTTGGACCAGTAACTTTTCAGGTATGGACCAGTATAAAAATGGAAAAACTGGGAATCTTCTGGTCTGACAGACAGGTCAGATCCAGTAGAAAAAGAAAAAAAAATGTGTTAACGTGCAGTTTTGGTTAGGGCCAGGATTAGGTTAAAGATTAGGATTAGGGTTAGAGTCAGGATTAGGGTAATAGAGTCAGGGGAAAGGTCTATGGGAATTGTCCGGGGGGGGGGGGGGGGGGGGGGGGAGGCTGAAAATAACAATATTTTTAAGAGAGAAATACCAAAGCTCCAGGTGAACTGAACATGACAACAGACATGATGGGTTACAGCAAAAATTTGTATTACAAAGCAGTCAGATTCACATTACATATCATAAAATTTGATGGACCAGCAATTTGTACTACCGCTGGCACAGTTGACAAAATTACACAAAAAATTACACTTGTACATCTGCAGTTATGGTGGTGAGCATATTACAATATCACAAATGAAATAAGCCTACGATGTACATTGTGGCTTGTTCTTCACAGAGTGGGTCAATTTCCCATACGGAGAAATGCATGTAGAGATCCTCTGGTTGACATAAACCTCTTTCCCTTACCCCCCCTCCCCCCCCCCCCCCCCAAACCCTCTCCCTCCTCTATACATGTCATTGCAATGTTCCAGTGTTTTTCATTCACTTCCACTAATCGATATTCCGTAACTTCTACTGCCTTTGTTTCTTATGTCTGTGTGCCTGTGCACTGTAGTCGTCCTGCAAGCGTCAGAGCTCATGAAACAGATCATGGAGCAGGTGAACATCAAGCAGGAGGATGGAGAGGACACTCCGCATACAGTATACGCAGAAATCAGGCCCCCTGATCGTAAGTTACCTTAACATACCTTAACTGTAATGGCCACATTCATATGTGCAGATTTCTGTATATGCCAAAATATTTCCCGCCGTTTCAGTTTTCATGGATTGGATGCTATTTGCACATTTAAAAACATGCGAAAATATTAACTCTGACCTGATCTCAACATGAATGTGATGTTTACAGTATCTACATTGTACATTTCTCTTTTCAGTACTGCACTCCACAATTGCAAATCTAACCATCAGTGAAATCGTCGCGGAGGTCCCGATTTGCAAAGAGTTAGACTCGCTGAATATATGGCATACTGTAAAACAAGGAATGTTCGCGTGCATATTAATTATGTGAATTTCGCGAGCGCCAAGATTTGCGAAATTAAAATGCATGCGAAAAGTTATTGTCTACACTATGTGCACTGAATGCCATTGGCAATTCGCGAAAATTTCATGCCACGAAAAAGGGCGTTGGTTCCAATTCGCGAAAATTTCATGCCGCGAATATATATCATGTTTTACAGTATACAGTAGATTAGATGATGATATCTTGCCCTCTGACATTACTCTTCATATCTTTAGTGAATTCAGGTTGAACGCAAAGTACAGTTTCCCTTTAGGAAGAATGATTTTGTGTTTCAATGCCACATAAGCTGTAATCTTTCACTTGGAGTAGAATAAATCCTTCATATGGCACAGGATTTGTCTGTATGCACACAATAAAGATTGAACGTTTCTTTTGTATCGAAACATATAATGACCCAGTCATCCAATTGAGGTGAACAGATATTCGCATGTTAGCCAGCTTTTACTCTGATTGTATTGATGATTTGTTACAAGTACTGTATATGCCAAATATTTCATGAGGTTTTTATTTTTCGCAAATTTCACGAGTCGGGTGCTATTCGTGACATTAAAGACACATGAAAATATTCACTCTGATCTCGATATGAATGTGACGTGTGCATAAACATTCCTTCATCTAGTACAGGACTCCAGGATTGCAAATTTAAACACTCGCGAAATTGTCAGAAATTCTTGATTCACAAAATTTTAGACTCGCTAAATATATGGCGTATACAGTTCCTGCAGTGATTGACCATTGTTATCCAGACCTATTTGTTAGTAGACTAATTTCATTGTTTTCTCCCATTCTCTGTACACAGAAATGTTGATTGATGACCCAGGAACACATGACAAGCATGATGGAACATCAGGAGATGGTGTACAAGGGCAAGGTATGTATCACAATAAAAGGAGAACAAAAAACAAAACAAAACAAAACAAAAACTGGCAAAATGCAGGGCTTGGTTTTTGTTGTTATTTTACAAGGCAATTTACATTGAGAGCTAGTGGATAGAATTAGAATGACAAATTACACAGTTAGACAACAATTAGACAACAACAATTTAGTAACTGAAATGCTGAATTTTGAAACTGTGTTTTCTTTTGTGTGCAATGCAATAGAGTGTATGAATGCTACAACCTTTGACCCTGCTGAATAGAGCCAAATCCACAGTGACATCTTTGCAGAGTTAGCATTGTATGGGTTTGGAGTTACACTTGGGGACTGTCCTTGTTATACCTCAGCCAATGAGGTTATGTTTTTGTTGCCCAGCATTGGTTTGTTTGTCTCCTTGCAAAAGAACTCAAAAAGTTGTGAATGGATTTGGATGAAACTTGCAGGATAAGTTGATAATGATTCAGTGAACAGATAATTGAATTTTGGTAGTGATCCAAGAATTTTTTATGAATTTTTGAAGGATTTTTCTATCTTTTGGCTAATAGGGTCAATGAACTTGGAAGTTCAAGCTGCGCATATTTGAGGTTTGCATACACGCACTAAAGCGTGTGCTCTGCTCAAGGCGGCGCGCAGCATGCAGGAAGCTGATGAGGTAAACACAACAGGGCTTCTTCTTAATGGAAAATTGAGGGATTATTAGCATGTGTGGGTGAAAATGAGCTGTTTGGCGGAGGTCTGCGCTCTTTAAGTGCTTTTCTAGTTTCATATGGCATCCTATGTAGTGTCTCAGAAGAGGAGTGTTACTGGAGTAAATAACCCAGAAAGGAGAGTTGGTGGGGGAGTTACAGGACAAGTCCACCTTCATAGACATGTGGATTAAGTGAATGCAGCTATATGAGTAGAACACATCAGTGAAAGTTTGGAGAAAATCGGACAATCTGTTCAAAAGTTCTGAATTTTTAAAGTATCTGCACAGTCACTGCTGGATGAGAAGACTTCTATAGTGTATGATGTCACATGCATCGAATGATATAAGGACAAAATGAGGACAAATTTACAAAATTCAAATTTTTGACAAAAGTGCATATTTCCCTAACTTGTACTGATTCATGTTAAGGGTAATATCATTCCCCCTGCCTTCTGATAGAGGCAAGTCAGGTGATCTTTATCATGCGAGAAAAGTGAAAATATGTTGAGTTTTCTTTACATTTTCTTTATCATTCTACACATGTGACATCACAAGCGATGATAGTCTTCTCATCCAGCAGTGATTGAGCAGAAACTTTAAAAATTCACAACTTTTGAACAGATTGTCTGATTTTCCTTCAACTCTCACTGATGTATTGTACTAATATTGCTGCATTCACTCAATACGTGTCTATGAAGGTGGATGTGCTCTTTAATTATTCTCATGTGATATGTCTCGGAAGTCATCTGATATTGGATACAATTGGCATCACAGTACTTTTTGACTCACATATAGTCTTTGACTTGAGTAACTTGTGAATTTAGAAGAATATTTTACACTACAAGGAAAAATTTTCCAACTCTAATTTGATAAGCAATTTCAGCTGATGAACAGTATTTCAAATAGTATCCTGTACTGTTCTGTGGAACAAAACTGCTACACAAAAGTTGGTTTTGTAGCAGTAGTGCAAAAATGCATAGCAAATTGCAATGCAATACCAGATGAATTATTCCCTGCACTGACCTGTCTAGTTCTGCAAGACTCAGTGGAGAGCCATGTATTTCCTCCATTCAAGAATTTTCAGTGATGCAATTTTTTTTTTAGAGAAGAAAACTTTAACTTCAAGGCTGGGTGTTAGATGCCTGAGAAATGTCGTGATAGTACCTGTACATCTCATACATGTAAGTCAGCAGGTGAAGGAGACTTTGTGACAATGTCATGAGCACTTGAATTCACAATCATAGAGTGCAGTAATGGATGGAGAAAGGTACACGTGCATGTCACATTTGTGTTGGGATTAAAGTTAATATTGTGTTGTAGAATTAGTGAATAGCACCCAAACTCACAAAATTCATTAAAATAAAAACCTTCCAAAATATATGCCGTAAACATTATATTAAGTTTTAATCAATGCCAGTCAGCAAATTGATATACATTTTCATATGATGGGGGAACATTCGGACGTGTTTGCCCATTGATGGGTACAACATTTTCGTATGTTCTCTCATGGTGGAACATTTTTGAGTGAGCAGGTGGACAAACTGTGGCAGGTTGTCACAGAAATTTCAGGTTGACGGTGATATTTCTACAGTACTTAACTAATCCAGAAATAGATTAACTGAAGACTACTTTTGCTATTGGGAGTATACAGAATGACAATGAGCTGACTGTAGAGTTTGAAATGTTACGTCTAGGAAGTTGTAATTTCCTCATTAGCCTTTCAAGCCTTGTAGGTTAACTATGTTTTTGCTGCCATTGCAGTCATCAGCCGAATTGCAAAACCTGCAGCAATATCTGCAGACAGATGTTTGTGGAGCTTTGAGAGGTATCCATGTCTATCAACTCACTGTAGAGTATTCTCCTTTTTTTTTTTTGCACAGGTCAACTGGTGGACTCCTTTGCCATGTACACCCAGGAGGACCAGGGCCAAGAGATGGTGCAGCAATCCGCAGATGTGGGAGGCTCCACCAAGGTCCTCCACGTCCAAGCCACACAGGAGCCCATCGACGGGGATCCAAACAACGTGCAGACATCCTCCCGTACTCTGACCGTGGTCATCACCAACTTCCCCGACCACCTGAAGACGCAGATCCTCTCCTACAGCTGCATGTCGTGCGGGAGTGCGTTCAACGAGGTCGTCGACCTCATGTCGCACGTCTGCACGGGCACGGTGCCGCTGATTTCCAACGCCAGCAGCGTCGTGATCAACACCGGTGTGGGGGGAAGCGCAGAGTTGGATCCAAACAAGACAGTCATTAGCGCGTCAGACTTGTTCTACCGGTGTGACGATTGCCCAAAGAAGTTTATGAAGAAGACGGAGCTGACACGTCACAAGCAGACACACAGGAAAGGAGGGGATGGCATCGACGTGAAACACCCACTGGTAAACAGGGTGGAACTAATGACCCCCACGGCAGAGGAGCAGAGGATAATGGATGATAACATCATCAACACAGAGTCGGGAATGTTCCAGTGTGCCATCTGCCTGAAGTGCTGCAAGAGGAAGTTTGACCTCAAGCGCCACCTGCTCACCCACAGCAACGTGCGGAACCGGCCGCACACGTGTCCGCACTGCGACAAGCGGTTCCTCACCGCCAGCCACCTGCGGCAGCACTTGCGCGCCCATGCTGGAATCAAGCCCTTTGAGTGTGATGACTGCGGCAAAGCCTTCACCCGCTCCAGCGAGGTCACCCGCCACAAGGTGGTGCACATGCGCACCTCTGGCAGCGAGAGCTCACCAGTAACTGTGCCCCCCAACCTGACAACACTCTCCTACGAATGCACCGACTGTGCAGAGACGTTCGTGAACAAGAAGGACTTGCAGCTGCACCTGTTTGAGAAGCACACATACCAGTGCAAGCAGTGTGCATCTGTGTTCCCAACAATGGCAACCCTGGAACAGCACATGGCAGAGCACAGTCAGGTGTACACCTGCATCGAGTGCTCCATGGTCTTCGTCCACAAGAAGCAGCTCAAGCAGCACAATAAGCAGAAGCACCGGGACAAGCGCCACCGCCACCACCACCACCACCACCACCGCAACAAGCACGAGGACGGCAGCAGCCGGCACAAGCACGCCTGCCCCGACTGCGGCAAGGAGTTCCGCAAAACCAGCGACCTCAAGCGGCACGCTGTCACGCACACGGAGAGGGAGCGGCGCCACGAGTGCGAGATCTGCCACAAGAAGTTCCTGACGAGCAGCCACCTGAAAGCGCACCACATGCAGAAGCACTCGGAGGAGAGGCCCAACCAGTGCCCCTTCTGCGACAAAAAATTTGCCCGGAAGCACGATCTGAAGCGGCACATGGCCATCCACGACTCGGACCGCGAGAGGCCGTACACATGTGAGCATTGTGGCAAAAATTACATCACCGCAAGTCACCTTAGGGATCACATGGTTGTCCATTCTGGTGAGAAACCATACACCTGTGACTTGTGCGGAAATTCCTTCACCCTACAGAGAGCACTCCTTCGTCATATGAAGGACAATCACAAAATAGAGGAAAATTTCTAAGCCCACTCACTTCTGTTACAGTCTGTGTTACCCAGATTCTATTATCAAGAAACCATTTTAGTGGTATTTTATTATTATAGCCCATTTAGTACATATGGCCTGATTGGGGCTTTTTAGGTCTACTCTACAGAGTTTCAATTTCACATGTAAGATAAACTGTTATGTAGGTCACCTTACCTTACAAATTTTTTATCAAAAATGTTACCGACACGCTTCATGTTTTATGTTTCTATATTGTCATTTCCGAGTAGAACATTGCACTTGTCGTTCAAAATTTGTCAGTTTGTTCCTCCACATATCTGCTGTGGTTGTACGTGGCACATGCAATCCCTGGATTGACAGCAAGATAGATATCTGTGCTAACAAATCTTTCAAGCTGATAAGTAGCCTCTGTATATAGTGTTCACATGCTGGTAACTTTTGTGTAGCCTTTTGGCGTGATCACACAAATTACATCTCTATTTTTACCCCTAGCTGGTGGAGAGAAATTCCATTTTCTTTCCTCCTGTAGCTCAAAATCAGGACAGCATATGACCAAATATGGGATGATTTCCAATCTTATTTCTCAGTGACCTCAACTGTTCAAAAAATGTTCATGTTCCATCACAAAGATTAAGTCCTCATTGTCACAGATGTTTACATACTTTTCTCATGGCATAGAAATTGTTATTTCTTAATATATTTTAAGGCATGATATTGAGAGTATTTTTGTCTGTTGTAGAAGGAGATGACTTGTAAAGGATAAAGTGTTCACTCTCTCACATTACAAGAATATTGAATTTCAAGACAGTATGCTAGAATGATTGATGACAAGGTTTAAGACATGACTTCCATTCTACTGAATATTTGGTGTACCATGTGCAGGTGCGCAGCAGACTGAATGAGTCCATACACCATGATCCCTACCACTCCAGCAATGAATGTTCTACAGTCAGCTTTAAAGATCCGGTAGCGTGCGGATACGGTGCGATGGGAAGGCTGGCCCGACTCGGATACATTCGGGAATCCCCGTAACGAATCGTGTACGGCTTTATCTCTCATCTCCATAATGGAAGTACACTTGCAGCCGAAAAGAATCTCAACCAGAGTCCAACATTGCAGATGAGCATACGGTTCGATGCACATATTCGCTGATGGGATATACTCTTCCAGCAGGCCTGCGCTAGTCGTGGTTTTTTTAATGTAATCTACCCCAGTGAGCAATGAGTGAAGACTCATTCATTCGGGCTACCCTTCTCCCCCCACGCTACCAGGTCTTTAAAAGTCTTGACTTCCATTCTACTGAACATTTGGTGTACCATGTGCAAGGTTGCAACAGACTGAATGACTCAATAGGCCATGACCTCTAGCTCTCATTAATGAATGCTCTCCAGTCAACCAAAGCCCTGTGTGTGGTGGCTCAGTGGGTGAGATCACAGATTTAAGTTCCTGGTTCCAATCCCCGGCTAGCAACCGTTGTGCCCCCCTGGGCAAGCACTTAATGTGAGTCCTTCAGTCATGACTTAAAGCAGACCTTCCAAGGGCTGCTTGCTCACAAACAGTCCATGCTTCTTAGAGGACCTGTGAAGTTCTTCAGGGGGGAACTCAAAGCCACTGGTCCTGTTGTGGCTTGCTTGCTTATAAGCATTCCATGCTTTCTTACCAATCTCATATAACAAAAATCAATTCTAAAAGGAAGGAAGTCACAGTTTTGAATATCAGAGTTCATCAATTGGTATAAATATCGTGTCTATGAATGGGGATTACACGCTCCTCATCGATTCTGTTGAATCCCACTTAACCTTGTGCTGGGGCATTCATATTGTTAACCCTTAGAGGGCTGGCTGGAAAGAGGACACAGAAAAGGTTGAAGAGAATGTAACCTATGGAGCAGTGGTGCAACCTGAGCATGCAATCCAAAATATGTGTTGGTAATCTCATTTGTCACGATCTTGCCTATTTGACCTTCTACGGAATGATTACATAGGCATGGAATATGTGTAAAAAGAATACCCGTTACTTTTCTGTTGTGTGCACAATTTGTGACCATTGCATAATACATTGCAACATGTCACATGATGGGGATGGGGGAGGGGGTTATTTTGAATAGCACTGCTTGCCCCTTATCTGATATCTCTTCCATTCATTGAATTTCATCAGCGTGGCCTGTGTATTAACAAGCACGTTAATTCATGCTCACACAACTTTATTGGGACGTTATTTCAGTACAGCAAGGGAAGGTACATTGTACGCTGTTACATAGTGCAGCGACATAGTGTACATCCACCTATGTAGTATACACCTGCTTTCTGTGTCCATTGACTTAATACCTGCCAGTGCCCTGTGCATCATGTGAGAGTCATGGTTTATTTTCTGTCTTGCTTGTCTTTGTTGTGCATGCATGCGTGGCTTGTGTTTTTAAAGTGGCTAGAGTGATGCTTTGTTTTACAACTTGTACACACATGTGAGTGGCGAATGTCGTTATCAGTTTTCCAGTCAGCTTAGTTTGCGTGCATACACTTTTGTATGTGCTTCGATATGTCATTTATAGTGTTTTTGAATGCCCCATTATTTTTGTGTGTTATCGATAGTGTGTATGTGCATGCATTCAGTGTTCACTCCCCTTCAGCTCTCATGAACAAATATTCATTGATGTGTTGCATAGTGTTCTACTTACACATTCCCTTTGGCATGAAAAACTATATATTTTACCCTCAGGGGGAAAAAAGTGGAGAGGAATAAAGATACGTACATGGAAATTTGCCCGTAGGTCTCCCTTCAAACAATCTCATGATATATCTCACAGGCGCTGAAATGTTTTGTGTACCCAGAGTTTGTTTGAGAGCAGAGCATATGAGTAACTGACAGTACATTTCATATTTTCCTTTGTGTGTTCCTGTGACATGTTTTTAGGTATGACTCCCATTCATGCATGATGTACTCTGTATTTTGATCAAGACATTCAATTGCATTTTTTTTTAAATTTCAAATCTTATTTCAAATACCAAGCTACTGTTCCACTCTACATTTTGTCTCTCCCTCCTCCCTACCCTCCCCTCCCCTCTGTCCGAGGGTATTCCCTCCCCGAAATCACGTCTGTCCACATATTGGGCATTGTGGAGCATTCCAATAGAGGGGAAAAACAAAAATTGAGGTAGATTTGAGATCTCAGGAGACTGGAAGGTATAGTCAGTATCAGTTATCTGTGTTTGGCCTTGAGATATCAAAACAACGTATCTACGTCCAACATCATTTCCAGGAAATTGAGTTTACAGTTTTGCAAACCTACAGCTCTTTTTCTGTTTTCATTAAACACTTCATATCTTACCCTAGAAGGACCAACAGTATCTGTAATACATTGAATGTAAATTGATTTCAATACCAAGGGTAGACCCTTTATTTTTAGAATAATTTGCATTTATTAGAAACATATGTCGTTTTGCCGTCTCAACATAGCCATGCTATTGCCATTGCTACGGCAAAGCAACGTAACTCTCAGTCACTGGCGTGCGTATAATGTCCAACAACGTCAATATGCGCATGCTTCTGCAGGCAGGTACGGCACACAGCCTATTACTGCGTAAACATGTAGATGGCAAAACAACATATTGCATGTAGATACGTTGTTATGCCAAGTCCATGCCCGACGTGTGTTGAGCAGGAGCAAGCATATCGCCGCTTGTGTTGTTATGCCAACAAAATTTGAATAATTCCCACTGGGAGGGGGCGTCATCTCATCTAATTTCAAGATTTGGTCAAGAGTTAGATTACACTAAAATAAGCTGAAATATGTGACTAAGTCACTTTTCATGAATTTTCGATATACATTGTTTTGTGATCTCGGGTTTGTGTCGACCAAATTTCCTTTACTGATAAGTACATGTAGTACCCTGAGCATCAACACACCATATCATTGGCAGGGAGTGTTGGAGAGAAAAGATACCTCCAGCTTGGTGCATTGGGATGGGTTTGTCTCGAGGCCATCTCCAGCATGGCCTCTCGTTTTACCACGCAAATATGTAACTCTTCATGAGACAATTGCTCTTCCGCAAATCAAAGCTCCATAGAATTCTGACAAAACCTTTTAACCTGTTGAGGATGGGCTGATTTTGCTATGACACACATTTCCCATAGACGCCTGAGTATGCTCGGGACTCGTCTTCAACGGGTTAATTGTAGAAACTACTGTAAAAGTGGAAATTTTCGCAGTGTTGAAATATTCGCGCATTTCGTGCAGACAGAAGCTAGGACGAAAATAAAAGCATGCGAATATTTTTGCGTGCCATATGTTCCAGTAGCTGATGTCTTGATTCCGCGGAATTAAAAACACGCAAAACTCTTCTTACCTGGCCAAGCGCGAAAAATTAGTCGCGCGAAAATATCCGCTTTTACAGTAGTGTGCCATGCTCTGACCCTGTGGTTACTTAATACTATACCTCTGTAGAACATTAAGTGAACTTTTGAATCCGCACATGATGAAGAATGAGTCCTTTAACCACACATGTGCAGGTTAACTGTTGTTTGTGCTTTTAACTTTGACCCAACTTCTACAGAATTTGACTGATAAAAGGTCTTTGTGGAGAGAAAAGTATGTAATGGTTCTGTCATTTTTTAAAAGCTGTCTTTAGATCCTATGTGATGTGCTTTCCCCTGTTCAGTGGGACAATGATTATGTACATTTTGATGTGGACATTTCTGATTAAGGCTGTTCTTTATTTCTCAAGAAGAGTTTTGAGATACAAGTATTGTGCTGTTATTGTTACAAAGACATATTATAGTTATAATTGAAATGTTTTAGAAGTGATTCATCCAAGTAGATACGTATAGACAAATGGATTTTTGTTCTGCTAACATGAGACATGTCTATCACTGAAATTTGGAGTATTTTGCAGTTTTTTGTGCATACTGTTGTATTTATGAAGTTTCTTGCTGTAGTGTGAAATTTTGACAGTTGAACATGATTGCATATGTTGGCAGGTTGTGTTGTAAATAATCAGATATCAAACTTCAAAGCCCTATGCTCTGCATTATTCCATGGCAGGGCAAACCAGTAACGGCTCATGTGCTTTGCTACCAAACAGTGCTTATGGATAAATACTGTTTGATACCTTTTTTAACAACCTTTACGCACAGTGGTAGGATTTCACCGCAAATATGAAAAATGTAAATGCATGAGACAAATGTGGATGGTGAAGCACAAAGCCAGCTGGCAAGCTATGGTATCTTTCAATCAGATATTAAGGTCATATCACTTCAGTCCATCGCCCTTCAAAGAGTAGCAGCTGAAGCTTTGCCAGTAAACCTGGGATGTGGTCCAGCATGCCATCAGGAAGGGGAGGGATGTTGTATCGGCTTCTGTAAGCCGCAAAGTGTGAGTTAGTGCAGTAATTATGAGGATCTATGGGCTTTACATGGAGAGTGACACCTCAGCTCCTAGCTAATTAACAAATTGTTACCAAGAATTCCACGATAGTTTTGCAAATGCACACATTCTTGTTTCACTTGTGCAGTTTTTATCTTTAGGAGAGAAGTGTAATATAAGGTGGAATGAAAATGAATGCCACAGTAAACACAGGAAGAAGATCCGATGCATTTATGTCTGCACAACCCAAAGTTGGGGGGTGGGGGGGGGGGGGGGATTTGACCATACCATATAGTGTTTAGTTTTTGATATGCAGTACATAAGATACTTGCACTTGTGGATGAGCTTTAAAGTGTTCCAGATGCATATACATGTATGTATCATACCTTTATTGGCAACATGTGCATAGTTTGCGTACGAGCAGCAGATTCAAGTCTCTATGCTGGGTACACTTCCAATGCAAGGTTTAATTTAGAGATGCTGATTTCTACTTTGCAGCATGAGATATTTCTTGTGTATAAACAAGACAATTTCATTTGGTAATGCTTATTTTTGGAGCAGTTTGGTGTGGTTTCTATCATGTGTCTGTGCTGATAAGGCTCCCATATCAAAGTTGAGATGGTCACTATTTCACCAACATCAAAAAAAAAAAAAAAAAAGAAAGGAAGAAAATGACACATATCTCAGGATTGTGTTCGATGTTTTGTTAATAGCAGTGAGGGAAAATATGTAGTGTATGTCTTTCACAATAACTTCTAATGGCAAAACACAAAAAATTCACATCAGAGTACATCATTTTGGCTCTAAAATCTGAAGTTTCCCATTAGTATGGTTTCCATTTTGCATCAGATGAACTTGTATTTCATCCATTATATCTTGTTTCAACAGATGGGGAGCTGTTTAGTGAACAAAGAGTTGCGATAGACACAAGTTTTCTATTAATGCATGAGTCTGATTTCCCTGTGGCAAAGTTATTATCTTATTTTCTAAATGCCTTTTGGCCGGTAGTCAGTCGCAACTCTGTGTGTAACAGGTAACGGAGCCTCAATGCAAATGAAATGTAGTGAATTGTCTGTGTATATTCCTCTGTTTTGTGCCATGTATCATATGTAAATATGTATGAAAATATTCAGAGGTTAAAATGGGTAGAAGAAAAAAAAAACACATACTGAACTTGGGTGAAATGCATGATTCCGCCCAATGGATGCACATATTATGTATTAATCTACTTGGCTCTTTGATGAATTAAAGCTCTTCTGAAAATACGATGGCAGATTTGATGTTTGTTCGTGTGATGTCTGCATACAGTGTTTGGCGTGAGAGTATGAACCCGTGTACACAATTAAACTTGCCGGTAGTCAGCTCCGAATGCTCTAGAATGTAATGTAACTTCCTCCATTAATTTGTGCATGTGCAAACACACAGTCACACACGCACACATACAGACACGCACACATACTCTCTCCCTCAAACATATTACACTGTATTTAATTTGCTTTTTCATACATTGTATTTAGATATACAAGTACCATATACAAAATGTAAAGGGTTCATGTATTCAGAATTAAATAAATGGTACAGTCTACTTTGCTACATTGAAATTCACACAGTGCTGCCAGCATTTCACTTATCAAAATAAAAGGATGGTACAGCTTTGGTTTAGATGGGGCTGCAGGTTTCCCACTCTGTGTGTGTGTGTGTGTAAGTGTTTGTGAGATAATGAGAAACCTCTTGTGATAAATTAAAAAACATGTAATTCTTTATGGGAATTCACAGTTTATTTATGACGAAAATTGGTCTTGAAATGGCTAAGATATCAAAAAATAATGATCCTAATAAAATGTGACAGGCCACAACTTTTATGCGGATCTATGCTTCATTTTTGTTTTTTGATACCCTGTATCTTAGTCATTTCAAAACCGATTTTCATCAAATGAACTTTCAATTCCCCTTACAATTGCTCTTGAACATTTCAGAGTGGTTTCTAACTTCTGCAAAACATTAAAAGCTGAAAACTCTCCTCAACCACAACTATGCCATCGCTTTAGAGGGAAATTTGATTGTAACATTATGTAACAGAAACTTTGTATGACAACATAATAGTCAAGAAAGTCGATCAGCAAAAATTTTGGGAGGGGAAAATGAGACACACACACACAAAAAAAAAGTATTACAAGCTGTAAGAACTTTGAGAGCAAAACAAATTGGCGACCGTTTGATGTAGGTGTTGAGAGTAGACATGTATTATGTTCATGGTACAAAATCATACTACCAGGTGTTAAACAGATCTCCATTCATGTCATACACAAAAATTAAAGGAGACCTCCAGATGATTTTCAGATTTTTACATTTGAACAATGATAAGTTACTTAGACTGAGTACAGAGTTTCAGAATTGATAGTGATTTGGATGAGGAATAAGAATCAATGTACATTTTACATGTACAACTGTATTCAAAATTTATAACAACTTGCAATGAACAAGGATGATGACATGGCAGCCTCACCATAAGAATGCATGAGTTGGAGCTCGAGGAACCAGAACAAAAGAAGGTATGCATACATTCTTCACAGGTGAACTTGTCAGTCATTATTGCAATGCTACATTTCTGAAATACTTGAGGCTCTATGTCATCAACACTGTTCAGTGTAATTAATCTAAGATTTTTTAGGGTATCGGTTTCTCTGCTCAAATATCACAATGAATTCCACAAATCTATACATGGAGCTGTCGATTTATGTACTACATGATGTGAAATTATGAAAATCGTCTGGAATGCCCCTTAAACTAATTATGATTTTTCTCCTGAGAAAAAAAAAAAAAAATTCTTTTGAAATTTCCTTCAGACATGTCCTTGTATATGATCAGTGTGCATGTATATTTTTAAAGGGGTGGTTAGTATTGGTGGGGATGAGGATTGAGCTTGCAACTTTTTGCAAGATATTGAGAAACCACTTATGAAATGTTACAGAGCATACCATTCTAAGAGGAATTCAATGTTTATCTGATGAAAATAGGTTTTGAAATGGTTGGGATATCCAAGACAAAGTAAAACAAAGAGATCCTAATGAAAGGATCGAGGGTCCCACCTTTTTATCAGTATTGCTTGTTTTGAACATCTCGGTTATTTTAAAAAACTATTTTCATCAAATAAATGTTGAATTCTTCTTGGAATCACATGGACTTTCATATTTCATAAGAGGTTTCTCAATATCACACAAAAAAAGTTAACACCTGATGGCAAATCTCAACCAAAACTGTATCGTCCCTTTAAGACCTTTTTTCTATGTCTGTCCGCGATGGATATGCTCTGTCTGTGCCCAAATAGAAATATCAACACGCATGTACAGAACACCAATACACTCCCATGCACAATGTGATTGTAAATACAGTAGCAATTCTTGAGTAGTTTAAGTGTGATCCAGTAACTACATGTATAAATTTCTTCCTGCTCAAGAATGGAGCTAGGAAGAGAGAGCTACATGGTGTGGACAACAGACGAAAGGTATACAGTATTCAACCCTTTAAACAAGCTCTTCCACTGGTTTGTTTTGTCTTGTTTGTTGCTTGTTTGTTTTATGGGTGTTTGGACTCTGTCAGTGAGATTGGTTGATCTGTACAAATGTCATCAAGTTGATGAAAAGTTCTGAATTTTTGTTGTTACTGTACACGTATTTTGTTGACTTCCTTGTAAGTTGACATCTACGCAAGTCGCCAGATATTCTCCGGTCCTGTGTAGAAGTTTACTCCATATCATACATTTTCCTATCACAGTGACGTTAGTCATAAATAACCGCATATGCAATTCTAATACAGCTGTACATAATGATGTCTGTGCCTCACAGGACTCCAATTTGCCTATCACAGTGACGTTAGTCATAAATAACCGCATATGCAATTCTAATACAGCTGTACATAATGATGTCTGTGCCTCGCAGGACTCCAATTTGCCTACACACAAATCTGTAATTTTTTATCATTTAATCTAACAAAAAAAAAATGCACCCTCTGGATGATACTCCTGTTGCACTAAAATGAAACAGCAATGACTTCTAGAGGGAACAGGCTGTAGCTGCTAAATATAAACAAAAAATGCACTTTTTGAAAAAAACAAACAAACAAAACAACTGGGTAGTTATGAGCTGCTGACACCATTATCTCTGCTTATTTGCACATTTAGTTGTGATGAACATCACAATTCCATGACAAATTAGGAAACTTTGAAGTTCCATAACTTTCTCACCTCCTGTCCTTCATGACAAAAGTTCCTCCATATTTTCTGCTTTTCTCACATTATCTTAGTAGTTAACCTTGAATATAGCATTAAAATGCACATGAAAATATTTCCCTTGGGGTCTTCGACAAAGCTTTATGTAGTAACTTCCATTTCCCTTGTCTAACCTCACAATAAAGAGAATGAAAAAGTATATTGTCCATACAATGATCTTTATTACAGCATAGAATGTTGGCATAATCGTTTAGTATGATCCACTCATTACTTTCTTCACAACGTTGCCACTACCAGTGGACAGTCACACATAAATATACTCAGATTGAAGTCTCTAAATACTGCAAAAGTTGAGACTTTCCCACCATAAACTTATTGCGCAGAGCTTTTTTCAGTAAACCTTGCTTGTTTATGATTTCACAGATGAAAGTATCTTTTTTGAATAAGAATTTGGTGTTTCACAGAGTACATGTATTTGCATGTTATCATCTAATGCAATCATTCAAGCAAAGAAAAACAATCACTTTCATAACCGTCAAATAAAAGTAATGCTCATTTGCAAATACAGTATCTGAAGAAGTTCAGATGTTTATAATTCAGACAATAACTTACACTGAGAGCTATGGTAGTTACCATTACATTCATTTTGTGGTTGCTTTGTAATAATTACTATTATCAACTGGGCCAGTTCATCTCGGATATGACCCATACACACCACACGCACTGAAGGAAAGGGGGAGGAGTCATCTCGCTAGCAAACGCATGTTGAGGCTCAAGCTACAATTGAACTCAATGAAGAGTAGTCCCGAGTATTCTCTGGCTGGAGTAAATCAGACATGCTTGTTACAGGAAAATCAGTCCATCTACAACATGTTAACAAATAGATTCTTCAAATCTAAAGTTGGCAGAAAGCAACAGAGGGATTTGCAATTTAAAAGCAACAAAAGAGATCTATCCTTGACTCTCCCAGTAAATCTTAAATCAGAATGATATGTCTTCTTTGTCTGAAGCGCATCCAGGTGAACCCTGTTATAGCAAAATAGTCAGTGATACTGTACATTAACGTAGATAGCAATAGTTGTGATGGTACAAATCTAGGCTCGTTGTGATTACTGGCAATTAGCAAAACAATGCAGAGCAACGCCATAGGATAAAATCTAGGTTGTTTCACTAGATCTAAAATTACAAACTAATCATACAAAAATCTCATTTTGGATCTCATTATTATAAAAGCAAAACGGGACAGGGATAGGGAGAACCTTAAAAAAGGAAAGAAAAGAAAAACAGCACTGTGAAATGTGCAACAAAACCCAACCTGGGCTGTTTCCTTTGACTGCAATAACCACACAAAATTCCATGCACCACAATTAGTGCAAGATGATTGACTAGCATCACTCAGAGTTATAATGCATGAATTCTACCCATACTGAAGGAAATTCTGTACTACAATGTAGTGTGCCTGTTTAAGCATGAAACTGAACAGAGTACAAATATGGCTGCCATGCTTCCATAATTGTTCAATCCGAGTAGAAATCATTGTTTTTGAAGCTTCCAGTATCTGAATGAATTAAATCACTTCCTCTGCTTTTTCATGTCGATAAAATATAAAGCCATTTTCGGACATTTACACAGTACTTAAGCAGAAACTTGATCAACTTATTCTGCATGATTTGCAAGCAAAACTTCAGCAGAGCATCTGATTTGCTGGCCCTGAGGGGGCTAGAAAAACAACAAAAGCTTCCTACAAAAACAATGTATTCCGAAGACTATTGAGGTAAGAGGACACGACATATAAAACAGTTGCATTTTATTTGTTTTCAGCGAAGAAAATACATCTTTTTAGTCATTTGATTCATTGAAGTCTACCTTGTACATCAACATGTGATACACCTCTGGATCACAGTCACATAACATGTTCTCCTTGTCAAATAAAGCCAGCCTTTGATGTTGTTTGGGGCGATATAAAATGACTGAACGAGTCCTCTGCATGTTGGCCAGCTTGATGAGGGATTTAAGAACACTTTCAAAATTTGTAATTAATGTCAATCTCCTCATGCCCGCTACAAAGACGTACACGCACAATTTTTGTTTAAATCTAATTTATGAAGACAGTTAATTATTTGCAAATCATACCGAGAGCATTTCTTCTATATTACACCATGCAAATATTCACATTTGAAGTGCTTGATCAGAAACACAGCAAACATAAAGCCCCGAATTCACGAAGGTGGTACAAATGAAACCATGGTTTAAACCATGGACAAAAACCATGGAGCGCCAAGTGTCGCACGGAATATTTCGTTACGAAATTGGTCATTTCGTCGACAAAATGACCGTTTCGTTAACGAAATTATCATTTCGTGGACGAAATTTTCATTTAGTTACAAAATGCTGTCATTTCATTACAAAATAATCATTTTATCGACGAAATGACTGATTTCGTAACAAAATATTCCATGCGACACTTGGCGCTCCATGGTTTTTGTCCATGGTTTTAACCATGGTTTCATTTGTACCACCTTCGTGAATTCGGGCCAAAGATGCTTCTTGTGGGAATGAATTAAGCTGAAAAATAAATGAGTAGCATTATCTGCATTCACCTAATCCGTTGGGGCAACGAGGGAAAAATGCAGAACACAAACTTGTATGTTTTGTTGAATGTTGAGACATTGATAGTGCTGGCTGTATTTGGAATCTTGGTACAATGATATTGTTTCATGTGTAGTGCTGGCATCATGCATACACTTGTCCATATCCACCTCTCCACAACAGGGCGGATTTTACAGAGAAACTCAGGAGAAGCGATTCCTGCCCGCTACATTCACACATTGCTGAGATCCCCTCACGTGCATTCTCCCAATCAACTTCAAAGAGGATTTCAGAGTTGAGGCATCACAAAAAAAAGTTCTAGTGTGATGTGAGTGAGGGCGTCCCCTTGGCCTCACGACAAAGCCTGTACACCATTCTGACCAGCGTGCTTATTTCGTAACGACTTCTGGAGAACGTGGGCGTCGGCCGGCTCAATCCGCTTGTAATAGTGCTCCTTGGTCTCAATGATCTCAAACTCAAACTTTTTGTAGAACTCGATGGCGGAGTCATTGTTGATCTGCACATGCCTGTAGTGTTAGAAAGGCGAGACCAGAGTTAAGAGAAATATAATGAATGTCCAAGCCAGCTGAAGAATTTATGTGGAGCAAAGACAGTTTAGGGTGGCGGCATTCTTACTGGGAAACCAGGGCCCTGTTGCTTAATAGTTGAAATCGAACGTAAGTCAGACAATCAAATATAAGTCTCTAATTACTCAATTCTGATTGGCTGACACAAGTCTTTTGTTTGATTTTCCAACTTACGTTTGATTTCATCTTTTTATGCAACAGGGCCCACCTGGGTGAAAACCTGTGCTTACTAAGACAAATAACTAGAAAACATTTTTTTAGATGAACTTTCAATGATTTTGGCCTCGGGCTATCTTTTAGATCACGCCAAGGATAATGATCAATCTCAGCTAGAACAAATGCCTCATGTGCACAAGAATTTTATCACATGTGCAGATGTACTCACAGGTAAATGTTGTCAATGCGGCCATCTCTTTCACAGAAATCCAGGACATGTTTCAGCATTATTGTTCCTGCAGAATAAACAAAAATGGTACGATCATTACAGCATCGTTGCAAAAAGAAACCATACTAACTAAATATCAAACTAGACTGCAGCCCACTTTGGAACTCCGCTCCCTCTTAACTATATTGTATTAATCACTCTTTGATAAAGAGTACTACATTATCAGTCATGCTCATCGACTACTGTAAACCTAAAACTGTTCCTGTGCATTTTAATTTTGCAAACTTTGCAAGCCAAGATTCGCGAAATTAAATGTACAAAAAAGTTCAAGTCTACACTATATGCACTGAATGCCAGTGGAAATTCGCATCTGAATTAATTTTCGCTATTAATATGTTTTGATCAGGTGTTTTTGTTGGTGTTGGGTTTTTTTTTTTGGGGGGGGGGGGTGGTGGGGGAGGATTCACTCATGCCCAGTCTGTGGCAAAGAACTACCTGCACACAACCTTGCATTTTTATATTACTTTTTTATTATTATTATTAATTGAGGGGAGGGGTGACTTACCTATGCCAAGTCTGCAGTAGAAAGCTAGACATCCTGGGGGAAGGGGGGGGGGGGGGGTTACTCACTCATGCCAAGTATTTGATGGGAAGCCAGAAAACCTTGGATTAACCCATTGAGGACGGGCTTATTTCGCTACAACATGCATTTCCCATAGATACTTGCCCGAGTATACTCAAGACTCGTCCTCAATGGGTGAAAGGGGGGGGGGGGGTACTCACCTATTCCAACTTTGTGGTAGGAAGCCAGACACCCTGGGGATAAAGAGGAGGGGGGGGGAGGTTACATACTCATAACAAGTATGTGCTATGAAGCCAGAAAACCCTGGATTAAAGTGGGGGGGGGGATTAATACACCTATGTCAAGTCTGCAGTAGAAAACCACACGCCAAGAGGGAAGGGGGGGGGGGGGGTAACTCACTCATACGAAGTATTTGATGGGGAGCCAAACATCTTGGATTAAAGTGTGTGTGTGTGTGTTGGGGGGTTGGGTGACTCACCTATGCCAACTCTGTGGTAGGGAGCCAGACACCCTGGGGATAAGGGGGGGGGAGGGTTACTCACTCATGCAAGGTCTGTGGTAGGGAGCAAGAAAACCTTGAATTAAAGTGGGAGGGGGGGGGGGGGGGGATAACTCACCTATGCCAAGTCTGCGGTAGGGAGCCAGACACCCTGGGGATAAGGGGGGGGGGGGGGGTGGGGGAAGGTTACTCACTCATACCAAGTATGTGATAAGGAGCCAGAAAACCTTGGATTAAATTGAGGGGGGGGGGGTAACTCACCTATGCCAAGTCTGCGGTAGGGAGCCAGACACCCCAGGGTCATGATGTACAGCCGTCTGGATCCATCTTCCGTGGTATCTATCCTGCAGCAGACCGCACCCACTACGATGTCATTGTAGTAAGCTGAGTGGGGTTAGAGTACAGATACCAAAGATCACTTTTTATTGCCTTCATGTTATCTGATTTGAACATACTCTTCAAGCTGTGAACTTTGCACAGTGACTGAGGTAGTATTACTCTTAGTGTAATGTGGAGAAAAAGAAATCATTATAACTACATGATCCATGAGGAGGGCATGTGAGAAATAGAGAATCCTTGAGTCATAGCAATGATTTGCTAAAATACTTCTTTTACTTCTTACTGCCTATCAATATTTCTTTTTGCCAATCAATTTGTTTGTTTTGTGTTGTGCCATTTTGCACCTTTTTTTCCCAAAACTGCCATGCAAACCATATTTTTCTTCTTTAGAAATTGAGGGGGTCGGTGCAATATGTTGAATGTTTGGAAAGTCCATACATTGTACATTAATTAATAAAACATGAATGCATGCATTTTTTACCATCTTATTGGTTGAATTCAAATATATTTTCATGGAGGTTAGATTGAAGGATAAGGATTATGAAAATGCATGTAACTCAATTTTGACAGAAGTGTGGGTTACCACTATATTGCACCGACCCTTCAATTGTTATATTTGTTAACACATTCACAATTGTCATTTGGCACTTCGATGACTACCACAGAAACCTGCCATCTACTTTGAAATTAAATATCACCGAGCACGTCAGACAGAAATCCTTTCGTTAGAAACATATCAAAAGAAAAGGGAGAAACATACATTGCATAAATTCATGCTAATTCTATACAAACTTGAAAGATTCCTGCATCTCACCCAATTTGGCTAGCTCGCCAACCTCAAGGACATCTTTGTAGAACTTGTCGTTGTAGGAGACGGGAAAGACGACCGAGTTGAGTTTCTTCAGTTGCTTGATGTTGTGTGGAGTGATGTCCCCCAGCTCGATTCGACCTCTGCAAGAAGGATGAGACGGAAAAGATTGGTAATTTTGTACACCTGATATTTGATTCCTTCTGTCTCTTCTTCTCTCCATTGTGGGAAAAAAAACACACATTAAATGCATGTTGTTTTAACACTAGGAAAAAAATTGTTCTTCTATCTTTGACTACTTGTACACTGCTGTTTTTTTTTTTCCTGGTTTAATACCACACCTCAGAATCCCTCAAGTTTTGTTGCATCTGGACAAAGGACAATGCTCAGAATTTTAAAGGAATTCTCATATTTTTGCAAGAAAACTTTGGAATGATTGTATTTTACTGCAACATACAGTATGCAAGAATATGTATCTACATGCATTTTTGGAATGGGATTTGAGGAAGCATAGTATTCCAATGTTGAGGTATGTATATGATGAAGTAAGAAGCACACATTGAACACAATGTGGTCACAAGTGATAGAGAGATTAATAATACGTGCCGATGCAGTGACTTAAATTTAATCTACAGGGGTTGAATGCGGCGCATTTTTCAGCGGCCTTGAGCGGCATTGACATTGAACATGCATAGGGTGCGTCCGAATTCTGGAGAGGCCGGACAGATTCTGGGGATTACTGTCAAACATGATATATTTGCGGCACGAAATTTACGCGAATTGGAGCCGACGGCCTTTTTCGTGGCAAGAAATTTTCACAAATTGCCACTTGCGTTCAATGCATGTAGTGTAGATAAGAAATTTCGCATGCATTTTAATTTCGGGAATCTTGGCGCTCGCGAAATTCGCGAAATTAAAATGCACGCGAACATTCTCGTTTTACAGTATCATATTCAAGGACACTTGGCTTGTCAAGGGGATAATATTTTGGGATTTTGTGAAATTTCATGATGTATTTAACAAAATACATTGTATACGTGGAGAAAAAGTAGTTTGATAAATCTAACACACATTTTTATATGTATTAGATGCCCTATTTGAGTTGAACAAATGGCAATTGTGCACTTCACTTTCCGGCTCTGTTATCAATATCATGGTTATATAAAAATACTAAAATATTTAAAGGCCCTGTTATATATTAGTAGTTGCACGCAGACGAGAGGCCAGCCGGCAGCCAGCCAGGTTACCTGAATTACCTAAATTACCTACGATGATGCCCAGTAAGTTGAAAACTTGTAACGTCAATAACGGGTGAGTCGCCACCTTCCCCGAGTCGCCACTCACCTGGCCTTGCTTGATGTGTTCCGTCCAATTCAAAATATCTCGACTGCTGCAGGATCCATTTTGTCCAGCAGTAAAAAGGTTAGGATATATTCTTCAGCGGGAGTTAGGTATTTTCAAACATACAGCAGGAAAATACCTGCATGGAACTACGGAAAGTTCGACTTGCGCGTACGTACCTTGCACCGTCAGTGAAATTGGTTCGGCAACGATGAGTGGGGTACCCTATTGTCGAGTCGTTTTATCCAAAACCAGATGACATAGGCTTACAATTTTTTTTTAATATTATATCTTAGGATATGTAGATGAGGCTTGTACCATTTTTATTTTAGGGATGGGATTAACTTACAGAATAAAGAGGGGTGGCGGCTCAACCTACAACCCACTACACGAATACAGCGACTCACCCTAGAACTGGCAAAATATACGCATATACGCGATTTATTCAGCGTTGCATGATGCGCGCGGTGCTGGATTTTGCCAAGTGTTGCATCTATTGTTAGACTTTGTTTTGAGTGCATTTTTTGTGAATATATAGTGTTCAGATGATGAAAGAATATTGAACCAAAATTATGACAAAACTGAAGACTTACTATTGTCTAGAAATCAATATAAGCTTACTTTATTATTACTGTAAAGCCTGCATGATGTTTGTTTTTGTAGGTGATTTGCAACATTCTAATAAAGGTAATTTGCCAATTTGATAGAGTGTATTTGTGATTTTGTAACATAATGGAGTTACTGTCAGTTACCTGTATGTGTATGTGTGTGTGTGTGTGTGTGTGTGTGTACATGTGTGTGGGTGTGTGCACAGTAGTTTTTTGGGGGGGAGGTTTGGTTTTTTATGAATGATTTCATACTAGATTTGTATAATGGCTTTTTTTTTTTGTCAATATTTTCTCGTGAAGTGGGATTGATTCATAATCGAGTTATTCATGTTGAAGACAGTTTATTTGCAGTATAAATTGAAAATTGGATTTGTTTGTGTTTTGAATTGTATTTGTATTGTTTTTGTTCATGTCACACCCAGAATTGGTTGATTCATGACTGATTTGAATGAAATCAATAAATATCAAGGGAAAAAAGTGTCTTAGATGTGGATGCATGGACATATCAAAAGGGGTGATTGATATAAGCAGGGCTCCACACTAACTTTTATTTTTGGTGGCCCGATCGGGGCACCAAAATCATTGATTTTTATTTTTTGGTGGCCCGAGAGTAAAATCTGGTGGCCCGAAAAAATTCAAGAAAAACTAAATTGGTCCTACTAAACATAGAAAAATAAATATTAAGCATTACTGAAGTGATACAGGTACCCATATCTAAAATAAATGAATAGAAAATTCAGTCATCTTACTGATATTCTGAGTTCTAAGATTTAGCAAATAGGCTTATAGATTATTATAAAAGTTGATGCCTATTTAGGTGGTCAAAATCTATATTTGAAATGAGAAAGTGGGAGCATTTGCAGACATTATTTTGTAAACATTCGACATTTGTTTTAGCACTGTAAAGAGCCGAAAGTCACCGTTATTAATTTCTGATTGTACAAGCAATCATCCAACATTTACTAGTATTTTAGCACCTTACGGAGCCGAATGTTACCGTTAATCATTTTCAAATGTAACAGCAAACAACCGACATTCATTTTAGCATCTTATGGAGCTGAATGTTATCCTTATGCCCTGTGATTTCCGAACGTGAAAGCAAACATCCGCTATTTATTTTAGCATCTAACTGAGCCGATTGATACTGTCAATCATTTCCAAATGTAAAAGCAACAATCTGTTGTTCATTTTAGCATCGTATGCAGATTACCGTTATTCATTTCCAAATTTAAAAGCAAACATCTGTCATTTGTTTTATTACCATACGGGGCCGAATGTTACTGCTGTCCACTTCCAAAAGTGAAATGAATCATCTGACAATTATTTTAGCATCGTACGGAGCCGAATGTTACTGTTTTTCAGTTTTTAACGTCAAGGCAGACATCAGACATTTATTTTACCATCAAATGCAGCTGAATGTTACTGATATTCATTTCGACATGTAATAGCAAATATCCAACATTTAGCATCTTCCAGAGCTGAATGTTATCGCTATTTACTTTCAAAGGTAAAAGCAAACATCCGGCATTTATTTAATCATCATAAGGAGTTGAATATTATCATTATTCATTATCGAACGTCAAAGCAAACATTCGACATTCATTTCAGCATCTTCCGGAGCTGAATGTTATTGCTATTTACTTTCGAACGTAAAAGCAAACATCCGGCATTTATGCCAATAAATTTTAAATCATTGTACGGAGTTGAATATTATTAATATTATTATTCATTTCCGAACATCAAAGCAAGCATTCGACATTTATTTCAGCATCTTCCGGGGTAGAATGTTATCCTTCATTTCCAAACGCAAAATCAAATATCTGACATTAATTTTAGCACCGTACGGAGCTGAATCTTAAAGTCATTCATTTCCAAAAGTATAAGAAAACATCCGACATTAATTTAATCATCGTACGGAGTCGAATATTATCATCATTCATTTCTGAACATCAAAGCAAACATTTGACATTTATTTCAGCAACTTCCGGAGCCAAATGTTATCCTTATTCATTTCCGAACGCAAAATCAAATAGACCTATCTGACATTAATTTTAGCACCATACGGAAATGTCAATTGGTGTTTGTGGTAAAAGGACATTTGATTTAATCGGCTCAGGTCGTAGGGTGGCGACTCAACAGTTATCGACGTTAGAGGGCCATTCAAAGGATTCAATCCTGAGCCTGAGGAGATCCATCATCACCAACTGTCATTGTGATGTATCCACGGCAGCACGGGATTAAAATATCAGTTTGTGCAATCTGGATTTTAGGCCAGTGAGCTGAGGGGCTGCATATTTTACAATAAGATCGGGCCCTACTAAATTCTTAGAAAATATCATCTAAAATGCGGAACTACCGCTGCATGCAGCTCTTGCCATAAAAAGATAGGCGGAGCTTGGACTGGTGGAGTCGGAGTCAATAGGGGGTGACAACAACCCCACTCTCTAGATCTAGCTCTTGTTGGCGCGGGAGGGTCGCGGCGCGGGGGCGCAATGGGTTGCCGATGAAATGGAATGCACCACTCGGTTACCAAACCCACACTGCATTGACAGTAACGACATCAGTTGGGCACACAAATAGGTGCCTTGGCGAATACTTACTTCGTCATTTTGTGAACTGATTGGTATTTGCGCTGCATCCAATGCTTCTGGGTGATATTTAACAAGAATTGTCGACAAGAATCGTGATGGCAGGAGTCTCTAATACACACGGTGCATGCCGGCGTACTGTATGTGCGTGCGTACTATACCAAGGAGCTACTACACAGCTCCTTGACTATACTAGGTGCATGCCGAAAACCATGCGAGCGAGTCGCCGCCGCGCGTTCACAATGCGATTTTTGCGAAGAGTGGAACTAGAACCTCTTCGGTGAGAACTGGCGCGCCAGCGCGCGCCCGAATTTGCTACTAGTGGAAAAATCACAAAAATGCATATATATTATTTCAAATCATAAATAGATTTTGAAAAAATATTTTGAAAAAAAAAGATCAATCAGACTTATCAGTACTAGTTGTCAAAAAGAAGAGATCATCGAGAAATTGAATAAATTTCTTGATAAAAATGAAAGAACAACTGATGGCATTCTAACCTATCATCATTCGGGACATCATTTCGACCCAAAAAATACTCGGCCCAAGCCTCATTACCCTACCGAACCCTGCCCTCGAATGTACGGAATATGACGGTCTCTTCTTTTTTCTTTTCTCAACACCTAGGGTGATGTTCGTTATTCCGAAGGTTCGTTAGAAAAAAAGAAGCCATCAAATTTCCACTTAGTGCAATTAAATCAATGATCGTTATTCCAAACAATTTTTCATTATTCTGCAGGTTCGCTTCTCAGGAAGTTCGTTTATCTGAATATCAAATAGTTTTCGATATTCCAAAGGTTTGTTAGTCTGAAATGGAATAGATTTCATTGATTAAAAAAATAATAATAATAACATAATGATAATGAGAAAAAAAGGAGCATACGAGCAAACTTTCGGAAAAACGAGCCTGTCGTGAGATTAACAAACTTCCTTGATCATAACGATTTTTAAGTTTTCATTTCCTATCAACAAACCTTGGGAATAAAGAAACTTTGGAATAAGGAACTGTAAAATGTTGAACCCAATGCATGCAGTGAGTGCTCTTGCCTCGACAAGCTCGGGTGGTGCGAGTGGGCTTGTGTACGCAGAGAGGGGTCACAGTACAGCGAGTAGCGTCGTGTTGTTTTGCGATGGTGTGTAAAATAGTTATGGAACGCCAAGTGTAAATCATCATCTTTTTCTTCTTCCTCTTCTTCTCTTTCTGCTTTTTTTCCCTTCTTCTTCTGCTTCTTCTTCTTCTTCAAAAGAAAATGCCGAGGGCGAATGTGTTTTCCCCTTTTAAATAGTTTGCATGCAAACACCATATTCACCAATTGAAATAGTGTGCTGTGATGTTAATAAAGTACAATTTTAAAAAGTCAAAAATTCTTCTTCTTCCTCAACGTTCCACCTGGAACCAAACGAGGAGAAAGGAGGAGTGCACACTGCTTTATGTTTGTCCTTGTAGCTTGATTCTTGGTTACAGAACGTTTTTATTAGGTCTGCTATGTCGATTTCGTCTTTAATGAACGTTTGAAAAACGTTTTTATTTGGTCCGCTACGTGTTCGTCATTGGTTTCTTTATCATGAATAATCATGCATATTTAAGAATACTAGTATTCAAATTCATGTGTGTGTGTGTGTGTGTGATATCTAATTTGAGTAACCATGTTTTCATGAATGACAACATTTTGGTGGTATATAACAGAATTTTCCCTGTATTTGCGCATTGCCCGCCGGCAAGACGTTTCCACTTTTCCCAGCATTTGCACATTTCCTGGCTCCACAGACTTCCACCTCTATTTGATATGTATTATTTTGGGTGTTGTGTCCATGTGTGTGTGTAATCGTAGGTGTACTCGTGTACACATCGTTTCCGTACTGTATGCAGGAAGACTGTATGGCTATCTGAGATGGTCATCTATAAGATGGTCCTCGGAAAATATTCACAAATTATGTAATGGGGCAAAAAGTAAATACACATGTAGTCTGGCACCACACACCACACACCACACACCACACACCTCACACCTCACACCTCACCACCTCACCACCTCACCACCTCACCACCTCACCACCTCACCACCTCACCACCTCACCACCTCACCACCTCACCACCTCACCACCTCACCACCTCACCACCTCACCACCTCACCACCTCACCACCTCACCACCTCACCACCTCACCACCTCACCACCTCACCACCTCACCACCTCACCACCTCACCACCTCACCACCTCACTGTGTATATGGATGAGTTATTTCCCAACCTCATCATCTAATTGTGTATATGGATGAGTTAGGGGGATCTCCCCTCCCGCTCGACGGAGCTTTTTCACTTTTTTTTTTTTTTTTTTTGGGGGGGGGGGGGGGGGATATTCGGAAATTGTCATTCCCAAAGTGAACTAAGTCTATTGAGGGGACCAAGCAATTGGGAAGGTGGCAAGATACCTCTTTCAATTTGGCGCACACATTTGTTGGAATATCTGGAATTGTCAATAATGATAATAATAATGATGATGATGATGATGATAATAATAATACTGATAATAATAATAATAATGATAATAATAATAATAATAATAATGATAATAATAATAATAATAATAATAACAATAATAATGTAGCGCGAGAGTGTATCAAAACAAAATAAAATATACAAATACATCCATCTCTCATCACACTATCTTGACTGCTGCCACCACATGATTTAAGGAGACATGACCTCCAGGACTAAACGACCAACTTTGTCATTCAGCCCTAATTCACCAACGACACTAACCAGCTACGAGACAGAGTAGGAGGAGGGGGGGGGGGGGGGGGGGGGGGATACCGACTTCCTATTCATTCGCAGATCTAGTTCGCACTTGAGCTGTAGCGGTCTGTTGTAAGCACGTGTTTGAGTTTCTGCAATACACTACTGTCTGTGACGTGCACTACTTATCACGAGCGAGCCATGGCCTCGACTAGTTTTACGTGTGAATTGAGGTAAGCTTTGTAAATGCAAATGATTGTGTAATGATGTGATATTAGCTGTACAGCATGTTTATTTACAGTAAGACTCTAACTACGTATTCTGTATGTAATTTACCAGTATTGCCATGCTCAACTCGATACCTGCACACACGCAGTCACGTAAACAGTCATAGCCAAACTGTCAGCTTCATAACATTCCACACACTAACGTTAGCATGTGCACAACACAACCTCCACACTACTGGCCCTGCACTCCTACAAATAACTGTTCTCGTTAATGTAAACTGGTAGCACACTACACTCTCATATTAAGCCGAGTTTTCGATGGACATGAGCCTGTCTGGATTACGCCTAGACATCTTGCCACACCTAATATAAAATGTTGTTATTAAGAATAATTAGGAGAATTAAGTTACACTACCGTAGTCTACATTACCTCTTTTGCTACTTTCAGATCAATCAGTGGTATCACCAACAAACATCACTGAGCACAGACACAAACATGTCCAATAACATCGCTGTCATTCACTCAACAACATACACAAGTCACATGCTAGCCTTTGCAAAACCATCAGCCTGCAACCATGTTACTCGTGTGGACAACTAACAATAATTCTAAGTTACTCAAGTATGTAACATTCAACTGGAACTTTAATAACAGAGTACCAACTCGGACTCTGATCTCAACAATATGTACATAACTAGAACAATTTGGTCGTCACCAAGAAAGCCATAAATCAGCAATCAACATGAAAATTGCCTAAGTCTGTGACAGTGTCTGACCCCACAACAAAATACTAAGTATCACCACTTCATACAACACTGCCATGTTCATACTAATCATTGTTGGCAATGTCCACACCATATCTGATTCTGAGTTGAAGTCCTCACAATTTGGACCACACTACCACGTAGGGAATTTGTAAGTGTCACTCATATCACAGAATGAGTACCGCTGTAAGTTGTCTCAATTTGTCCCATACTTTAGAATATCAGTCTCTCAGTACTACTGCCCTCAAAAATTCTAAGTCAGTGCAGTTTGTACTTCACTATCAAATATCAAATTGCTAAGTATCACTTCAAATATCCCAAAAAGAAATGTCTAAGTTGTGAGAATTTGTACCCCGCTCTCAGGTAGCAAATTTCTTAAGTGTCAATACACGCATCTCTGGAAAACACTTAAGTGGTAGGAGTTCGTACCTCACTATAAAATATTGAAGTCCTAAGTATCGCTTCACATGACCCTCAAAAATTTCTAAGTTGGTGCAACTTGCACCTCACTATGAAAAATATTGAAGTCCTACAGACCCTCAAAAATTTCTAAGTTGGTGCACTTGCACCTCACTATAAAATATTGAAGTCCTAAGTATCACTTCACATGACCCTCAAAAATTTCTAAGTTGGTGCAACTTGTACTTCACTATCAAATGCCCAATTTCTAAGTGTCAGTACACTCACATCATAAAATATCTAAGTCGGGTAAAATTGGAACCCCACTATCAGATGTCACACTTGTCCAGTATCACTTTACATATCCCTTAAAAATGTCTAAATTGATGCAAATTGTACCTCACTATCAACTGTCCAGTTTCTTAAGTGGCGGTTCACTCACAACTTGAAAATGTTTAAGTCAGCACAATTTGTACTGCACTACCATGTTGCAAATTTCAAAGTGTCAATTCTCATACTATCAGTATCAACTCCTGAGTGTTGATACACCCATCTCTGGAAAACTTCTAAGTTGAATAAATTTATACCTCACTATGTATTAGGTTTCAAATATCCTAGTACAGCTCTATATGTATGGTACTACTCATCGGTGTTACACAAAGTGTCTTGGAATATTCAACACTGTTCGTGTCTTATCTCTCAGAATTCTGAGTACCTTCAACTCGTACTGTACAACCTTAAGTGTCACTTCCCTCTCAGAATCCTAAGTGGCTTCAATTTGTACCACACTTCCTTGAGTAACCTCAGAACTTCACTGCACTATAGATTTACAAGATGAGTGGGGGGGGGGGGGGGGGTAGGGAAGGGTAAGGGATTGGGATAAAGTAGATTATAGGGCAATGATTCACTTGTGTGTGTTTCGTTAGACTTCTATTCCACATAAGTCTAAGCTTATGGACCTTTTCTTTCCTACAGCTTTATAAAGATTGACCCGTACCAGGCATCTCCTTTGCCTATCCTACTCGCTCTTCTTAAATACACGTCAACCGACCCAGTAACTGGCCAAGTTACTTTCCTCTTTCTTCCTTATAATTCCTAAACTATCCTCCTCTCAGGGAAACAAACAAAATACGGAACCACCCCAGGCTGCTCACATCACTCACTGTGTCGGTGACTGTGGCCCCTACTCAACCCACGTCTATGTGCATACTCTGGCCTCAAGCATAAACTCCCAGGTATCACTACCAAGGTAAACTTTATAAGCTACTGTCTTCAGGTCTTGGGTAGCCGACATTCCCAAGCCTCGGCCCTTGCCGTCTGTAAGTCTATTAACTATCACAGCACATCTCTACCTTCGACGGTTAGAGACTCAAATAAAAAAAATATCCTTGGATATTCAGAATTATAATAACTTTCAATATTCTCACTCTTATACTCTGTATATTAGGGAATTCCTTATTCACTATAACAACCAATAAATATCACCTTGGAGTACACCATTACCTGGGGACCAAGCCTAATCAGGCTATTTCTACAAAGTATCAATAAATAAACGCCAATATTTCTCGACTTAGAAATTTTTCCTATCAACCAGCCTTGACACACTCTTTTGTTTGTTGCTTGTGAGACACACTCTGATTCTCCTGAAAATATACCTTCAGCTTACATTTTAACCACAAGTTTTACCAACCTATGTCATAATCCATAAATCTGTGAACTATCCAAAGTTCAAATTTAACATTTTCCTCAGAATGTACTTCATCCAAATTCATACCATAAACCGATAGTCAAACAAATCTAGTCGTTTTCCCTCATTTTGTCAGTCCTACAAAAATATTAGACCAAAATCCCCGGATCCCAAATGTAATTTTGTTTTGTCATTTTCTCGTTGCTGGGCTGCATGGTGCCTGTAAAGTATTTAATAAAAGTTACACAAACAAATGAAATACATTGTGTTCTCATACTTTTCCTTGTAATCCAATTAGATGGTATCAAACCAATGACATGACACTTTCAACTTCATATCAATTATTCTGCCGTATGCATTCTAATCATGAATTTCTGCTTAACAACTTATCACATCAAACATTCTGAATGTGATATAAATACTCATATAATTTTAACATCCTTCCAAGTATTATTACCCTCACTTTCTAATAGATAAACGTTTAAATCTCATTCTATATTCTAACCTCTATCTAATCTATCAGCGGTTGAGAGAAAGAGAGAAAGATAGAGAGAGAGAAGAAAAAGAAAATCAGCACATCGTATATCACTACTGGTCGGAGAGACAAATTGGTGCAGGCTAGACTGAAAACTTGGCCGCAGTATCTAAAGTCGCGCTACAGACATGACCGAAACCATGTCTTTATTTGAACCAGAAGCTAAAAAAAAAAAGGTTTCACCGAAACATCAAAAAAAAAAAGATTTCACCTCAACCAACATTGTCTCTGAACACCGACAAAGAGAGAGAAAGAGAAAGAGAGCAGTGTCTACACAGACACTTTTGACGATTGCAAAAATATAACCATCTATTCTATCCCTAGAGTCTACTCACTCTGAGAAGATGCGTTGAACTATTTAGGAGCTAGAAGCTAGGATGGGAGAGGAGCTGAAACTGCAATACACTATGTGGCTGTTGAGAAGGATCAGGTCAAAGTGCAAGTGAAAGTTTTGACCCTTCACTTTTGTCAAGCTTACCCGACGGCAAGTTCCTTTCTGTCAGCCTTACTAATGCTGAAAGCTTATTGGTTGAAATGCATTGCTATAATGAGCTTTGATTGGTTAATATTTTGTACACTTTCACTTCAGCTGCAGAACTGACCAATAAGAGTTCAATAATTAAGTGGGAGATTCAATCCAGTGGATCCTGCAATTGCCGTTTCACTCCTCAAAATACACATTTTAAAACATTTCTAACGTATCAATTTCCTCATTTGATGCCACATTCACTAGACATTTCTTGATTCTTGATGCTCGTAACAGAAACATCTTCCATAACATTGCCGTCGCAATGATTATAAGCCTACAAGGCAAAACATCCAGGGTACGCTCCATGCAAATGAGCTCTAACGGGGGCAGGGTTATGTTCCAACATCAGTACCCCTTAGCTCACCCTTGCCTCAAGTCACTCATCCCTTCTCTATTAACTGTGATTGGCGGAGAGTTTTTGCGGACAGAGCAGCGATTGGTTAGTAGTAAAGTAGCATGCCGCCAAAAAGAGACTTAGTTAACCAATCAGATTCTGAAGAAGGGATTGACATTTGGATCCCTCTGAAGTTCAATTTGCGACAAAAGAACCTACTTTACGTCCACTTCAGTAATGCAATCTGCAATTCTGTGCATTTCATGCAATTGCCAGAGATATATTCTCGCTCTACACAGAAATATATGTTACGTACGCATTGTGATACAAAGATTATACGCGTACAAGTCCAATTCTCCTGGGTGAGCTATATGCAAATGAGCTCAATGCGTGTGTGAAACTGGCTGAAAATCACGCACGTGTTAAACAATGCTGTGTGTATGCGATGCGCGTACCCAGGGGCCTTGCCGTCGGCATCAATCACGTGCTAGTGTGTGAAGGTGACCTTGACCCTTTCTACTCACATTATTTGTAAACAATCATTCTACTATGATGGAACCTAGCAGCCTAATTTTCATCAGCTAAAGTCAATACACTTGTACATTGTTTACCGTATACATGTGCCTCAACATTCTCGCATCGTAATGACATTGCCATGCATGGGTAATGCACTGTACTTATGAATATAGCCTATTTCAACACTCAGTCTTACAATTGCCAGTAAACGTCTTTATATGGCATGTATTTAACTGTATATCCTGTAAATGGAATAAAGAAAAAAAAAATATGGGGGGGGGGGGGGTACCACTGTCACACTGCCCCCTTTCTTTTAATTCGCCGTCCCGGCGACTTTCTATACACTCGTTCGAATAAACTTCTCAATCGATTTGAATTGAAAATGTACAGTCATTCACTAATTCACCGAATGCTAGTATTTGCATCTGCTAACTCATTTACATAAATGTCTCTCCATTTATTCTTCCACAGATTCATGGAGGTAGAAATACCGCTGGCTGCGCTCTTGGACCCTATCCTCTCCGTCCTTCACACGCTGGTGAGTTGTGGAGTGGATACAAAGCTTCTCAATGGTGAGGTAGCCTGTCGGGGGACTCCTCAACAGGATTACCAGCTTGACGCGGCCACCTTCGGTTGTCAGCTCCACCGTGTCCATGGCAGCTGCGTTGTTGGGGACGATGGGTGTCTCACTGTCGTCAGCATGGACATCGATGGAAGCGGGACTTCCCTCCGCCATGGCCTCATCCGCCTTGTCAGCTGCCGTTTGAGCAGGGAGGGGATCCTCATCCCCAGACTCACTCGAGGTTTCCCAGCTGCAGTGGGGCCGATCCAGACTGCGAGTTGGAGACTGGAGACTTGGAGACTTATCAACCTTCCTGGGAGTTGGCTCAGGGGTCGCCTCTTTTTCCTCCAGCACTGGTACGTCTTTCTTGGATGCTCCCCTCCTCTTCTCTGCTTCCTCCCCTATTCTCTTACTTATTCTTCGGGCCATTTCCTTCCGCTTCTTCCTCTCCTCTGCCTCCTGCCTCCTCATGAAGCGGGCAGAGGCCGCCGCGTGAGTAATGTAGTGGGCCTCGTCACGCCTGGTGGGATGTTGTCGTGCGTAGTGACGGGCGAGGTCGCCACGATTGAGACTCTCGTAATCACATCTGTTGCAGGTGAAAGTTAGCTCTGTATGATGCGCCAATTTTACGTGATCTCTGAGCTTCTCAATAGAAGACCGTGCATAGGTACACACTGGACACTTGAAAAGCATCTGTATTACATGAACAAACAAAGACAAGGAAGGAAAATGGTAAATTCACTTGATTAGGATCTTTACTTGTCTTGATACCGTCGTGGCTTAACTCTCTTTCTTGGGGGGTTTCTGCGGGCCCTCTGCTCTTGTAGCCAGTTCTTCATAGGGGGACCAAGGTAGGTCTTAAGACGATCGAGATGCACAATCTTAGGTTTACTACGACTAGATTCTTGGATGCGGTACACTACATCAGATAGTCTGTGTGTAACAAGGTAAGGCCCAGTCCACTTGAACATTAACTTAGGGCAAACACCTCGCCTCCTGTATGTACCATGCAGCCACACCCAGTCCCCTTCATTATAGCTTCTTAGCTGTGTATTTCTGTCATATGTACGTGCTTGTTTTTGGGCAGCTAGTTTCAGCTTATGTCTTGCATTGTCATGTACATCATGAAGTGTCTGTCGCAACTCAAGTGCATAGTCTGATTGTTCTTTCTCTTCTCTTTCAGGATGAGGGGTTGCAGTCATGACGTCGATCGGAAGTGTAATCTCCCTGCCCATCATCATCATGGTCGGTGTTTCACCTGTAGACTCTTGAACTGCAGTGCGATACGCTAACATTGCGAAAGGAACTTTCTCATCCCAGTCACGTTGATTTTCTTCTGGATTGAGGATGGACGCTACCATACTGATGAGGGTACGATTGAATCTTTCCACAAATCCATCTCCCCTTGGATGGAATGGGCATGTTCTAGTCTTTTTAATGCCAAGCAACTTACACACTTCTGCCATAAGATTAGACTCAAAGTTCCGTCCTTGGTCACTGTGTAATTCTTTAGGCACTCCATACCTGCAGACAAACTCTTGCACAAATATTCTTGCTATTGTACTTGCTTCCTGGTCAGGCAGTGGATAGGCTTCTACCCATTTGGTGAAGTAGTCTCCCACTACAAGTATGTACTTGTTTCCATTCTCAGTCTCGGGTAGTGGTCCCAAAATGTCAGCTGCCACTCTTTCAAGGGGGGCTCCCACTTGATACTGCTGGAGGGGTGCTTTATTCTTTTTCGGGGGATTCTTCAGTCGTGCACACACTGTGCATTCTCTAACTGTTGATCTGACATCAGCAGCCAAGCCAACCCAGTAGTACCTTTGTTGCGCCTTGTGCATCAATTTATTAACTCCAAGATGACAGGCTGTTTTGGCACTGTGTAGTTCAGTCAACACTCTGTGTCGAAGAGAACGTGGTAAGACAGTTTTCCAGCTGATTTCCCTCCCATCAGCTGATTCCCATCTCTTCATTAGGACTCCATCTTTGACTTCTAATAGATCCCAATTTATCCAGTAAGTCTTGACGGAGGAAGAAAGAGCAGAGATATCTTTCCATTCAGGCCTGTGTGCATTTTCTTCTTTCCAACAAAGTACATGCTTGATATCAGGATCACTTAATTGTCCACGGCGTATGTCTGTCGTCGTGATGGATGGTGACAAGCTGATTGCTTGTATTCTTTCTGTGATTTCTGACTCCATAGCTGTGAATATACCATCCAGTGCTTGTGTAAATCACTCCATTCAATCTACGCATAGAAAATAGTAACAGGCAACCGTTATGAATAACAATTATTTACAACATTCACTTCACTGTCATATCTACTCCTTATTACAGACATCTGCCAGCTGACCACACTGTGCACAGGGGCGACGTGAAAGTCCATCTGCATTGGAATGCACTCGACCAGCTCGATGCACAAGGGTGAGTTTGTACTGACTTATTACTTCAAGCCAGCGAGCTAGTTGTCCCTCAGGGTTCTTGAAGTTGAGCAGCCATCGCAGTGCTCCATGGTCTGTTCGCACAGTGACTCTCTGTCCATACAAGTAAGGTCTGAATTGCTTCAGAAAGGTGACTACAGCAAGGAGCTCCCTCCTCGTGACGCAGTAATTCTGTTCTGCCTGTGAGAGTGTCCTGCTCGCATATGCAATGACTCTTTCTCTTCCATCATGCTCCTGTGACAGAACAGCTCCGATAGCATACTTGCTTGCGTCAGTGTCTAGAATGAAATCTCGCCCCATTACTGGATAAGTGAGAACTGGTGCTGTGACGAGTTTCTCCTTCAGTGTTTGAAATGCAGTCTCACATTCGGATGTCCAGATGAAGGGATTTTCTTTCTTGGTGAGTGCTGTGAGGGGTTTTGCAACATCAGCAAACTTGGCGATGAAACGACGATAGTATGATGCCAGCCCCAAAAAGCTCCTCACATCTGTTGCGTTGCTAGGCGTTGGCCAGTTTGCCACTGACTCTACCTTGGCTGGATCAGTACTCACTCCTTCCTCTCCTACCACATGGCCAAGATACAACACTTGTGTTTGGAATAGCTGACACTTCTTTGGCTTCAGCTTGAGCTTAGCCTCACGTAGCCTTGTGAAGACAACTTGCATCCTTGCTACAACTTCATCAACTGTTGGTCCAAAAACAATGATGTCGTCTAGATATATGAGAAGTATTCTCCACTGAAGACCAGCAAACACATTCTCCATCAAACGTTCAAACGTAGAGGGGGCATTGCAAAGCCCAAATGGCATTACCTCAAATTGAAATAATCCACCTGGCACAACAAATGCAGACTTGAGTTTTGCATCCTCATCGAGGGGAACCTGCCAATATCCAGCAGCTAAATCCAGTGTGCAGAAATATTTGGCACCCGACAGATAGTCTATGGATTCGTCTATTCTTGGTAGGGGGTATGAATCTTTCACCGTGTGTTGATTTAACATCCTGTAGTCGACGCAGAAACGTTTCGAGCCGTCTTTCTTGTCAACTAACACCACCGGTGATGACCACGGGCTTGCAGAGGGAGTGATGATGCCTCGGTCGAGCATGCTCTGTACTTGCTCTTCAATTTCTTGTCTTTGTCCCATGGGGGGTCGCCTTGGTCGTTGACGAATCGGGGCTGCACTCGTTGTGTGGATGGAGTGTTTGACTTTATCTGTCCTGCCAAGATCATGATCTCCTTCACTGAATACATCTCTGTTTTGGGAAAGAAGACTTGCAAGTTTGGCATGGTCAGTTTCATCAATGTTTGTCAATGATCTGTGATACAAGTCATGCAAAAACTCTGGTACTGTAGGGGGAGCTGTGACTTCAACTCGTCTGGTCAGAAAGGATGCATCTCCTCCCATTGTACATGGTATGCGAGCACCATTACAGTACATCTCACAATGATGACAGTCAATAAGGCTTCCAGTTTTGCTAAGAAAGTCCATTCCCAAGATGCCTTCATTCTGTATGTCTGCAACTACAAACTCTGTTCTCAGCATAGATTTTCCCAGCTTCACATCAGTAGTCAATGTTCCATAAGCTTTGATTTCTGCCCCACTAGCTTGTTGCAGTCTAACGTCAACATGCTGCAACTTTTCACTTCGATCATTCTTCAACTTGCTATATACATTATAATTCAAAATAGAAACTGTAGCTCCAGTGTCAATAAGAAATCGAACTCTAACACCAAAAATCTCAACAACAACAAACATGCCATCCTCTTCTTCGTTGATGGTGCAAACAGTCTGTGAACTTGTAACTTGTGTTCCTTGTAATTCTACACCTGCTGGCCATGCTTTTGAGTTGGCCGTCCCCTGGCCCACTGGGAAGGCCTCCTGTCGTTTCCCTGTGCTGCTTGGGCTGGGCACTGTCGACTGATATGACCTTCTTGGTTGCAATAGTAACATACAATTGTTGGCTTGACCTGTTTTGGCTTCACTGTCAAATTCTCCACAAGTGTAGTAAGTCTCTGAAGACCAGATTTCAACTCTTCAATCTCCCTTTTTGTCTCACTTGCAGGCTCTGGTTGGATATTGGAGCTCATCTGACGAACATAACGAGCTGGCTTGTATCTGTCCCGTACCTTCTCCGACTTCATAAAGGACTCGGTGGCGAGAGCTGCCTGGATTGCGCCATCGAGTGTGACAGGGTGGGCACGGAAGATAGCTGCACGAATTTCTGCCTCGTCAATCGCCTCCGAGAAGTGACCCTTAGCAAGCCGCTCTCTCGCATCGTCATCCAGCTCAGGATATGCAAGCTTTGACAGGTCGCGAATAGCCTGGCCGAGTTCTTGCAGAGATTCATCCTTGTATCGTCGCCTGGTTCTGAGTTCAATAAGGAAGTTTTCTGCCTGTTCGCCTGGGCCAAACCGCCTGCCCAAACGAGTTACCAGCTGACTGTATGTGATGGGCACTCCTGCCGGTAGATTACTCAGAACTTTCAAAGCTGGCCCTTGCAACCTCGTCGCTAAGTACTGACCGGCTTCCATGTCACTCCAGCCGTTTAGCTGCATACAGGCGTCGAAGTGACGGCGATAATCCATCCACGGTGTCTTGCCTGCAAATCGCTCGGGCAAAACGTCTTTACGGCCTTGTGTGCTCTGTACTTGTCTCCCCATCGCCTCTGTCACATCTTGACTTGAAATATAACTTGGATTTCCGCGGAACTCTGTCGCAGTGTACACCTGACGCCTTTCTTGCGGGACAGCGTCCCCGAACTCTCCAACTTTAACCGCAACTTCGGGATCCGCGAAGTCAACAGCCCATCTCTTTGAACTGTCGTCTTGGATGCTTCCATCTGCACCAACTCCAGACAATGCACTGGCAGCCCTATTTTGTGTTTCTATGTCCATTATAACCCTGGACTGAGGAAAATGTATTATTTATTTATTTTTTTTTTTTTTACTACTATATTTTGCATTTATATTAAACCAGATTTCCTATTATGAATTTCATTTAACCCATATTCGTTTTCACTTTTGTTTTTCTTTCAGAGTGTGTCTCTTGCAACAGTAATAATTTTTTTTTTTTTTTTATTAATTTTCTAATATTTGTACTACTAAACATAATTATCATAGCTAGAGGCCAGAGTACAGTCCACAGTAACTCACACCTAACCTCACTATTCCTACATTACACTAGTGACTATTACTTCCTGTTCTACCAGTACTCCTTTCTCACTACACAGCAATTCCACCGATTCTCTTACGTTAACTAGGTGCACGGCAATCCCACCGCTGCCACCAAAAATATGTAGCGCGAGAGTGTATCAAAACAAAATAAAATATACAAATACATCCAATCTCTCATCACACTATCTTGGCTGCTGCCACCACATGATTTAAGGAGACATGACCTCCAGGACTAAACGACCAACTTTGTCATTCAGCCCTAATTCACCAACGACACTAACCAGCTACGAGACAGAGTAGGAGGAGGGGGGGGGGGGGGGGGGGGGGGGGGATACCGACTTCCTATTCATTCGCAGATCTAGTTCGCACTTGAGCTGTAGCGGTCTGTTGTAAGCACGTGTTTGAGTTTCTGCAATACACTACTGTCTGTGACGTGCACTACTTATCACGAGCGAGCCATGGCCTCGACTAGTTTTACGTGTGAATTGAGGTAAGCTTTGTAAATGCAAATGATTGTGTAATGGATGTGATATTAGCTGTACAGCATGTTTATTTACAGTAAGACTCTAACTACATATTCTGTATGTAATTTACCAGTATTGCCATGCTCAACTCGATACCTGCACACACGCAGTCACGTAAACAGTCATAGCCAAACTGTCAGCTTCATAACATTCCACACACTAACGTTAGCACGTGCACAACACAACCTCCACACTACTGGCCCTGCACTCCTACAAATAACTGTTCTCGTTAATGTAAACTGGTAGCACACTACACTCTCATATTAAGCCGAGTTTTCGATGGACATGAGCCTGTCTGGATTACGCCTAGACATCTTGCCACACCTAATATAAAATGTTGTTATTAAGAATAATTAGGAGAATTAAGTTACACTACCGTAGTCTACATTACCTCTTTTGCTACTTTCAGATCAATCAGTGGTATCACCAACAAACATCACTGAGCACAGACACAAACATGTCCAATAACATCGCTGTCATTCACTCAACAACATACACAAGTCACATGCTAGCCTTTGCAAAACCATCAGCCTGCAACCATGTTACTCGTGTGGACAACTAACAATAATTCTAAGTTACTCAAGTATGTAACATTCAACTGGAACTTTAATAACAGAGTACCAACTCGGACTCTGATCTCAACAATATGTACATAACTAGAACAATTTGGTCGTCACCAAGAAAGCCATAAATCAGCAATCAACATGAAAATTGCCTAAGTCTGTGACAGTGTCTGACCCCACAACAAAATACTAAGTATCACCACTTCATACAACACTGCCATGTTCATACTAATCATTGTTGGCAATGTCCACACCATATCTGATTCTGAGTTGAAGTCCTCACAATTTGGACCACACTACCACGTAGGGAATTTGTAAGTGTCACTCATATCACAGAATGAGTACCGCTGTAAGTTGTCTCAATTTGTCCCATACTTTAGAATATCAGTCTCTCAGTACTACTGCCCTCAAAAATTCTAAGTCAGTGCAGTTTGTACTTCACTATCAAATATCAAATTGCTAAGTATCACTTCAAATATCCCAAAAAGAAATGTCTAAGTTGTGAGAATTTGTACCCCGCTCTCAGGTAGCAAATTTCTTAAGTGTCAATACACGCATCTCTGGAAAACACTTAAGTGGTAGGAGTTCGTACCTCACTATAAAATATTGAAGTCCTAAGTATCGCTTCACATGACCCTCAAAAATTTCTAAGTTGGTGCAACTTGCACCTCACTATAAAATATTGAAGTCCTAAGTATCACTTCACATGACCCTCAAAAATTTCTAAGTTGGTGCAACTTGTACCTTCACTATCAAATGCCCAAATTTCTAAGTGTCAGTACACTCACATCATAAAATATCTATCTAAGTCGGGTAAAATTGGAACCCCACTATCAGATGTCACACTTGTCCAGTATCACTTTACATATCCCTTAAAAATGTCTAAATTGATGCAAATTGTACCTCACTATCAACTGTCCAGTTTCTTAAGTGGCGGTTCACTCACAACTTGAAAATGTTTAAGTCAGCGCAATTTGTACTGCACTACCATGTTGCAAATTTCAAAGTGTCAATTCTCATACTATCAGTATCAACTCCTGAGTGTTGATACACCCATCTCTGGAAAACTTCTAAGTTGGATAAATTTATACCTCACTATGTATTAGGTTTCAAATATCCTAGTACAGCTCTATATGTATGGTACTACTCATCGGTGTTACACAAAGTGTCTTGGAATATTCAACACTGTTCGTGTCTTATCTCTCAGAATTCTGAGTACCTTCAACTCGTACTGTACAACCTTAAGTGTCACTTCCCTCTCAGAATCCTAAGTGGCTTCAATTTGTACCACACTTCCTTGAGTAACCTCAGAACTTCACTGCACTATAGATTTACAAGATGAGTGGGGGGGGGGGGGGGGGGGTAGGGAAGGGTAAGGGATTGGGATAAAGTAGATTATAGGGCGATGATGCACTTGTGTGTGTTTCGTTAGACTTCTATTCCACATAAGTCTAAGCTTATGGACCTTTTCTTTCCTACAGCTTTATAAAGATTGACCCGTACCAGGCATCTCCTTTGCCTATCCTACTCGCTCTTCTTAAATACACGTCAACCGACCCAGTAACTGGCCAAGTTACTTTCCTCTTTCTTCCTTATAATTCCTAAACTATCCTCCTCTCAGGGAAACAAACAAAATACGGAACCACCCCAGGCTGCTCACATCACTCACTGTGTCGGTGACTGTGGCCCCTACTCACCCACGTCTATGTGCATACTCTGGCCTCAAGCATAAACTCCCAGGTATCACTACCAAGGTAAACTTTATAAGCTACTGTCTTCAGGTCTTGGGTAGCCGACATTCCCAAGCCTCGGCCCTTGCCGTCTGTAAGTCTATTAACTATCACAGCACATCTCTACCTTCGACGGTTAGAGACTCAAATAAAAAAAATATCCTTGGATATTCAGAATTATAATAACTTTCAATATTCTCACTCTTATACTCTGTATATTAGGGAATTCCTTATTCACTATAACAACCAATAAATATCACCTTGGAGTACACCATTACCTGGGGACCAAGCCTAGTCAGGCTATTTCTACAAAGTATCAATAAATAAACGCCAATATTTCTCGACTTAGAAATTTTTCCTATCAACCAGCCTTGACACACTCTTTTGTTTGTTGCTTGTGAGACACACTCTGATTCTCCTGAAAATATACCTTCAGCTTACATTTTAACCACAAGTTTTACCAACCTATGTCATAATCCATAAATCTGTGAACTATCCAAAGTTCAAATTTAACATTTTCCTCAGAATGTACTTCATCCAAATTCATACCATAAACCGATAGTCAAACAAATCTAGTCGTTTTCCCTCATTTTGTCAGTCCTACAAAAATATTAGACCAAAATCCCTGGATCCCAAATGTAATTTTGTTTTGTCATTTTCTCGTTGCTGGGCTGCATGGTGCCTGTAAAGTATTTAATAAAAGTTACACAAACAAATGAAATACATTGTGTTCTCATACTTTTCCTTGTAATCCAATTAGATGGTATCAAACCAATGACATGACACTTTCAACTTCATATCAATTATTCTGCCGTATGCATTCTAATCATGAATTTCTGCTTAACAACTTATCACATCAAACATTCTGAATGTGATATAAATACTCATATAATTTTAACATCCTTCCAAGTATTATTACCCTCACTTTCTAATAGATAAACGTTTAAATCTCATTCTATATTCTAACCTCTATCTAATCTATCAGCGGTTGAGAGAAAGAGAGAAAGATAGAGAGAGAGAAGAAAAAGAAAATCAGCACATCGTATATCACTACTGGTCGGAGAGACAAATTGGTGCAGGCTAGACTGAAAACTTGGCCGCAGTATCTAAAGTCGCGCTACAGACACGACCGAAACCATGTCTTTATTTGAACCAGAAGCTAAAAAAAAAAAGGTTTCACCGAAACATTAAAAAAAAAAGATTTCACCTCAACCAACATTGTCTCTGAACACCGACAAAGAGAGAGAAAGAGAAAGAGAGCAGTGTCTACACAGACACTTTTGACAATTGCAAAAATATAACCATCTATTCTATCCCTAGAGTCTACTCACTCTGAGAAGATGCGTTGAACTATTTAGGAGCTAGAAGCTAGGATGGGAGAGGAGCTGAAACTGCAATACACTATATGGCTGTTGAGAAGGATCAGGTCAAAGTGCAAGTGAAAGTTTTGACCCTTCACTTTTGTCAAGCTTACCCGACGGCAAGTTCCTTTCCGTCAGCCTTACTAATGCTGAAAGCTTATTGGTTGAAATGCATTGCTATGATAAACTTTGATTGGTTAATATTTTTTACACTTTCACTTCAGCTGCAGAACTGACCAATAAAAGTTCAATGATTAGGCGGGTGATTCAATCCAGTGGATCCTGCAATTGCCGTTTCACTCCTCAAAATGCACATTTTAAAACCTTTCTAGAGTATAAATTTCCTCATTTGACACTACATTCACTAGACATTTCTGGATTCTTGATGCTTGTAACAAAAACATCTTCCATAACATTGCGGTCGCAATGATTATAAGCCTACAAGGCAAAACATCCAGGGTACGCTCTATGCAAATGAGCTCTAACGGGGGCAGGGTTATGTTCCAACATCAGTACCCCTTTGCTCACCCTTGCCTCAAATCACTCATCCTTTCTCTACTAAATGTGATTGGCTGAGAGTTTTTGCGGACAGAGCAGCGATTGGTTAGTAGTAAAGTAGCATGCCGCCAAAAAGAGACTTAGTTAACCAATCAGATTCTGAAGAAGGGATTGACATTTGGATCCCTCTGAAGTTCAATTTGCGACAAAAGAACCTACTTTACGTCCACTTCGGTAATGCAATCTGCAATTCTGTGCATTTCATGCAATTGCCAGAGATATATTCTCGCTCTACACAGAAATATATGCTACGTACGCATTGTGATACAAAGATTATACGCGTACAAGTCCAATTCTCCTGGGTGAGCTATATGCAAATGAGCTCAATGCGTGTGTGAAACTGGCTGAAAATCACGCACGTGTTAAACAATGCTGTGTGTATGCGATGCGCGTACCCAGGGGCCTTGCCGTCGGCATCAATCACGTGCTAGTGTGTGAAGGTGACCTTGACCCTTTCTACTCGCATTATTTGTAAACAATCATTCTACTATGATGGAACCTAGCAGCCTAATTTTCATCAGCTAAAGTCAATTCACTTGTACATTGTTTACCGTATACATGTGCCTCAACATTCTCGCATCGTAATGACATTGCCATGCATGGGTAATGCACTGTACTTATGAGTATAGCCTATTCCAACACTCAGTCTTACAATTGCCAGTCAACCTCTTTATATGGCATGTATTTAACTGTATATAATGTAAATGGAATAAAGAAAAAAAAATATGGGGGGGGGGTACCACTGTCACAATAATAATAATAATAATAATGATAGTAGAGAGACTCTTATAAAACACTCATTCTACCTAAAAAGATACTGGCACTGTAGAACAGAGTGCATGTGTATCACGTTACAACAGAGTATCACAGAAGATAATAAGAAGAATATACAAACAAACAATATACATATACACTACAGGTAAACAATTGCCAATTCATATAAAAAAGATATGTCTTGAGGTTCTTTTTAAAACCATCAATAGAAGATGCTGGTCGAAGAGATTTTGACAGGCTATTCCAAAGTTTTGGGCCCATTGTATGAGAAAGCACGATCCCACAACTATGCTTGATTCGAGGTACCCGTAATTTTTTGCGAGTTCGATAACCTGATATTTCGTGGTGGTTGGTGAAGATGAAGAGTACTGGTATTTTGAAAGCAGGCAGGGGCAAATTTGTGCAATGTACAGTAAGTAAGAAGAAGAATCTTGAAGTTAATACGTTTTCTACAGGGAGCCAGTGCAGGGCCCAATCAGTATATTGGGGTATATGAGTCATGGGCGTAAATCCCGGGGGGGGGGGGGGGGATGGGGGATGCATCCCCCCCCCCCCCCGAAATGGAGGAGGGGAGATAGCCTGTACAATCACCCCCTGGAATTTGAGACAAAAATGGAGGAAGCAGAAATGTGCTTGTATCAATTTTATTTTGGCATTATTGCATGACGTTCGTACGCCCGCCTTCAGACAGGTAACAGACTCGAGCTGAACAGTATTCTATCTTGTAGGATAATGTATACATATCGACATAAGGTATGGTCCAGACGTGGACAACGTCAAAATTATATGTCCACATGTAAACATGCTACAATGACGCGGGGGGGGGGGGGGGGGGGAGGGGCATTTGCGCCCTCCCCCCCCCCCCCCCCCAACGGAAATGTTGGGGCAGACAAATCATTGTATAGATAGATATATAGATAGTGGGAGAGGGAGAGATTTTGGAGGGAGATGTTTGGATTTAGATGATGAGGTTGGGAAATTGAAATTGTTCTTGCAGACTGACCACGAGCTGATATGGTCAGAGAATTGACGAAAACATCTATATCCTTCAGTGTTGACCAGTGAGAAAATCGTGCTGCTAGAAGTGTCATCTCACGAGTCAGTCTCATAAATTCATCTTGATATAGACTGCATATTCTTTTGAAGATTACGGAAGGAAAAAAGTAGAAAAAGAAGAGAAAGAGATCGAAGAAAAAGAAAAGAAAAAGATGAAGCAAAAGAAAGAGGAGAAAGAGAAGAAAAAGGAGAAGAATAAGGAGAAGAAGTTATAAAGGAGGAGATAAAGAAGGATAATCGCATAATGTCCCACATAAGCGTATGAGTTGCAGATTTTCATGATTTTCTATGTACACGTTCTTAGAATAAATTTCTGCTGGGTCACGGGTTTGGGCAAAGAAATTTAATGTATTACTTATAGTACATGTATGTTGACACGAACAAAACTATTATCATTTCATTTTTATGTATTCAAAGACACCATACAGTATCATACACATGGAACGATGCATCGATGCTTCAGCTTGCATCGATGTACCCACGTTAACCACATGCACCGCTGCTACCCCGTCGCGGTGTCACATCTGGCTCGCCTCCCACTAGCCGCTAGCCCTGCATGAGGATGCTGTGGACTAGTGCGCCGTAACGTGAGATATAGCGGTGTGTAAAAAGTGTCGCAACTCTATGCTGCATGCTCAGTCAAAAGTGCTTTAATTGATGTGTAACGTTACACAGGCACGCCACAGGTATTTCTACTTTTTCTGTTTGTCCAACTGCCCCGTTTCCCTTTGGGTGGGATATTTGGACAATTTTCCATAGAAAAAATAAAACCAAGCAATTTTCCCTGTAAAAAGATATAAGTTGGGGGTGCACAAGCACCCCAACTTTTATTTTTCAGTAATCACAGAGGTGATATGCCCTCCTGCTCAAAAAGTCAGGGGTGCTGCAGCACCCCCAGCACCCCCGGCTCCCAGGGGCTTGCCTGTAACAGTTTGCCTCATGAAGTAAGGAACTCCTCACACTCGCCATCTATACCCACATAATTCTGGGACAGTGTAAAAATGATTGCAAAATGATATAATTTCAAATATAGGGTCATACCCATGATGTAAAGTGGTTATATATAGTTATATACTTATCTTCAATATCGGTATACGATTTAATACCCTGAAGAAATACATGTTCACAATAGATTTGAAGCTAATACTATATTCTGAGCTAAAATGGTTTGTTAATTCAAAAATATTGGTGTGTTATCTTATCCATCCCGTATATTAGGCCTAAACTACAATAGATAAATAAATAAATGAATAAATAAAAAAGGGCTCCGGTGCAATTTTTTTTTTTCATTTCTCGTGCCACTTCGGGGTTTCATCGGCTGACAAGGGGAAAAAAAAGGAATACTGGCTTCAGCTCAACATACTGGTGCCCCTACAAATGAAAATTACATGGGGCGCGTGCCCGGTGTGCCCCCCCCCCCCCCCCCCCCCCCCGATCAGCCACTGATATAGTTTTGAATGTGAAATTTAACAATCTGGTGCACACTTAGGGTGAGTTTATACATTATTTGAACTTTTTTTTCAATAAAAAGATAATAGACCATTCGTTATTTATTCATTCAAGTTGTAAAAACAAAAACAAACTGGGTTATACCGGTACTTCTCGGTTGCGTGATATTAGAAAAAAAAAAATCAGTTTCCTACTTGTAAAGCCAACCCTGTTTAATAGTGCATTTTCACACTCTTGAGTGATTGAGTACATATAGACATGCCTACGAAGAATTAGACCCCCCCCCAAAAAAAAAGACCTCATAAGTATATATAGGAACCCTGTTTAACAGTGGATGTTCGCACTCCTGAGTGAATGAGTACGTATAGACATGCCTACGAAGAATTTGACACAAAAAAACGACCTCATAAATATAGGAAATGTACAACCGAGAAATTTCCTGAAATTATGATAGGCCTATAATGCAATGAACTTGAATATATTGTCACTATTTTTAACCTATAATAATCAGCTATGTTTTACACAGCAGATAGACTTCAAGCATCCTTTCTTTCTTTAAAAAAAGATATGACAAATTGCAAATCGAACCTCTCCCTTTTATTTTTTCATCATGATTATATAGGTGTATTATAATGGGATATAGTCTATTTCATAAGATCATAAAAATAAATAGCAAACGAAAAAGCATGATAAGTGATAGGATATAATATAAAATGCTTATGATGATTAGACCCTCCGTATTTTTGTCTTAATTTTGCTCTTTATTTATGCCCCTTGAGCATTCTATAAAGTGGATTCGATGCAATATGAGTTATTGTGGTATTATTATTATCAGCCATTATTATTATCATTATTATTATCATTGTTATCATTATTATCATTTATGTTGCTATTATTATTGTCATCATTATTACTATTATCATGTTAACATCATTATCATTACTAGTATTATGCCATTCAAAGCAGTTATCATTAAACAGTCTTTATCAAATGTGACTATAATTTTACCCAGCTACCAAAGGGTCTGAGACGTATCATATTTGATGCCGGATTATACTGGACATACATGCATAAAGCTTAGCAGAACGAGTTATCCTGTTCTCGACACAAGAAATATCGTACATGTGAACAGCTACATCATGTGATGAATGGTTTTGTGTGTAATATGCTGTGCAACCTCTTCGGCTGCGCGTGTGTGAATGCAGCTCGTTCTCTACGTGTGTAATCTGTGTGTGTGTGATCACATCAGTGCTACATATGCATGCGTCTTCGCGCGCTTCCACCTGTGTCGCTGCATCACTGCATGTTGCATAGGGGGTTATCATCCCATGACCGACGACACGATCTTGTGTGCTTGCTTTCGGATAGGAGAGGAGTGCTCAGGGGCGAAGAAACTGCTGTGAACGAAGCTTCTACACCTGGGGTGAACCACAGAATCAAGGAGAAATTACCCAACCACTCTTCTGTCATTTTGCTTTAAGGTGAGTAAGTTCAAGTGAGTTGAATTAACACAAGATCATTTCTAAGCACTAGAGTTTTGTACAGTGACAAGTGGAACCTCCCTCCCCTTGCTAGTCCGTGGCCGTGGTGTTTAACCATAGGAGGGGTCTACACAACACGGTCACGATTGGGCACGAGACCCACTCGGGCACTAAAAAGACGAGAGGCCAGAGGTGAAAAGCTACGTTAGCCTCGTTGCTGTTGCCTGGCCTGCTGTGGCTGGCTGTGGAGTTGACCGACGCAATTTTCTTTCTTCTTCTTTTTGTAGCGTTAGGGATTTTCTTTATTTCTGCATTGTTGTATGGTCTGTAGCTGTCAAGTTTAACAGTTATTAGTTTAAAAATTTACCCGTTTTCTTTGGGGAATAAATTATACGATGCACTCATTTTCATTTGTCTGATTGTACAATTCAATGTAACGTTAGATTCTAAAATTTAGTTGGTTTATTGTAAAATCTAATTTCTTAATTATTTGTCATGATCCTGTTTGTACAAACAATGTTGTACACTACTAGGTTTCATTCATTTGTAATTTACAATATTAAACAAATAAAATATGTAATTTCATGTATCAATGATGATGTTGTCGTCCTTGTGGATAGATCTAGAGTCTAGATTTCTATATTTGCATTCTTAATTCAAATTGCACTGTAACAGCACATAGCAGGTAGTAATACATACTGGTTTCTGTAACGTAGGCTATGGATAGCTCTCACAAGACATACAATTGTAATTTACATGCGTTTACTTTGCATGCATGTTGACCTGCTTGAAAGTTTGTTGAAATGATTTGAACTGGAATATAAATTTGGAAGTGAACTTTTACAGAACAAATCACACAATTCCTCATACTATGTACACATACTAGATCTCGCAGTGTCTAGTGAAGATACTAAAAATCAGCTGAGCTGTTGTAAAGGACTTTAAGAATTCATCAGTGCACCAAACCAACATCATGTGTTTTGTTCAGATCCAGACGTTTTCTCTTGGAATTTCTTTTCATGCTTTCCAGTGCAATCAGACATTGCATGCAAGCTCTACCCTATTCCTTCATGGTGGTACAGAATGGTACTCACATGGTCATACAATATATCAATAGTCATCTAGCTCAAATCACTTTTAAGTTTTATAATAGAGTTTTTTGTGATACAACAATCATATCCAAAGCATTATACCAGACCTTTGCATTTTTTTCTTATAACAGTAAAAAAGATGGATGAAAGGAGTTGCTAGCATTGCAAGAACCTATCCATATCCACAACCGACTTTAATACAATATCGTTGTGTTTGTTTGTGTTTTGCTATTTTAATACGAAAGTTAACAGAGAACAAGTTGGTTAGAGGGAGTCATCATGGAACTTCCAAAAGTGAGAGATGCGGAAAAGGAGAGTCTGTATGGCTACGTGTACGCTGTATCAGGACCTGGTAAGTCTCAATAAGGAACCGTATGTATTTACCTCACAGTTTGTTCATTTGTTCATTATTTGTTTGGTCTTTGTTTCTGTTACAGCAGGGTTACACACTAACCCATTTTTTTCTACTGATCCGACCCGTCTGTTTGACCAGTACAGTGTAGGTGCCCAGTTCCATTTTTTACTGGTCCATTCCTAAAATAAGTTACTGGTTTGAAAGTGATTTTTACTGCTCAGGGACAGTCGGACCAGTGCCAATGTGCAGTGTTGGCTTCAGCATTCCTGTTTTTTATTGGTTTCATTTCTGTGTTCCCCACGGATTTTTTAGTTATTCATTAGATTTGAATATAGGTTTCTTTTTTAAGTTATCAGACTTTACTATTTGATTTAATGACTCACTGTAGTATGTATCATGTGTAGGCCCTAATGATTTGTGTCAAATCATGATGGCTGAAGTGATAAAAGATTTCCCCTCTGATATCACAAATAAGATTTAGAGATTTAGGTTGGTATTAAATTTGGCCTGTCCCTGCAACAAAAGGAAGCATGTTACAGTTTGTGACTTCCCGCTGAACTAGTAAAGTTTAATATTATATTAGCCATCACTGTGAGTTGATCTCCCTAATTTAATTTTCATTCAAGCACATTATCTTTTTCATAATTGCGAGTAATTATTATCATAGTATTTGTTTTTATCTGCACTACTTATAGATACAATTTAGAAAACAGTATCACATGAAATTACCAGCAGAGGTGTTTAAGAGATAAAATCATCCAAAGATGAATTCATACAAAAATTGAAAGATTAAAAAAAAGGTGTAGTTATGATGATAGGGTTTAGTTTGGAATAGACCCTGATGAAGTTCAGATCAGATTGATCATACTTTTGTTTTCTGTGAAGAAACAAACAAAAGATTTCCTTCTGCTGCTCTACTTCTGCAACATGCTTTAAAGGCATAATTTACAATTTGAAGATGAAACCAAAACCCAGCATTAGCACTTTAAAATAGTTCTAAAGTGTGAGTTACAGATAGAAACAACAACTGTAAAAATTTGAATCCATATAATCGATGTTAGGTGTTGTTAAATTACACAAAATGTGAGCAATACTTAAAATGAAAATGTTTCCAGACTAAACCGTCTACTGTTACGGTTTATTGAGAAAAACGCTGATATCTCCTTATATTTTGGGCTTTATTGCAAAAATTTTTTATGGTAGGATGTTTTGTGATACAACAGACCTACACATGTGCATCAAATGTGATACCAGGTATTTTGAACATTTTTGAACTCACTGCTCCCAGAGGTAAACTGGACCTTTCCCCATACAATGCTCACATTTAGGACTTTCCTACTGAGTAGTTACCTTAAGAAAAACATACTTTGCATCAAAAGATCGGTGTATTTACTGTGCACCATGATGAGAGACTTAGAAAATAGATACATTTTTCTGTTTTGGTAAGCAGTCTATTGGTTTTTAGAGCCTAGCCTACCCCCATACTGCATGCATCACCCCAACCCTTACACAAATTTATGTGTAGGCTACTCTCCTGCAAAGCTAGCTGTAGGCCTACTCTGATGCAATGTGTATCTCCCTCCTATTCCATGCTTTCAACATATTTCCAACTCCATGCATGTTCAGAGTACTTCAATGTCTTTGAGATTCATGCCCATCTATCTACTTTCATATTTATGTGTGCAGATAGATGTACATGCGTGTATGTGTATGTTTTTATACTGTTTTGGTCAATGAACGAATACTCAATCATGTAACCCGCCTCGGTTTCCTCACAGGAAATAAGCAGAATCTGTACTTTTGGTTTCCTTTTTGCTCGCTGAGGATGTGGCAGCCAGGAATGACTGGTTGCTCTATCCACCGCCCTCCAGCTCTAGCTTTTACTCACATCCCAGGCATGCATTGCTAGTCTCCTTCAAGTCACTATTCACTTAATGGTTTATTTGCTCCCTATGGAGATTGAGTATAAAGAAACACTGGCAGTTTACTGTTATTTCTTAACTGTGCTTCACTAGTATTGACTGCTGCGAGGGTCACAGTGCAAATCCTGGACCCAAGTTAATTCTCATAGATACATCATACATTCTTTGAAGAAAGGGGCACAGCATATGATGTCACAGATGGAATGATGCGACAAATGGAGATCGAGGGATTTCATATGATAAATTTGTCTAGTTGTGATACAGCGTAAATCAATGCAAACAATGGCATTAGATTCATTTTGTGATTTCAAGCACCGTGATCATGGAAAAAAGACGGAATTGGTTTTATTATTAGATTATTAGTGGCATATGTACCCTGTCATGTTAGCACCAATGACAGTGAACTATAGCAAAATTTGCCCTTGTGGTTCATCGGGTCATGGGGGGGGGGGGGGGGGGGGGGGGGGGGCACTGTTTCTCTGTTTCCTCTGTTACTTTAAATACTAGTCATGGGGGTACAACTTGACTTGGAGCAGACTTGAAATTAGACTGTACAGTGTGTAACAACTCTTCACTATTCTCAGCCTGTATAGCTTTATTTTCCATTCCAATTCCTGACATTCTGGGCATGATTTCAAGATGGTTCAAATGCATAGTGCTGATAAGTTAATAGAATACATGCAACTTGTAGTCATGCACCTAGAGAGTGGGGAATGTAAGGCTGCAGGCAAGATGATGTTCACTGAGTTTTCAGCAAAAGCATCAAAGGACATTTCTGTGCACATCCACTCCAGAACATTATTCAGAAATTTTGAAGGGCAGATTTGGTCCAGAAAAGACTGTGCACATTAGTTAACCAAGGTAGTTTGATTTTCAAGAGTGTGGCAGCAAAACGTTGAATGAACTAACTGAAACTGGTTGATGCAGTGAGAGAAATCAGTCGCAGAATCTGTAAAGTCTTTTAGATCTCATTTTGACTCGGCATACTTTCAGCAGGGTTCAGTTGTGATCTTCTATCTTCTATCATTTGCATATGAATGGATGACATGCCATTAAACAGTTAATATTTATTCTTCCTCTCCCTTCCCTTCTATACAGTATGTCCCCCCCCCAAAAAAAAAAAAAAAAATACAATCAAATTTTGGCATTGATAACACTCAATATGATTAAACTGTCTAAATGATACTTCAGGGTCTTAAAATATAACATCTTAGTTCTATTTTGCAGAAAACCCCATTCAATTTGGTTAAGTAGTCACAGAGAAATGTGGAATGTTGTCATAAAGCATGTCATGAGTCTGATTCTTCCAAGTTTAGCACTTCGATGCTTTTGTGTGTGAATACAATAGACAGAACTTGGAGGGAAGAGGTTCTTGACATCCTCTACAAAATTCCTTATTTCTCTTTGATCTGAAGCAAATCGATTGGGGTTTTCTGTAAGATGTGGGCAATGAGTTATAGTTTCGTACCCTGAATTTGTATTTGGATTGATTCACTATTTTTAAAGATATCATTGCATTGGGTCCCGTTGTAATTTTTTTTGTGGGGACATGCGGTAAAAGTAAAGTGACACTTGAATACTAATGTGATGTCATGATGATTTGCATGAATGTCAGTATAGTAATAAGCAATGGAAATAGCATTGATATTGTTTACACAAACAAAAAGGAAAGAATTCAGGGGAAAAAAAGGCACAACCAGACATGAATTGAGTGTCTCTAAACTTTGATGAAATTTTACTGGTACTTGACGTAATTGATGTGGTAGTGTGTCGTTGTCACTAACAAACTGTAAGCACACTGTGATGAGTTTATATTATTAGAAAGGGTAGGTATTAATAAGCTTGGTTGAAAATGATGGTGGGTTGAAAATGATGGTTATAATTCCATTTAGTCTTTGCTTTTGGGGAGGGGATGATTTGTGATTATCATAGTGATTTGGCAGTGAATGAATGATAGTAAGGCTGGATGCTGTTCTGGATGCTAAATATGGGTAAGAGGAGTGTCCACATTAGTGTCTAGAAAACTAACAAGAGATGTTTGATTGCAAATCTTGATTTAGGGCTTCAATAAAGAGATTACATGTTTCATGCACTGTGTACAAATTGATCAAGGCTTCAAAGGATGCTCAATACCCCAAAAACTTCACTGGAGCCATGTACACTGTGCCACTGCAGGCCTTTTCTAATAAAACCATGGAGTGGAAATAACACATTTAATATATCAGAAGTGAGTACCACCCAAGTTTGAGTTGTTAGATGCTGTGGTTCATTTGTACAGTTTACTTCACATTTTCATGCCGACAGGACTGACATCTTTTGTGTGTGCCCTGAGCATTGAAGAAGGGTTTCAGATTTATTTTTGCTCCATACTGCCATGCATCATTTTGCATTTGAGAATGAGAATGACAAGTTGAATGCAGGTTGGTTGAATGTGACCTTTCACCTCTTCAATCACTCTTGTTTGACAGTGGTGACGGCTGAACGCATGTCGGGAGCAGCCATGTACGAGCTGGTGCGTGTCGGCCACAGCGAGCTGGTGGGAGAGATCATCCGACTGGAGGGAGACATGGCTACCATCCAGGTCTATGAGGAGACTTGTATCCTTTCTCCAGAAATGTGATGGATTACTGCCCCCTAATATGCTTTGTAGAGAGATTTAAGCATGTCAGTGTATGTAAGAATGAATGTTTAGGCATGCCTTTCTATTACCATCATTTGACGCGTTGGAAGTGATTTGATGTGAAGCTTCTTTCTTCGATGCCTTAAAGACCATGTGGCATTGGGATTTATAAGCATGGGAAGGCTGGTCCCGTCCAGATATTGTAAAAGTGGATATTTTCACGAGACTAATTTTTTCACACTTGGCAGGGTGAGAAGAGTTTTGGGTGTTATTAATTCTGCGGAATCAAGACATCAACTACTGGAACGTATGGCAAGAAAAAATATTTGCATGCTTTTATTTTCGCGCTAGTTAATGGTTGCTTGGAATGCGCGAAAATTTCAATGCAGCAAAAATTTCCACTTTTACAGTGTATTGGAGAATCCCAAATTGTGTACAGAATTACCACTGATCTCTAAATACATGTATACTCAGAGCCCAGAACGTCAACTGGATTCAACTGTCACCGATAAGCGTACACTTTGATACACGTATTCGCTGACCAGTGCTATTCAGTGATGGGTATGTACCCCTGTGGGCAGCGAATAGATTGGATCACCCTTGAATCCCCATGCTACCAAGACTTCTACTCCAATTGACTCATCTCTGGGTAATATTTGCTACCAACCAGAAGGCGAAATTATACCAGATTAGCTAAATATGGAACCAGTGATTAAGTCAAACATTATGCATTGTACTTGTGAACTGAGTGTCTCATTTGGTTTATGCATTGTGCTCTATTCTGCCTTTGACTATTTGTAGTTCTTCCTTTGTATTGTACAAAGGTAATACTCATGCACTCCTAGTTTCCCCTTATTTTCTTACTTCTACTATCTTCATTGAAGTCCTAATTTCTATGAGTTCCAGATCCTACAAAGTGGGTGCCTAAAGTGAAGATATTTCCTTAATGAAACATTTTGACCATTCCAGCTGGTGTCACCGTGGGTGACCCAGTGCTGAGGTCCGGCAAGCCGCTGTCCGTAGAGCTCGGACCGGGCATTATGGGGAACATCTTCGACGGAATCCAGCGACCTCTGCAGGACATCAATGACCTGACCGACAGTATCTACATCCCCCGCGGGATCAACGTCAAGGCCCTCAGCCGCACCAAGAAGTGGGACTTTAAACCCTACCCAGGAATCCGGGTATGCAATCCTCTGTCTTTTCTTATTACACAGATGATGCACAGGTCTGAGTATGTCGATAGACATTGAGTGTACAAGGTAACTATGGAATTGTTTAAAGGGGATGGCTAGTAACTGATCAGTGGGAATCAGTGGGAATGCTGGAGGATGATTGTTCCAATCCTTGTGGTATTCATTTAAGAGTACATTATATTTCTATCGTTGTGTGAAAATTATTTGATTTCAGAATGGTCTCATATTCAAGTAATGTGCAATTTAATGTTTCCAGGTTAGCATGCCTGGTCAGTGATGGGGCATTAATCTGCACATTACTTGAATATGAGACCGTTCTGAAGCAAATAATTATCACACAACAGTAGATATATAATGTACTCTTAAATGAATCCCACAAGGATTGTAACAATCATCCCTCAGCATTCCCACTGATTCCCACTGATCGGTTACTAGCCATCCCCTTTAACCCATTAGGCACAGCCAATAGAGTGGGTTTAGACTAGATTCTATAGTTACCTGCACACTATTCCTACTGATGCACGGAAAAACTTGTGCATCATCTATCTCTTTTATAGAATGGTGGACAAAATTTTTCAAGAGGTCTGTTCTTTTCAATCATGCGCGTGATGTTAGTGACTGTAATAATTATTGGATTTGATATAGAACATGTGACCTGTAGAAATCAATGCACAGCTCTCAACCACTGAAATTGCAGAATTTTCTCAACGCATCCCATATTAACTCTCTTATGTCATGTTACGTGTATTGCTGAATAATCCCTGCCCAGTGGATTTTCATCATAGATCGTAGAGACCTCTTCATGGAACATTTTCTGTGGAAGAAAATGGAGAACATAGCATGAGACATGAAAAGTAAAATTAAGTGCCAATAGGTTAAAAAGATTATTTTTTTTTTCCAGCAGTACCATACCCCGAGCCAAATATCAACACTTTTTGTTCTAACAAGGATGAATGCTGAAGGAATATGAACAATATTAGAATTACACTCATGCCATTTGGTAGGGATGGCCAAGGGGTACGACCCTTGAATTAGATTGGGGAGTGTACAATGTAGTTTACAGTATCTCGTTACGTGTGTATCCCTGCATGCTGACACTCAAATTGCAAACATGTCCACCAGTTAATGGCTGAACACACATTTTAAATGCAATACTTCCCTGAAATATATTGATCATTATGCCTGACTCATACATTGTAGAGTGAGGTTCTTTCAGGTTGTCACATGAATAAATTTGCCATATTAATTTGGTTAGATTGGAAACTTTAAGTAAATTCACCTAAATTTGACTTTATTCTTGCTTTGTGTTGTTTATGTCTTTTGTTTTGAGGTGAGAAGAAAATGGTGCACCTGCTTTAGCATTTCTTGAGAGAAATTGCTATGTGGAAAAGTCCAGTGTTATATCCTTTGAAGCCCTGACATCATTTTACCCCATCTGCCTTCCTATCTATACCCATTCAGGCTGGAAGCCACATCACAGGAGGTGATTTCTACGGCCTGGTGCCAGAGAACACCCTGATTGAACACCGCCTGATGCTTCCCCCCAAGGCACGTGGCACCGTCACCTGGATCGCAGAGGCAGGCTCCTACGACATCACCGTAAGCATTTCAATCACTAGCACATTCGAACAGAAGCAGCAATTCGCCACATGTCGTCAAATAAACTTTCATATTCAGAAAGTCACAGCTGTCCTGAGTAGCCACCACTTCCAGCTATATGTTATCTCTGCATAATGACAATGTGAGATGTGATGATCCTACTATAGCCGAGGTCTGGAGCCCACTTAGGGCCTTTGCAGCTACCTGTATCGGGTTCCAGATAATTAGTGGTGCATTCTTAGCCTTATATATGAAAATTTGACCAGTGTGAATAAACTGTAACAAGATGTAAATCCTAGGCCAAATTTTTAGTATGAATGCAGACTTACCTAACTTTGTCACATGCAAGTTTTCACATATTCAGCGTGTCAGTGTTTAGCATGGTGATTAGAATGTTACATTCTCACATTTTTGCATGTTACTGCACTGTGCTAAAATGCCTCATCACAGTCTTGCAAGTATGATATCATCCATCTAGAGTTGGTCGAATCCCCTCTTATCTTATTTTTGTGAACCTCAAGCCATGTTGATTCTCAGCTGACTAATGATAAAATATATGAATCAAACAATATTTTTGAGGATGTTGACTTTGTTGATTGGTCATCTGATTGGTCAGGACGTCGTCTTGGAGACGGAGTTTGATGGTGAGAAGACCAAGCATACCATGCTGCAGGTGTGGCCCGTGCGAACCATCCGTCCAGTTTCGGAGAAGCTGCCTGCAAACTATCCCCTGCTGACCGGGCAGAGAGTGCTTGACGCCCTCTTTCCGTAAGTGTACATCTATCTCGCTGGTCTTGGTTCAAGACTGGTGTCTTTTTTATTCCCAAGAGGTACGCCCAAGCCCTTTTCACCATGGCACTCCCTCTGCAAGAGATCTAGGGTGCGTTTGATATCTAAAAGGTTCTAAGGCCTAATTGCAGCGTTCAATGCATTTTCAGGTGATTGATAAACACACAACCTTGTTTTCAGTTGCATTTACAAACACCAAGTTTTAAATTACCAAACAAAGTAAAATGGCAATTTGAAACTTGTTTGAGACTTTGTGTGAGTAGAAGGCAATGCCATTTTAAAACACATTTTCTCCAAGCTGCCCAGATCAACTTTCAGCATTTCTGGTTGTGGAGAAAAGCACGCGCCATTTGTGTTTTCTAATTCTACCCATTGTATGTGCGTGAATAAAGAAGGCATATGGGCAATTCCACGATAAAGTGGACATGACCATCAAATTTTCAAAATAGTCAAATCTCATTAATTTTGGTATCAAATGAAAACTTAAGGACTGAATTTTTCATATTTGACCATCTTGTTCAAAAATTTCATCATTAACTTTGCTAAATATGTGCATAAAATCAGCATAATTAAATTTGACATAATTATCTGAAAAATATAATGAAGTTAAATGAATGTAGCATGAGAAAATGAAAAAGGAGAAACACAAACTTTGCCTTTGTTTTTAGAGTTTAAGGGTTGAACATTATTACCAAATCATCAAAGTGCAAGATTTTCTATGTGTTAAGCTTCAGCGAACATCGCAAATACGATCATCAATAATGTCACGGTGTTACGGTAAAAACTGATGTTTTTAGTATTGTTTGAAAATTACAGACACAAAAGGGTTTATTTTGATAGCCCAAATCATGACCACATGTAGCTACCATATACAAGTACTAAAATGATGGTAACTCATTTTGTTTATTAATTGAAGCTGATTAAAATGTGTCACGGTGTTACAGTAACTGTAACACCGTGACTATAACACCGTGACTTGCATTGCAATAACACAGGACACATACCGGATTACACATGATAATTAACTGTTGAAGTGACCATCTGATTTCTCTGTCACATTTACTCAAAAGATAGAGGTTTTTCAAGGATTGTTCATAACAGATGGGTCAAGCTACATATCCACAAAGATTATCCCCTGTACTTGTTGCCAGCATCATGCAATTTTAACCCTTTCTGTGCCAAAAATCGAGAACTGTGTTTACAATGCAGTGGGGTTTGATATGCCAATCAACACTCAGAGCACATGGTGGGTTAAAATGGAAGCAGTCCACTCACAGCGTACCACCTACCAGATTCATAACTATCCAGAGCAAACATTTCTGAAGGTTTGGAACTTTTAATTACGGTAAAGACAACAGTTTCAGTTGAGTTAATACCCTTTGTTTAATATTTCTATCATAATTGACCATTTTATCACATGGTTTGACTCTTCTTTTGTAGACTCAGATGTGTTCCTAACATGATAAACAGTCTGAAATCTTGCTGCAGCATCCCTGGTATCCTAAAGAATTACTTCGAACATACTGAAGCTAGATCGATGTGTCCACCAAAAGTTAATCTCACTGGAATACTACTTTCCTGTGCATGGTGCTGTGCACAATCTTACAAGTTTCACCATTAAAAGAGCCACACTCACTAGGATTTACGTGTATGAATGAGAATTTGCATTGTAATCATTTTTATGTACATGTTCATTTTCCAGTACATCTTTGAAAAAGAATAATAATTATGGTACATTTTGTACCACACAAATTGCTTGAATAATTCTTTTTATTGCTACTGAAATTGCTAAGTGGGTTCACCTGGCTTTGTAACCAAAGGTATTAAAATCAAAGTTTCAAATGTGTATGTCATCTTTTAATATTCAAATTGGACTTTTAAAGAGTAGTTGTAAACACTAAAAGTTCACTCAGAAATATTTAACAAGCTTTCAATGATGATAGAGTGAATTATGTCTCAAAACATAAAGTATATTTTACTGAAAGAGCAGTGTTCCTGACTGTAACGTGTACAAACGTATATGACATGTCACGGCGTTACAGTGCAAAGTTTTTCTTTACTTTGTTGTTTTTGTTAATCTGTTATGATTTCAATAATTTTCTGTTTTATCTGGAAGTGTTATACTGTGATGTCAAACATTCATCATGAATCATCATTTCATTCTACCTAATGGAGAAACACTATGAGCTGAAAGTAAGACAACAGGATTCTCCATAGGTTTTCTACACACATTTCAGAGGTCACGGTGTTACAGTCACGGTGTTACGGTGCACTTATTTAAAATCTATGTCATAGTTTTCCTGTCAATTGATTCTTTAATCAAATTTTACTTCATTATTGTCATTGAGTCTCTAGTACATCCAATGAACACATCCACTTATCAAAATGTTCATTAACTTCACAGAGTTTTGTCAGTAAAGGAAGTGCACAAAAACCCATGTCCATTTTGAGTCAAGGTGTTACAGTGGTAATTAATCTTGCATAACTCATTTACCACAGCAGTTTTTCTTCCTTTCTTTTGTTTTCAAAATTGCTTATGACGATATGCATAGATACACAATAAAAAATTTTTCTCAAGTGTTACATTTTGATTATTATTTACATTTGATGAGTGAAATTATACTCAAAAGTGTCACGGTGTTATCGTGGAATTGCCCATATTTGGTGACACACCGCCGGTTACAAAAAAACAGGCTCCTTAATTGACCTCTGTTTCCCCTGGGTCAAACAGCCCAAAGCAGCTGTGCAGTGACAACACTCAAATTGTGATTGTGTGATGGTTCGATAAACGCAGCGCCCTGAGAATCACTTCTCTAACCACCTTTGTAAACGCCATTTGAAACGCATACTAAAATTAGATAAACTCGGCCCTAGTGAGCACTAGCTTTCAGCTTGCGGCAAGCGCATGCCAACAGAACAGTATAATTTTGGTAGTACAATCTGGATGAACGGGAGAACAAAAGTTTAAAAACAAGCTAGACTGCTGCTTCCCTTGGTCATTCCTCGGTCATCCTACACATGCTTGTTTTTAGTTTATCCCCTGCAGAGATCTTATCAAAACAATGGGAGCACTATTTTTCAACAGACAAGTGTGTCAGAGAGTTCACACCTGTATTATACCTGCCTGTCTGAGGAGCATACTCGTGTTCAAACAAATTGTGCCAATGGTAGCGTCAGGAACGATGTGGAGTTGAGAGGAAGTGTCAAAGAGTAGAGTTTGAATTCTAGAAAACCGGCTAAAGGTGGCATGCATGCATCCATGCTTGAAGTAGTGTAGATGGAAGCAAAGCCTTGAGCTGTCTGTTGCTGCAGCTCTCAAAAATCACTGAACCACCCTTGGCTGCCCTTACATGATTGGGGACTGCATAAATAAGAGTGGGATGAGGTGGGGTTAGGAAGTAGGGCTTTACATAGAAGAGATCAGATAAAGATAGATGGATATACATGTATGATGAGGGTATGTAACCATCTATACAAGTAATGTATTGAAGGAAAGAGCAATGTTCCTGTAAAAATCACAAGTTGCATTTACAAAGATCATCATTTCTTGCATTACCAGCAATGATACCATATTTGCCATTATTCTAGATTGTGAACTGTGAACGTTTGACACTTCCTGTGCACCCTGTGCCACTCTTCAAGTTACCACCAGCACATAATGTTTTAACAGCTGCTCTGTGACTTTGTTATATTTTGCTCTGAGGAAACATGAAACAGTCATAACAAACCTAATGGGGGTGAAGTTGTCAATTGACTAATAGGAAAATATATTGTGTACTTTTCCATATGTCTGATAAAGCTGTCCAAATTGAGTGGATTTTTTATTCCCCCCCCCCCCACACATTGTTCTCTGTCTGTGTTGTTCAGTGATGTGCTAAAAAATCAATGAAGATGTAGATTTTTTTCTTTTCGGGGGGGGGGGGGGGGGGGGGGGAGAATAACCTCAAACAAACAAATCCAGTGAATGTAGTGTTGGTCTATGTGTTATATGTGTAACAACAATCAGTATAGCCAAGTCAGATGTTTCTTCCCTGAAATACATCTCCTTGGCACTTCATCCCACTTTTGCCTACTTTTCAGGTGTGTGCAAGGCGGAACTACGGCTATCCCAGGGGCCTTTGGGTGTGGCAAGACCGTTATCTCACAGTCCCTCTCTAAGTACTCCAACAGTGACGTCATCGTATATGTGGGATGCGGTGAGCGTGGCAACGAGATGTCTGAGGTACTCAGGGACTTTCCTGAGGTGAGCTATTGAGAGAACAGCTGTACTTCTCTTCTTGGTTTTTTCCATATGTACTTTTTTGGTAATTTATTTTTGTTTTGTTTTTTAAGATAAGATTAAAGTACAGTGATATGTGAGAAATATCTTTTCTTCTTTATTTATGCTCTTTTGTATATAAATTCTCTGTCCATTTATAAATCCTTCCGTCACATACTGCACTCGCTGATATTTTCATGTACAGATATTTTCACATATGGCAGTTAATCAGACATTTATCTTGGTTCGATAGTTTTACGCTTTGTGGTCTTCTCACTAAAACAAAACTTAATGCTATCATTCAGAAAAAAATGTGACATGTTTGAAATACTAGTACTTCTAGTATCTTCACCAGGCCAGGGCCCGCTGTTGATAGATGTCATTTGGGCTCCACTTATAGTATTCACTTGATATTGCAATGCTAGTCAGCTTGAAAGAAACAGTGTTTGCTGGGCAGAATTTTCGTTTTCATTTGCGTACATATTTTTTGTACATTGTAACTTTCCGATCAGGAGCCTATAAGCAAGCTTCGCAAAAATGGAGCACAACATAAATTTCAGTGTATACAGTATTTAATGTAATTCTTATGGAGGTGGCAGGAAAAATTGCCACTAGCCAAGGTACTGATAAATCTTCGTAAACTCAAAGACAGGGAGAATTGTTGATGCCATAGAAATAAGATTGAGAAAATTAATATGCTAATGATACCCCTTACAGCTGACTGTGGAGATTGGAGGGAAGACAGAGTCCATTATGAAGAGAACAACATTGGTAGCAAACACCTCCAACATGCCTGTGGCTGCCAGAGAGGCCTCCATCTACACCGGTATGTCTGTCTGTCTGTCTGTCAGTCTGTCTGCCTGCCTACTGTGAAAGTGGACATTTTCGCAGTGTTGAAATTTTCGTATATTTCGCAACAGGAAAGTAGCATGAAAATAAAAGCACATGAATATACTGTAAAACATGATATATTCGCGGCATGAAATTTTCGCGAATTGGCGCCAACGGCCTTTTTCGCGGCAAGAAATTTTCGCGAATTGCCTCTTTCGTTCAATGCATATAGTGTAGATGAGAAATTTTGCGTGCATTTTAATTTCGCGAATCTTGGCGCTCGCGAAATTCGCGAAATTAAAATGCACGAGAACATTTCTCGTTTTACAGTATTTGCTTGTCATATGACTGTTCCGGTAGTTGATGTCTTGACTCTGCAGAATTGAAAACAGGTGAAATTCATCTTACCCGGCCAAGCGTGAAAAAATACGCCGACGAAAATATCCACTTTTATAGTATATCTCGTTCTCTCTCTATCTCTTTCTTTTTCTTTTTCTATCTCCCTGCCTACCTCTTTTATCTCCAAGTTAGCTCACAAGCAAAACCACAAAAGTGGTTGCGGTCTTGAATGGAGACTAGCCAGCATTCTGTAAATGAAGAGAACAAAGACAAAACTGACATGCAAACCACCATCAACATCACCAACAAGAAAAGCTAGTTTAATGTCTGTCATTGTGCTTGTCAACTTGCACAGTCTACCTTATGTCATCCTTTATAGTTGTCAATTTTTACTGTTTTTTTCTCCTTGTTCTCCTGGGCAATTGCAAAGCAGTATCAGCTGCAACATAACATTATAAAGTTGTACAGATATTGCAGATACACCATACTAAGGTTAGTGATAGCTGTAAAATTTAAGTGTAAATTATGCTTTGTGCACAAAGGAAAGGTGACATGTTACACATTTTTGTTTCACTTTTAGGCATTTTGTGAGTGAATTCACACTTTTTGTCATGTATGGGGGAAGGGTTTTCTTTCTTATTGCTGATAAATGTAATTGTATGTTTTTAAACTTGACAAAGAGAAAGATATTATGAATAGAGTTTAAAACTTTAAAATTTAGATTTGCTTGGCAGAGACTCCAACCCCAAGCACCTTCTGATCTGGAGATTCTTCTGCCAGAAACCCCTAGCAAACAGGAGACTTCCACTTGATGTGCGCTCACAAGCGCGAAGTTCCTTGCGTCTGGGTGTTCGAGATGCTCTCTCATGCTATCTAAGGCTTATATTTCAACATGCAACATTTCAAATTAAGTAATCTCAAGTGGGAGAACGGGAGATTCAGCAAAAATGGGCCCTTTCGGAACCGGGAGAGTTGGAGTCTCTGGCTTGGATGCTCGTGTGGTTTTAATATTCCCCTTCTCCTTTGTTAGCTCACCTGAGCCGTAGGCTCAAGTGAGCTATTGCGATCGCTCTTCGTCCGTCGTGCGTCGTGCGTCGTCTGTCGTCCGTCGACTGTCAACTTTTTACATTTTCATCTTCTTTTTGAGAACCCCATGACCGATTTTCACCAAACTTGGCAGGTAGCATCCCTACGGGGAGAGGATCTCAATTTGTTCAAATGGGCACCATGGCCCACCTGGGGGGCCCCAGGGGGGCCCAAACACCCCAAAATTAAGGAATCTTTAAAAATCTTCTTCTCTAGAACCAGAAGTGATAGAGCTTAGTTAATACTATGAGTTAGTACATTGATGACTGTAGTTTCAGGTTTGTTCATGGGAGAATCAGGGGTGCCCGCCCCCCTTGGGACCCAGGGGAGGGGAGTGGGGAGGGGTCCTAATGGGGCCTGAATTGTACATTTTCATCTTCACTTTTATATCCGCTTGTCTTATTTTCACCAAACTTGGTAGGTAGCATCCCTAGGAGGATAGGATCTCAATTTGTTCAAATGGGCACCACGGCCCACTTTAGGGGCCCCCAGGGGGCCCAAATTCCCTAAAATTAAGGAATAATTAAAAATCTTCTAGAACCAGAAGTGATAGGGCTTAGATAATACTATGAGTTAGTACATTAATGACTGTAGTTTCAAGTTTGTTCATGGGATTGGTGGAAACAGGAATACCCCCCCCCCCCCCTTGGGACCCAGGAGAGGGGATGGAGAGAAGTCCTACAGTTGTAATGGGGCCTGAATTGTACATGTTCATCTTCTTCTTGAAAACCTCATGATGAATTTTGACCAAACTTAGCTGGTAGCATCCCTAGGGGAATAGAATCTCAATTCCTTCAAATGGGCACCATGTCCCTCTTGGGGAGCCCCTAGCGCCCCCCCCCCCCCCCACATTAAGGAATATTTAAAATCTTCTACTGTAGAACCAGAAATGATAAAGCATAGTTAATACCATGAGTTTGTACATTGATGACTTTAGTTTCCAAGTTTGTTCATTCGTTCCAGGGCTGCCTGCCCCCCCCCCCCCCCCCCCATATGCAGACCTAAGTTTCCAATGTTCTCAGGTACATGTAAGAGTGCAAGAATGCATGGAAGGTGAAAGTGCGATACTCAGGTGAGTGCGTGACCCCCGGGTCTCTTGTTTTTTTTTTCTGACAGGTGTGACGCTATCTGAGTACTTCCGTGATCAGGGTTACAACGTGTCCATGATGGCCGACTCCACCTCTCGATGGGCCGAGGCTCTTCGTGAAATCTCTGGCCGTCTGGCTGAAATGCCGGCTGGTAAGCATACCGAAAGTCAGCAACCTTGCAATGACAGCTCTATCTTTGTGAGCATTCCTAAACACGAATGAAGGGAAGTCATCAATGAAGCATATTTATGATGCAGGCATAAGGACTTAACATCACAAGGATACCAAAAATGATTTTCATGATCTGTAGTTGAAGAGAGGAACTTCTGGGGTGTGGATTGCTATGATCTGCTCAGTGTTGTCTTGGGGTGCATCCCCCACCCAGTAAAGTTCGCTTTGAAAGATCAGGTAGAATGAAAGAAATTTAATTGCTGAGGTTTCATTAAAATGGGATCTGAAGTAGCTCAAGGTCTTGTAGTACAGAAATCCATGTGGGAAATATATTGGAGTAAAGGAAATACAAATCATACTTGTTAGAGTTCTGACTGATCGAAAGCCAAGATCATTTGATAGGAGTTTGTGATTTCAAAGTGAACTTTTCATTCAGCATGTCCTCACTTGGAATTCCAGACTAGAATCACCACAATCTTTGTGTTATGTAATGTGATTTTTCTGTTTGTATTTTGTGTTGAAATGCCAAAAAAAAAAAATAATAATAATAATAATAATAATAATAATAATGATGATGATGATGATGATGATGATAATAATATTATTATTATTTTTTAATTATTATTATTTTATTATTATTATTATTATTATTATTATTATTATTATTATTGTAATTGTAATTGTAATTGTAATTGTAATTGTAATTGTAATTATAATAATAACTGTAACAATAACATCAGCAATAACAACAGTAATAATATTGATAATATTATTAGAATTAGAGCTACTGTAGAGTTGATATTCACATTGTTTCTGTCCTATTTATTTGATCCACAGACAGTGGATATCCTGCGTACCTAGGTGCCCGCCTGGCGTCGTTTTACGAGAGAGCTGGTCGCGTCAAGTGCATGGGAAACCCAAGCCGTGAGGGCAGTGTCAGCATCGTAGGAGCGTGAGTTTGCACTGCAGTCATTCTTGTGTATCATGGGATGCTTTCATATGAGCTGTCCTTATACACCCTAAGAGATGTTACATTAGGGGGCTTTTAACCACGGCAGGTTAGCAGCTTGGACATAGAACAACAGATCAGGAAAATTTTCAGCATTATCAGGGTATACGATGCTAGAGGTTTTGACCATTTTCATTGTTGGTACATCAATCATACTATGGTTTCCTTGACACAGATAGATCTCATATTGAAGCAAATGTTGTGTATCCTAGTAGGTACTCTTTTGTGCCTTGACAGCATAGAAAAAAAATATATATATATATAGTGTCAAATTTGTATGAAAGGTAACTTTTGTCTTTTGTGTAACATTTCCTGAAACAAAGCTTTCAGCATGCTTTTGCAGATTGTCATGACAAAAGTGATTTTTTTATGAAAAGTTTTGTCCATAATGATATTTCATGGGACTGTCTTGTCCACGCAACTTACTGTCTACATATAAAACATTGATGAAAAAAACTTACCAGAAATGAGCACAAACCAGAAAAGAATAGAATGAATAAAAGAATCAGTTGAAAAACTGATAAAGAATAAGAAAGAAAAAAGGAAGGAGTCATGACAATGAATATGTTTTCTCTGCATTTACTGGAATTAATATTATTCTTTTTCCTCCCTTTGTAGTGTGTCGCCCCCTGGAGGTGACTTCTCCGACCCTGTGACTTCGGCCACTCTGGGTATCGTCCAGGTGTTCTGGGGTCTGGACAAGAAGCTGGCCCAGCGCAAGCACTTCCCGTCCATCAACTGGCTCATCAGCTACTCCAAGTACATGAGGGCGCTAGACGACTTCTATGACAAGAACTACTCCGAGTTTGTGCCCCTGAGGACAAAGGTAAGAATTTATATATGTCCCCCTCCCCCCCCCCCCCCCAAAAAAAAAAAAAAAAAAAAAATTACAAAGGGACCCTCCGCAACGATAGCTTTAAAAATAGTGAATCAATTCAAATACAATTTCAGGGTACCAAACTATAACTCATTGCCCACATCTTACAGAAAACCCCATTCGATTTGCTTCAGTGGTCAAAGAGAAACAAGGAATTTTGTAGAGCATGTCGGGAATCTCTTCCCTCCAAGTTCTGTCTATTGTGTTTACACATAAGAGCATCCAAGTGCTAAACTTGGAAGAATCAGACCCCTGACATGCTTTACAACAATCCACATTTTTCTGTGACCGCTTAACCAAATTGACTGGGGTTTTCTGCAAAATAGAGCCAAGATGTTACATTTTAAGACCCTGAAGTAGAATTTAGACAGTTTAATTATATTTCGTGATATCAATGCGAAAATCTGATTGTAATTTTTTGGGGGACATACAGTATATTGCTAGCAGGTTTCAGAGCCTCCTTGAGGAGACTCTAAATCCAGCTCTGAAAAAAGTTGCCTCCTGTCTGTTAATACTGCTCACAAAAAGCAGGCCCTAGCAGGCCCAACTGGCCCAACCGTTCCAACCAGCTCCTCCCCTCTGAAACATGGCCCAGGCTTTTTCACAGAAGTATGCAAATTGCATGGGTTTTATCAGTGGGGATTTGTCGCGATAACTTGGTTGTTTATGTCAGCAGGCGATGACCTTCAGCGATAACTTCCGGGTTGACTAGAAAGCGGCTTCTCATACCCCCTAGTGTTTATACTGCATCAGAGGCTGCTGTAGCGTGCTCTAAAACCAGCCCCTGTAGGTGGTTTCAGAACCTGACCTTATCGGACCTGATCTGATCACCTTTTGTCTGTTGCTGGAGACAGCTATAGGAGGCTTCATAACCCCTTTTTGTTGAGTATTAAATGTGCTATTAGACCTTTGTTGTGCTTTGTTCATTTTCCCTACTATAGCACATTAAATGCAGGTATAGGTGTGAGTTATTTACAGCTTAATATGACTGTAAAAGACCCTACTGCATTCATTTAATACCAAAGGGCAGAGTGCTAACCCAGTGAAGTGGTTCATTTTATTTCGATATAATGAAAGAAAGCGACCGGTCCCAAGGACTTCGTAATAATGGAGTCCACGGTATTGCCAAGTATAGAGCTTTAACGAGTGCTGCATTGCTGTCAGGTGGATGTGGTGGCATGCACCATTTACAGGGATTGCACGAATAATCATTACATCGTAGATACTGCTCTCATTGAATTAAGGAAAACTACATACTAGATGGTACAAATGAATTTTTCTGCTCTTGTGCAAAGGGGCGCTAAGAAATAGCTTATAGATTGAATTCTCAAGATTAGTGTGGAATTTCCTGGGTTTTTTTATGGTGAGTTGAGGTTAATGGTATGTGGAACCAGGATGCTAAAGGGCTATTAGAACCATGGACAAGCTTGATGTGTATTGGCTAAAGAAGCAGCATACACCAAATGCAGTGTACTTCATGGCAGCATGTCCTATCATGTTACAGCTCAATGCAGTAGGAAAGGGTAGTACCTGCACTATTCATCCATGTGTGATATATTTATGTAGGCCATAAAAGATGAGAGTTAGTGTGTCCACCTTGTAGTGGTAGTCATCTCTCTTTCTATGCAGTGGAGGTAGGACAGGTATACCCCAGTCATTAATTACATTGTAGTAGGGAAACGTATGTAGGAATATGATATTGGTATTGCACAACTCCACCAGGATGATTTACTCCTTTCACTTCGAAGACGAGTCCGGAGTATACTCGGGCAGGCGTCTATGGGAAATGCATGTTATTTCTGGAGTTGTTAAACTCACATTAGTCACAATCTTGGAGTACAGTGATAAATGGAGAAATGTATGTATGAATATCTTTTTCATTTTGAAATCAGAGTTAATATGTTTGCGTGTTTTTAAATTCTTGAAATGCACCAGACTTGCAAAATTTGCAAGAATAAAAGCTACGCGAAATATATGACGGATACAGTGTTGCAGTATTATTTGTGATGGGGCTCTTTACCAACTAGCACACTACTACACGTGAGTGGGCTTGGTAACTTTACATCTCTGTCCAGTTTTGATGAATTACTGATTGCTCATGGAACATAGTTAACCTTAGTGTGTAGGCACCTAACAGGTCAATACCCACTGTACACACTTTCACCCCTTTATCTGCCACAGGCACTTACCTTAACAAAATTAAAGGGGCGCACCATGCCCCCCTCCCCTGTAATATTTTGTGGCAAGAGAAAATGAGAAAATGTGCGCGGAAGCCTGGGTTGTTTGGGTTTTTTTTCTTTCTTTGCTTGTCAGCCAATTAATCTGGAAGTGGCACATTGCAGTATCTATGGCTTCATGACATTTGCTCTTGCAACAGTTGCCCCCAATGAAATATCAGCAAGTTAAGCTAAATATAAAACCTATCCACAAACCTAACCCTTACCCTGAATCCTTTCAGAAGCTGACCTTGGAGCAATTGTTACAGGAGCAAATGTTGCTATGAAATTTCATTTCATTTCATTTCATTCCATTTCATGTATTACGTTTCCACACAAATTATACAGTGTTGCTTATCTAATTGATTGTGCTATATCATGCATACATGTCTTTCGATAAGCTCACTTACCAGAGACCCTTGGGGCATTCTCATTCCTTTTCTGCCATCATGATTATTTTCTTGGAAAATTTGATGCCAGTCGAAGCTCAAATCCAAAGTAAGCTTTGACTTTTATGGCGGTACTAGTCTTTATAGTTTTATGGGGGGGGGGGGGGGGGGGAAGGGGGGGGGGGTCAAGCCACGACTAAACAGTGCCTTGTTACACCAAGAAGTGCAGGTAGTGCCCTTTTATTTTTTTTTCTTTCTTCCCTTATGTTTGTTTGAGAGCTGTTCATTAAAATTTTCCCTTGACCAACTCTCATAATATGTGAATCCTTTCATATTCGTGCTGTAGACTTGTGAAAAGTACCAGTAGGACAGTTTAAAGCACATGTAGCAAAGAGGATTGTCTTAGCTTTCTGGGAAGTGCAGCCTTGAATGTTGGGGAATAATTTCCCTTCTCAAAATTCATGAGTGCAATGTTAGTCAGTGGACATACAGTAAATTCTGAACAAAAAGGTGTAAAAATCTACATAAATGAAGTGATATTGCTTTACAAATGTCATTTTGTATAGCAGTCGTACCAAAAGGCATAGCAAATCTCAGTGCAATGCCAGGAAAATTATACTTGGGAATGTGAACTCCTGGTTTCTCGTTGATGACATGTTGGCTGCTGATATGGAGAGGGAAAGAAGCCGAGTCTGTCGGACTGACAATATCTCTTCCGTCTTTCCTAGGTGAGGGAGATTCTCCAGGAAGAAGAGGACTTGTCGGAGATCGTCCAGCTCGTCGGAAAGGGCTCCCTCGCCGAGTCCGACAAGATCACGCTGGAGATTGCCAAGCTGCTGAAAGACGACTTCTTGCAGCAGAACGGTTACTCCCCCTACGACAGGTGAGAGAGAGAGAGAGAGAGAGAGCAGCGCCCTCTTTGACAGACCAGGGGCAGTGAATGCCCACTGTTTGGTCAGCTCAATCCACTGGTCATCATGTGTGGGGGCGCTGTGGCATAGTGGATAAGACTCCCGACTCCCAAACGGAGGACCGTGAGTTCGAATCCCGCCCAGTGCTTACATCCTTGGACAAGATGTTTTTACCCACAATGTCCCTCTCGACCCAGGTGTATAAATGGGTACCTGGCAACGCTAGGGTAATAATAATAGCAGGGCCCTCTGGTAGAGCAGTGGCAACACTGAAGAGGCTACCCTGGGTAAATAAGACCTTATTATTATTATTATTATTATCATAACCCCAATTTGCGGAACTGTGTGTTTAGCCCGCAAATTGAAATTAACTCTAAGAAAAAAACACCCCCACCAGGAAAGAAAAAAGAAGAAGAAAAGAACATACATGCACCTTGTCTGCAGTACACAAATCTAGAGGTTTATTGGTGTTAGGAGCCATTACCATGGCGCTAGATATTTTGATCAAATTTAAAATTGTAGGGGTCCCGTGGTTGTGTTAACAACCATCGGATGGGGGATGTGGGGTGGAGGTATGTTGTGCGATTGAAATCTCTTTTCTCATAGACTTATCACAGTCACTTTGATTCCATTAGGTGTCCAAAATGCAACAGAATTTTGTGGTTTTGCATATCTATCGTATTCAATGCCTTCATTGTAGCCTAAGGTAGTTGGAGCCTTCATTGAAAGTGAAAGACGTTCGATTCCTTCATCATATTCTGACAATTAAAACGAATGATAATAGCAAAGCAATGAGGAGTTGCATTTTTGTGCTTCTTAGGTCTGGCAAAGCCAGAATCTCGTCCCATGTATTCATACAACTTTTTGTATGTACTTGTTTAATTTTTTGTGTGCTTTGTAGTAAAGTAATGTTTTTGGAAAGTTTCCCTCAAGGCCATGGATTGATGTGACCCTAGCAGCCAAAATGAAGTATTGCAGAGGGAAAGGTGACCAATTTGTCCTGATTTTCTTTTCCTTTTATTGTGGGACACTCTGATGTCCACCTCAGGTACTGCCCGTTCTACAAGACGGTGGGCATGCTGAGCAACATTGTGGCATTCTTCGACATGGCCAGACACGCTGTGGAGAGTACGGCTCAGAGCGAGAACAAGATCACGTGGGCAATCATCAGGGAAAACATGGGCGACATCATGTACAAACTCTCCTCCATGAAATTCAAGGTCAGTCCCTGCTATCGAGTACACCATATACTGAGCAAGTCTCTTAGTTTTATTGAATCGGGACCTCGCAACAATTTTGCAAGTGGTTAGATCTGTTATCGTGAAGTACAGTACATAATGAACAGAGAAATGTACGCGTGTACTTGCTTTCATGTCAAGATCAGAGATAATGATTTCGTGTGTTGATGATTTTGTGAATAGCACCTGAAATGCAAAATTTGCTCAGATAAAAGTCATGTGAAATACATGTTATACAGCTATGTACAGTACCCTCCCACTCTGTAAATACGCACCGAGTACATAGTGACATCCTTAGTAAATATAGTAACTATGATTACCTGACAAAAGAATAGATAAGAAAAAAGAATCAAATGACTCTCATTGTACACTTTCGTGCATACCTTCAACAATGTTTGCAAGTTTGTGTGTGCAAGTTCTGCAGATTTTTTTTTTTTAATTACCTATTTGTTTAATCTATGCTAGTCTAGTCTGTCCTGTTCAGTCTTTAGAGATTTGACATTCACCACATGAGTGACTGCCACATTCAGAACAGATAAAGTCTAACAGTATATGTGCGTGACCAACGCATCTTCACACCAGATGGAGTCATGCATGCATGCAAAAAAAAAAAAAAGAAGACAGTTAGTCACGTAAGCAAATGTAACAAAAAATGTAACATTCACTTTGTCAATAGTTGTTAATCATTTGGTGAAAAACTGTGTCATTTGGTGTATATTACTTGCAGGACCCTGTGAAAGACGGTGAGGCCAAGATCAAGCAGGACTTTGCAGACCTGTTAGATGAAATGCAACAAGGCTTCAGGAATCTAGAAGACTAGACATCACATAGAGCCAGTAGAATACAAGTATATATATAGCAAATTCATCTATATTCTTTGTGTAGTCCCATGTCTAGCCTTTGGTGTTGGTGGTGGAATGCCTCCTCCTCCCCCCCCCCCCCCTATATTGCTACCCTTATGACTTACCCCTCTTTTCTGCTCACTTTCTTTTTCTCTGAATTGTGCAATGGGCCATTGATAAGAGGCCATGTGGAGACCGTGTTTTTTTCCCATGGATCATTTTTGTGTTTCACAATATTTTCTTCCATATTTTTCTTACACCAAACTTGGTGCAGGATATATTTTGCGTGCTTCATGTTATTTTAGTTCTTGTAATTACTTTTTTTGCATGCCCAAAGGGCATGCTTTGTGTAAGTGAAGCATTGGCTTGTTTTAACTGATACCATTGGAGTACAGGAGCAGCTATAAGCAAATTTGAATGCTAAGTAATTGTAAGTGCACTGTATTATCTTGTGCCATGCGTTACTCACTGTAAAATACAGAAGTACACAAAACCATTGTTATAGGAATTCTTGCTTGGCAGTAGACAGTTTGTCTTTCAGTTGAATGAATTCCATAAGAGAGGAAAATGAATATTCACCAATGCTCTTTGAATGGAACATGATAAATACACAATGCTCTACCAAAAGCTCTGGATAAGTGAAAGGTTAGCACACTGTGATGCCCAAGTGTGTAAATAACTTGTGTCTGGTTCAGCTGTTGATACGCATTTCAAGAACAAACTGAACTTCCTGGTCTGTTTTCCTGTGTAATATTTCTATCATATATGGACTGCCTGCAGTAGACAGTGGGCATTCACACTGTGTCATATGCTCTGATGACATATGCTCCAGGCAATGTCATTCATATCATTTCATGTCATTCTACACTTTGTTTTCCTGATTTTTCTTTCTGTATGTTTGTTGTTTTTTATCTTTTTTTTTCCTCTTTGCTCTCTTATCATGATAACATTCCAGTGACAGTTTAGAGAATAGTGTAAAGTATATCAGTACTACTGTGTAAACTGTATTGTGAATGATGACAGCAAATTAATACACTGGACTTGATATAATTTGTAAGTGAATGATTTAGAAAATAGTTGTCCCCCATCACGCCCAAAGGTTTCTCGCAGCATCAACCGGTGCTCACATAGAGAAACACTATTTTTTTTCAGGATTTTTGGAGCTTAAAAGTGCAGTGTTGGGTGATGCAGGAGTGATATAAAGCAGGCGATAAAACACGCACACATATTTTCACACACCCACACTCCGCACACAGGCACACATGCAGGTAAAGGTGGTTCAATCATTCTCAAAAGGGTCATTTGAGGGATGTTCATGGGGATGACAGATTAAGGGCTCTGGACTGTGCTAGAATGCATGCAACCCATGAGAATGGCCTCTCATAAGGGGGGGGGGGGGCGTTTGGCCACAGCCAACCACGGCTGCAAGCATTCTCTTGTGTTGTGTTGTTTCACTGTAAGCCGTGAAATTCACTTTGGCCAAAATTTTCATGTTAATATGGTCCTGGACCACCATTTGAATGGATCTTCGGCCAGAGATAATAGAATGCCTGGATTTCATGCATCAACTATGTTCACTCATCACTATGAATATTGTCAGAAAACATATGGCCTAGGAATTGCAAATTGGGGAAGACAAAAAATGTAGATCTATATCCCCCTCCCTTCTTTTTTCCTCTTTTCTAACCCTTGACCCTACCTGTGACTAATATTGTTTTGAAGCTGGTGAACTGTAATGGTGTCTTGGGTTTATCATGTAGTTAATCTTAGGGCTCTAGAGTTTGCTGACTGCAAATTAAAGTTATTGGATGGGGAAAGGGACTACTTCTGAAAAGGAAGTATAAGAATGTGGTGAATCAATGATGAGATGATCTGTAGCATTATGTTACATGTCAGTATGTGTCAGACTTTTAACATATGGATTTTTGTTTTTTTAATTTACAGCATTGTAATTAATAGCCTAATGGCAAAAAAAAAAAAAAAATGATAATTGTAATAATGAATAAAATATATGCAAGTAGGTATTAGGGTAAAATTTGTGTGATTGTCATCTCAGAATGGAATTCTAGTGGACTGTATGGTGCCAAATGCCATTGAGTAGACTGCAAATCAGCAATCCAAATATTGCTTGCCCTTTGTTTAATTTGCATTGTTCAGCCCAATTATTATTCTTCATGATGCCTCAGCAGTATGTGGCGAAAATATTCGGGTCTGATTCTCGTAAAATGTTCAATTCTGCCGATCTACAGAGGCGTAAACTTGGTCTCATAATGGTGAGAATTCCACAAGGAAATCCGCAGCATTTTCTTAGTGTGTTCCATATCTTTATGACTGTGCTGTGTTTTTGTGTATGTTCACATACACTCTCTCTGCAAATACATTATGCCACCATATTGCACAGGATGTCAGTGCTACCTTCAAAGGCATGGGTTTTGTGAGGGCTAATGCAAAAAGGACATGACTGTAGTTACTCCTTCTCCACCCTACCCACCCACACCTTACATGACATAGATAGAACTTTATGACAGAGATGGCTCTTGTAGCAAAGATCTATGTGTATATACATTAAATCTGAAGATATATGAGACTGTATTTTGAGTGTTTGATATAAATTTGTATGTTGAATAGAGATCGATGATTGGATTTAATTGTGATATATGAAACAATTTAACAGCCAAGATGATATTCATGTACTGTGATTCCCAATGTTCTGACCCTTTGCCTCATAGAGACGACATAATTTCCCATGTGTTCAATGCATTGCTAACCTGATTCCAACCGACAGCAAGTTACATTGGAGATGTCGTTATGTTCCAGAAAGTATTGATTTGTGATTGGTTAGAGGAGAAACAGTTAGACCTCTGTTGTGGATTTGTTTGTGCTCTTCACACTCTTAGCCTTGGCCAATGGATCGAGTCCCGCAAATGGCTAGAACCAAGCGGTCATTTTCAAATTTTTGTAGGCTCTTCAAATCCTACCGTTGGTTATCTGCCCTACTTAGCATGAGGAGGCAAATGTCAAAAATGGCATTTCTGGAATATGTGCACAATATGTCTGCCATTGTCTTTGATGTTAGTGTCATTCAGTTACATTAAAACAAAAGTTTTTTAGGGAAGGTGTCGCTGTTCAAAATTTGGCATCCAAATAGAACATGCTACATTGAGTATTAAAACTCTGACAGCTCAAATTTGTATGGTTTGTCACTTGCTCCCTTTTGCCCACAGAAGGGCAGGATTGTGTGCTGAATGCATTGCACACTCTCACATGTTCTGTGTGATCAGCACCCCATGACAGTGACAGTAATATATGTGATACCAGTTGATAGCATGTGGCCCCTTTCAGACTTTAATTATCAGCTGTTTCTCCTGAGCCGGTAGTCCGTCTCTGATGACTGAGACATGTGTGTGACTGTCTCTGATACAGTTCATGTCCCTTTATAAATCTTGTTTTGGAACAGATAGTCCCCTCCTGTTCTTCATTACTTTTACTCATTTTTCTTTTCTTTTTTACTCCTTTTTAGAGGGAAAGGCAATTGCATACTCGTGGGCTTTGAATCAATTGATACAATGTAGTACATTTGTTCCTGTCTTGTCAAATGTGTGATACTCCATGGACGTATCATGAGCTTACGTGTATTAGTTTTCTGCCGTTATTTTATCTTCACATCTGAATGAATCCACATGGCTTCAGACCTGAGTTCATGGGTGTTTGGCGAACTGGTATCATGTACTGCTGGGATGTATCATTTATTATGTTACTCGTTTGCCCTTGTATTGTCTTGGATTTGAGATCTCTTTTGTGATGTTTAAGGTTGTGAATGATGAGGATCTTTCAGAATGTCATCAAAAAAATGGACAAAGTCATATTAGTTTTTATGTACATCAAAAGGTGACGAGTGTATGGTGATGTGACATTACTATGTCAATGTAGAAGTTACCCCTTTGTGATAAATAAATGACACATGAAATATATATATATTGTGAACCTCAGAAATGTGTTATGTGTGTGTTCTTTCTTTTTCGACTTCACTCTTTTTATGTCTCCGCCATGAAGTGGTGCCGGAGGCATTGTGCTTTCGGGTTGTCCGTCCTTCCGTCCGTCCGTCCATCAGTCCGTCCTTCTGTAATCACTTTTGTGGACACCATAACTGAAAACTCGTCTCAGGTATCCTAATGAAACTTGGCATGTGTATGTATGAGTGGGCAAAGTTGTGCCTATCAACTTTTGGGTGCACATGCGGAAGGTCAAAGGTGAAAAGGTCAAGGTCAAATGCTCAAAATTTCACTATTTCCCCCATATTTAGTCAATGCCTGAAGGTATCTTCTTGAAACTTAGTGCATACTACTACTATTACTAATACTACGTGTACTACTATTATACTAACATTGATAATAATTTGACTACCAATGAAAATGATTGTTGAAAAAAAAATTACGGAGCAAAAAAAGAAAGAAGGACTGTATATGATTGAGAAATCACCAATCCCACAATTTTTATGCCTCCGCCACGTAGTTTTATGCATTATGTTTTCGGGTTGTCCGTCCGTCCGCTTTCGTTTACGCGATAACTTGAGTAATATTTACTGGAATTTTACCAAACTTGGTCCAAGTATGAAGTATAATGGGGCAATGATTTGATTAGATTTTAGGTGAAATCGGCAAAAGGTCAAAGGTCAAAGGTCAAGGTCAAATCATGAAATTTATCCGTTTACGCGATAACTCAAGACTGTATGGAGCAAATTTCTCCAAACTTTGTTGGAGGATGATGTATGATGGGACAATTACTTGATTAGTTTTTCAGTGAAATCGGACAGAGGTCAAAGGTCAAAGATCAAGGTCAAATCCTAAAATTTATCTGTTTACGTGATAACTCAAAACTGGATGAAGCAGCTTTCACCAAACTTGGTCCAAGGATGATGTATGATGGGACAATTAGTTGAGTAGATTTTAGTGACATTGACAAGAGATCAAAGGTCAAAAGGTCAAGGTCAAATGCTAAAAATGTTGCTATTTCCCCCATATCTATGCAATGCCCGCAGTTATTTTCTTGAAACTTAGTGTAGACATGTACTACTGCATAAAGATTCACCAGAGAGAGTTTCTTGTCATAAGGTCAAAGGTCAAAAGGTCAAAGGTTAGGTGAAAATGTTGCAATATCACATTTCTCACAAATGGTTCAATGTATCTTCATGGAACTTGGTACATATGCATCTCGTACTGACTGGCAGGGATTATCTAGGGAATTTAGGGGTCATGGGTCAATAGTCAGGGGTCAAAGGTCAAGGTCAACTCCTCAAAATGTTACTATTTCCCTCATATACTAGTATATGCAATAATTGCATTATTAGTTTTAAAATTTAATATATGTACATGTATTACTTAATGGAGATTCTCTTGGAAGTTTCCAGCCAGAAGGTCAAAGGTCAAAGGTTAAGGGTCAAAGGTTATTTTTGAATGAAAAAAAAGATATATTTTGTACTGTAATTACACTCTTTCTTCATACCTTGAAAATTATATTCAATGCATAAACTTATAATAGGTGTGGGGGCGCTGTGGCATAGTGGATAAGACTCCCGACTCCCGAACGGAGGACCGTGAGTTCGAATCCCGCCCAGTGCTTACATCCTTGGACAAGATGTTTCTACCCACAATGTCCCTCTCGACCCAGGTGTATAAATGGGTACCTGGCAACGCTAGGGTAATAATAATAGCAGGGCCCTCTGGTAGAGCAGTGGTAACACTGAAGAGGCTACCCTGGGTAAATAAGACCTTATTATTATTATTATTATTATTATAAGGTCGGTCAGAAGTTAAGTAAAAATTTTGAATTCCCCAAATATGTGTACCTGTACTCTTTAATAGACAATTATAGCAAACCCAGTTCGTGGAAAGTGAACATTCAAGATATTTCTGATAAACCTGTTATTTCGATATTTTGCCAGTTATGTGAAACTGTCATCACACATTGTGAAGACATTGTACTATACACCTATTGGGAGAATCATGCATTATGGCGGAGGCATCAGTCGCTGTAGCGACATTTCTAGTTGTACACTGCAGTGTTTCAGATGAATAAAATTAATTTTTGAACATGCCTTTGTAGACTTAACCTTTAAAGACACACACACCCACACACACACACACACACACACACACACACACACACATGTTCGGGTCATTGCTAATGGTAGCAATATTAGATGTCTGTGATAGGATATCCATACACCGTATGTGGTCACGTTTGGTGGTCAAAGCACTCTACATGCTAATCATACATCTCGAGAGATTGAAATAGCATTACATAATTGTATGCATGTGTTTTTGAAATAGGCACAAATAAATGGGTACCAGCATAACAAAACTGCTTTCATAAACGTAATGAAAGACTTGAATGGAAAAGAAAAGGGACACTCCGTGATTAAGTTTTTACCGTGCTGTTAAAATTTATTTCATATTACAACATCTTAACAATCAAAATAAGTGATTTTTCTTTTTATAATGATGTATCATTACAATCATGTGCAACCTGATAAAAATCTTGAGAGTTGATGTATTATTTATCTACCATCTAAAAATAAAAGATGTTAAATGATATAAGGCCACGTATATACTTAGAACCAGTTATTCTCCTCTTTCGAGTGAAAAACTATGGTGAAGGCCCTCAATAATAATGAATCATCAGTTGATCATTGGCAAAATCCGAAAATGTGAACCAACTGCAACCGCACGTACAGACAGAAACTTTTACCAATATGTGACATACCCGCACCATTGGGTGAATGTGATCTACTGTCTTGTGACTTAAAAACACAAATAGTGGATGAATAAAATGATAGTCACCTAAAAACGACCAGCGTATATTCTATCAAGTAATTTTGATATGCTACTTGACCTAGACTAGTTAACCTCCACCACTCTCAAACCCCTATATGACAACAGACGAACAGAAGACATAATTATCGCTTAATTCAAAGAGGAGAATCACACAGACATTTTAACAAAATGTTACAAGAAAGTAGACATTGAAAAATGATGATCACAAGCTCTGTCGCGGGCAAAAGAACAAAATCACGTTGAATTCATTGCATAAGTTTGAGCAATTTGAAGAAACCTCATGTTGTTTTGTTATGTTTCCTAATGGAATAGTCGAATTTATTGCATTAGTTTGAGCAATGTGAAGAAACCTCATTCTTGTTTGTTTTGTTATGTTTTCTAATGGGATTTAATCATGGAAAAGGACAGGGAACTTTTTTAAAGAAATTTTAAAGGCCCTCTGTGTATACAGGAGAAAAAAAAATACACTGTAAAGGGCTTTCGGACGGAAGGATAAAAACAAAGATTGTCATTGGGACGGCAGGAACAGTTTAGGGGATCTTACCTTTGAAAAGAGGGTAAAGTTTTCTTTTCATTCAGTAGATCCGTAAAGGGGCCGAGTAAAAGATGTTTGACATTTACAGTCAGGATGTTAAAACTCATGAAATGATTTTTTTTTTCTCAAACGACAAAAGTCTGACATACAGTTAAAACTAAAACAACGTATGCCTAGATCACGTTCGCCACGATAATGTCTTGAGCTGTCATACTCCACTTAGGCCTACATGAAGTATAATGAGCGTCAAAAGATCATAGCCTTACGTAAGAAAGAATGAATACATTTGCCAAAGCTGCCAATCAGATTATAGCTTGTTATGTTCTGTAACATGAAAAACAGAATGCTGGTGTTTCATTTTATCTCGGGTTTTCTTTTCTTTATGTCAGTCACTCTGACGTTGTCTGAACAAAATAGAAGAAACACCTGTTGAAATTTGTGTCATCATTATTTGAGCATTTTTTTTTCAACATTACCATGAGGATTCACAGTGTGTGGGCAAAGTTGAACACTCTGTTTTCTTTTCATGAGCCACTAAAATGGTAGAGAGTGTGCCATTAACGCTCGCGAACCAGGAACAAGAAACAGAATGTGTCGGGGTAGCTAGGCCTGCTCTACGCTGCAATTCAAGATCGGCGGTCCTCATAGTTTACAACTTCCTTAATAGTCTTCCGCGTTGTAAATACCCCTTGGATTCCAAAGAATGTCACTTAAAATATCATTCTGTCAGTCTTGCGATCATCGCGGAGTATAGAGATATCAACATCATCGTAATATTCCACAAAAAGATATAAATTGCTGTCTCAAAACGAAAACTCAATGATAGGCTCGGGATAATTTATGCGATTTACGAATCCAACATTTCAGTGAGAACGCAACTTGCGACAAGACCGCGAGAAGGCGAAAAACAATTGAAATAAAATTATGTTTATGTTTTATCAAAAGTTATGATCATCATGGTTCTAAGGGTTATGGTACTCCTTCGATAGCATTTCCTTCGTTTTCTTCCCAAATTTATTTCTTTTCGAAGGTAGCCCAATTCGTAAGATCTTTCCGAAAGGCTCTCGCATAAAACATTTAAAACGTAACAGTATCATGAGTATGACATTTTGACACATTTGGAGCATCATTCATCACCATAAAATACTTTCATGAAACAGTCACAGCATCGTGAGATATCAAAATTGATATAGAGATTGTTTAAGGCAGAGTGGAAGATTCTTTGCAGAGTGAAGGAGGGAATTCCGACATTTTTTTTTCTTAAAAATAATTGCAATATCTTGAAATAGATTGAGCTGCTCTTTGATATATTCCATTCCGTATATTGTAGTGAAATCGTCTGGCGGCAGTTCAACTAGAATGATTTCATTCAACATTAAACAACCGACACTTTAGGACAAAACAAATGATGGGATTGATGTTGTAAAATGGATAATATTTGCTTATGTTGAATTATAAGAAAACTACGGTGACACATTATGTACAAGTCCTTTCACATCAGTGGAAGTATGTTCCCTAAATTAGGTGGGAAAAATAAGAACACTTTATACACCTATCTTTCCATGTTTATGTAAATCAATTATTCGCAAGCCTGTGATATATCTTTCATGCGAACGTCTTATCTGTCAAAACAAAACATAGATATACTCTAATCACAGAACAGACAAGACAGACAGACAGACAGACAGACAGAATGAGGGGAAGAGATATAGAAAGGAATATAAACTGTATACTAACTCGATTATTTTCTTGCACATGTGCTAATGTGGACAAATCTTTTGTTTAAGTCGCAATAATGGAATGTGGAGACATGCAATCACATGGAATGTGGAGACATGCCATCATGTCAACTTGTAGCTTTTGTGCTGTGAGTCACAGGGAAACAGGGAAGTCTGTTTTTTTTTATACATGACCTTTGGCTCACATTACAAGGAATGTAGCTTCATTTGCTTTGCTTCGAGTTTGTTTGCTTTTTTCTTGAAAAATATGGGGGGGGGGTTTCAGAGTGAATAAAGCAGTCTGGAAATTAAGATGTCTTTTTGTAATCTTAAGATGTCATCAGTGACATTTAGGGATATTTTTTTTAATCACTTCTCCGAGTAAATCACAAGTCAGGCTTCTCTGTGTAGTAACAATAGCCGCCATGTTGTTATTTTTAACAGTAACGGCGAATACCTTTCACGATAAAACATTTAAAGAAATGCTGAGAATATCTATAGACTCAGTGACTTAGCATTTCTCTGGTGTCTACGGGAAACACAGTTGAAAGAACATAAAACAAAAGTCGGTAAGTTATCATTTCTATACGTGACAATCTCTTTAACTAGGTTTTACAGTGGTACTCGTTGATTTCATTGCGTTGAACATACTTCACGATGACATGATATATGTCACTAAACTTTTACATTTACAAGGTTTTGAAAACAACAACAACAACAGCATCGTGAGAAATCATTCTCAAGGCTTAACAGACTCTTGACAGTCCCCTGTGAAGTCGTACGCATGCGCAGTTGTAAGGAGATTGGCACACCATCAAGGCCCCGTGTCGTGACTGACATCCTCTTCGAAATCCGCGGGCGATCAAAATGCGTTTCCTACCAACGGATGCAGGCGACTGTTCTGAGACATGGGAGTAAAGTTATTGGGCGAGGGAAGAGCGGCTCAGCTGCCTTTAACGATGTCTTGGCGTTTCGTCTAATCTGGTATGAAAGAAAAAGGAGAAACAAGCACGATATGAATAACTATTTGAAGCGGTAGGCATGGCAACAACATCACACAACTCAGTCTTTGTCTGTTTATAATATACCCACTTTCTCTCTATCTATCTCTACAGCTGTACGTATCTTTCTATCTATCGATCGATCTATCTATCTATCATATTTCTATATATCTATCTGTCTATCTATCTACCTATCTATCTATCTATCTATCTATCTATCTATCTATCTATCTCAGTCACACATTCATTCACATTATCCATCCTTCTTTTGATAAATATTTTATTTCTTTGCCTTTGGATATTTTTTCTACATCTTATTTATTCAACCAGACAACCTTGCTTAAGTCGACCAAGCTTAAACTCAATTTTTTTCAAGTCCTCTTCTTTTTATACAGTATTCTATATTGATTTTAATCCCTCATAAGTTGAATGTTCTCAAAGTTTAAGCTATTTCTGCAGTCCAAACAGATTCGACTTAGGCAAGGTTGACAGGTATGTATGATGATTGTTATGTATTCAGTGATATACGCACACATTTATTATAGTATATACGACAGTATCAAGTTCAAGTGCGTCTCAATGGTGTAATGTACGTTTGTATGTTTATATGTGTATATAAGGCACATCTATACATAAGTATTGCTCTCATCTCGTTCTACATACAAGGAAGAATGTTTGTTACGAGTATGATCTAACTTAAGACAGTTTCACTCCGTGGTATGTCTCAATTTCACCCCAGTGCTTTAACAGCATGAACATGACAGTGGAGACGATACCAAACAAGATGTCATAAGGTAACGTGAGGAAAAAGAAATACAGCCTGTATGTAGACCAAAATAGAATTATATTCTGTCGATCAAAATGCGATGAAATGGGAGACGAATATAGCTACAGTATCTTAACATCAAAAGGGAGGCATTTAGCTCAAGCAAGAAGAAACCAAGGAATATATCTTGTGGTTTCGAGAGATAAGGGGATTGTGTATGATTCAGGATTTATGCCCAACACTTACAGATTAAAGATCCTCATCATTAGGCCTCAACGAAAACCTGCATTTTCTGTAGTGACAATTTACACGCGCATTTCGGAATTTCATATTTAAGGAATCTATAACTGTACATGTAAGAAGGTCCTCTCGATTTTACATCCAACCGGGCCCAATGGAAGAAATATAACCAGCTATTTTTTCAAGCTATCCACAACATGGCGATCATCTCCATTTTCCATGCGTTTAAGTCTATCGATGTTCAAATTCTTTAAATATTCAAGCATAAATCAAGTTTTTTTTTTCATATAATTTTGCTCTTTTACTTTTCATTCTTTTTTTTTCTGCTGATTTTTTAATCTTATGTCAATGAAATAAATGTCGTAATATTAATCAGGAAATAAACGTGTGGAAATGCAGAAAAAAAAGTCATTCCTTTGATGAGAGCAAACCATTCCAAAGTAAAACTCTTGCATTGAGATTATGATGGGTTGGTGTTTTGTTATTGTTTTCTGTTCTTTTTGAAGCATCGTTGCTATCTCCTGCCCAATGTCCTGCGGACATAGTCTCTGACACAGCCCTGTCCTCGTGGTTACCATGAGTAAACGGAAGCAATGGACAGCATCATCCGAATTTAAAATTTGAAGGTTACTTTTAAATTTGATTGAAGAAGAAATCCGGGAGTACATTGAGTCATGCTCAAATGAAAGACAAAATATGAAAAGCTGAAATATACTTTTACTTTTGCAAATGTGTTACGGGAATTATCGTTAATCGTTTTGTTTAGTAGACCCCCCCCCCCCCTCCTATTTTCCTAATAATTTTGCGAGACGCATTAAGCATGTTGCACAACGATGCCATTCATGCCCTATGGAACTGGCCCACTCAATTCATTGACAGAGCACACGGTGTAGGCCTAAAAGTCAAGACGCCAGATAATAATAATAATAATAATAATAATAATAATAATGATAATAATAATAATAATAATAATAATAATAATAATAATAATAATAATAATAAGGTATTATTTATCCAGGGTATACCCTCTTCAATGTTGGCACTGCTCTACCAGAAGACCCTGCTATTATTATTACCCCACCATTGCCAGGTACCCATTTATCCATTTATACACCTGGGTCGAGAGGGACATAGTGGGTAAAAACATCTTGTCCACGGACGTAAGCACTGGCATGACTGGGCGGGATTCGAACTCGGGTCTTCCGGTCGGGAGTCGCGAGTCTTATCCACTATGCCACAGCGCCCCCGCAGCGCCAGATCATCTCGTTGATGACAGTAGAAATGACAGATATTATTGTGGACATTTGGTTTTTCTCTTTTTTATTTTACAGGAAACAACACCTACGTCGGCTAGGCCCTACTAGACATTTTGCCAAAGTCGGACATGCCAGAGACTGTTTGATAATTATTTACGCAGGACAGAAAACTCGGATCTATGATTTCATAGTGACGTCATACTGATGAGGGTTTTAATTTTTCGCACACCGAATAGTCTATGGATGACATACCAATAACATGATCATAAGTAACTTGTCACGCTTGATCTCTACACAACTTTACAGCCATACATGTAGGGTAAGCAAAGAAGGAAATGGCGCTGATTAGTCCAGACAGGGATGTCGCAAAATTGACGGGACAATTATTTGTTTAGGATTTAACCTCAAGAGAGATTGTTATTTTCTTTCAGGCACAGTCTAAATAGGATTTACCAACACAAACAAAACAGATGATAATCTTGGTATACAGCTGTAACTGATAAGCACACATCTGCTAAACAGTAACAACCATGAACAACACAACATTATTTACACCAAAACCAAATGTAATGGTGAAAACACTATGGGCGCTATTGTCTGTACCGGGTCTCTACCATAGCTTACCTGTTGCTTCCTCATAGAAGTGTACAGGGCATGCTCTTCTTGTCCTTATACGGGTTGGTTTGTCCCGGAGCCAGTTGTTTGGTGAGGAGATAGTCGCCCTCTCCTTTCTGTTCACAGTATGCCTGTAAGCTGTACCGAGGTAGAAAGGCGAATGAAGGGAAACTTGTTATTTTATCAATCAGAACGAGCATCAGTGAAAATACTTGTAATAATCTATGCTTCCGTGTAAAAACAAATGAGTGTAAAGGAAAGCTTAAAGGCACGACGAGAAGGCGACTCACTGAAACTCGGCTGGATGCGCCTTGCTTATGTATTATTGCAAGACGACTTCTGAAAAGTCGCTTTAGAGCGCCAAGATTTCAAAATCGAAGACGCCTGCTCAGAGCAATTAATGTCATAGGACAATAAGGAGCCAACAAAGCAATTACTTGTCGAAACTCTCCTCGGCATCTCGCTCAGGACAAGAAGTGACTTGTTGAAACTTGGCAAGGTTTATAGATCGAGAAGAAGAGAGAGCGGTTTGGTGTTCAAGCCACACTATTTAGTTATAGGCGCCTTGTTTTATACAATGTATATGACGGAAAGGTCTTCGTTTGGAAAATTGTTTGAGACTATTCTAAGAGAGCCTTGCCTCTTAAATATAAGCAAGAAATCATCAGCAAGCAGCCGTGTAACCTTCTTTTACCAAGGTGTCCAGACGAGTTATGTTGTTGAGAACGCATTTTCTCTTCCTAAAATGGCTCTATGAGGCGAGTTATAAAACAATCGACTTTTACCGCAAGTTTTAAGCACAATCGACATTTGCCGCACGTTTTAAGCACTTTAATTGATGCACGTTTTAAGTTTCCAAAAACCGTCCCAATCCTTTGAATAAGTCCCTATGATCGTTGCTCGTTGCATCTTTCAGGCTTTTCAAAAACACAGCACTGTCAATTTATTTGTCCTCCAAAAAGCAACTTCCCAACGTGTCATTTCGAATGGCATGCTGTATCATCAAACTCCAAGGTTTCAAACCTTTCTCACCATTCCCAACGACATGTGAGGAATATACACACAAACAAGTATGTTTGTTGCTGCAGTGAATAATATGATCTAATTACAAGCCGCCTCAAACACTTTTAAGCCAGTACTTCTCGTATAATGAGCTGAATCCCTGCTACGGATGCTGCTTCGCCGCATTCTTTCATCGCGCGGCGTCAGCAAACACTTAGTCCGCTTCAGTCTCCCAGCGTTTTTTCTCTCATAAAGTTTGGGTTTACATTCTTGTAAAATGCTTTCACAGAAAGTTGTCTTTCCCAGACTGGAGAAGGGAAATATTGCATTACCATAATACTGACGGAGCAAACCCAAAATGGACTTCGATTAGCGTTTATCAATATTTACCTACCTACCTATGGATATATACCTATGGAAGATTCTGAACGCAGGCTGAGCCTCGGTATTCACATCCAGGTTTAGTCCTTATAAGATTATTCATCACACAAAACGTAATCATAAAACTAATGATACGACACGTAGTGTTCGGGTTCACTTAATGCTTTCAAGCTGTCTTTCCCAGACTGTTAAACTGACCATTAAACTGATGGAGCAAACCCAAAAGGGATTTCGATTAGCGTTAATTAACATTTAATAATTATCCATAACACAAATAATGTAATCATAAAACTACTGGCATGACAGGTACAGAGAACCCATTCCACTTGATAAAATGAAATTAGATACCTATGGCACGGAATCGTTTTTCAATAAGATGACACAAAGCATGCGAAACACATTGAATTTTGAAGTTACGAATGCTCTCTCGCGAAACAGTCAAAATGGCTGCAGTCATGCAGAAATTGACACTCATGTCATGTTATAAAAGTGCTTTTTTTCTTCTTTTTTACATCAGTGTTTCTTTAAGATTACTGTAGAAATTGTCAGCCGTTGAGTATGATAACAATGAGTCAAAGTTGGAGAAAACACAACTATGTTAAACATTACTTACTATATAAGACTTGCAATTTCCTTTTGATTTCATTTTATTGTAAACTGCGTCATCTACAGGAATCTTATTGAAGGTTGCGGATTTGTAGTATAGAAATGTCACTTTTGGGAGGATCATGTCGACCCATACATATGCGTACCAATATAGATCACACAGTCTAGAGAACGGAACTGTACACTGTACTGTATGTTCAATGTTAACTACATTTATTTTACCAAAGCAAGTCATATTTAGTCACATGTTAACACGTTCTCAAAAAGAAAAAAAAAGTGGTTGGGGGAATCACATCTGCAAATCAAATTAACTGACATGTCAGCGCCTCACTATAGTCACCTTATCAACAATGCACACGGATAATGATAATTTCCATGGCTTTTCAAAAATAAAAATGCAATTTACATGTCATTTTCTGCCATTATTCTCATGTCAGAATGACAAGGCGACGGTGACTCTATTTCATTTCATTTTATTGAGTCTTACTTATTCACTTATTCCTTTTTTTTTTTTCATACTCCATAATCGTGGAGAAAATACAACACAAGAGTTCTTTTTATTTCAAATGTGATGGTGGGGAAGAGGTGAAACTATTATGTCTATGTCCAGAATTTTGTGATTTCATTTGAGATTTTGTTGGATCACATACTCTGTTCTGAACATGCGATTTTAATTTATTGATATCCGTTAACTTGACCTTGGTGTGAAGTTTATCTCTTTGGTTAAACTCAAGTACTTTTGGTATAACTATGACACAGTAATATAGCTTCAACAACTTATAAACATAATCTCCCCCGAGAAACTTGATGATTCCACTAAAATGTGTTAGATTTTATAGCGATAGGGCATTTGGAGAAAAGAGTTTTCTGTAGAGGAGTTGAGCAATCTGACCAGTTCCAAGTCGATCTGCTGAAGAAATTTTGTTAGTATACCTAATTATGGAATGTTTTTCACTTCCTGTCGGACCTGAAGTAAAACTAAATTCAATGTTAACTATTTCCTGAGTAGTTCATTCTATGATCTACAAATATATGATTTATATTCCTTACAGTACACTGACATAGAAATTATGATGATGATGATGATGATGATGAATGATTATGATATCACTACATGTTTTATGGGATGTCGTTTCGCAGCTTTAATACGCTTAGCACAGCATATATTATGATTTACACTGTACAGGGTCCTATACATGACTGTATGAATGCGAGTCTGCAATAGGTCTATATGTGTGCGACAAATGCCATTGTGGACCCCTGAAGGGCACTTCTACTAGTGTTCTCCTCAATGGTAAAACGCTGGTGGCCACCATTCAGCATGGCGACCTTTATACTCAGCATTATTGTCTACTGAAAAGGTGTAGCATTCCGTAAATTCCTTTATCATGTGGTGGTGAAACGAACCGTGTCCATGTGTGGATCTTTTATCACTGAATAGTGAATATTATAGTCCCAGTAACTACACTGCATGATGATATATTCATACTGAAATATAATGTACATAATATCTATCATGTCTATAGTATATATTTTACGTAGAAATCTTCCTATAAAGATTTGCATTCTACAATGCGAATGTCTGTCTGTATGATGTTATGCGCTTACACTACAGCAGAATACCACAGATTTGTTCTCGTTTTCTGTCGCATACTTAATCCCCATTCGGCTAAACGGAAAAATGTAATACATTAATTTTGTATAAACGTGTAAAAAACATAATAACTGAAGGATTATATATGCAACAACCTCTTTTTATATCTTTCTTCTAGTCTGACTTCTACTACATAGGTCTTGCTTGCAATCCTATATAGAATATAAACTGCTTCAGTATACCATGGATTCTTTCAGTGAGAAAATGACACGACAAACTACATAATGAACACACACACACACACACACACACACACAATATTATATATACATATACATGTACATATATATATATATATATATATATATATATAGTTATATGCACACTGTATATATATACACCACACACCAAACGAGTTAATATTCACAGATAAAACATATAGCAGAGAAGATTTACTTTAATTATAATATTACGATTAGAGAAAAGGTGTTTTGTATGGCGATGGTGTGCCAGTTTGATGTATAAACCTGCGCCTGGCGTGGTTACTGCAGTGAGGTGAACTGGTGAATAATATCTCGTGTTCAACAGCCTCGTGGTCTTCCGTTTCTTTTAAAATACTTACTCTGCACAAGCTTGAGAGACCTTAATCCTGTCAATCTTGAGTTCCCGCTTCAGCTGCTCGACGTTCTTCTGTAGAGCGATGTGTGTCGTGGTCGTGGCCATGTTTACTGGATGTATCGTCTGCAAACTTCGATGTTAAGTCAATATCCTGCCAATCAGGAGCCTCGCCTCGCGAAAAAACCGCGGCACGCTTTATATATCACACGATAGATCTGCAATACTCGAAAACCAGCAAAACCACAGGAGGAGTTTGAACGGCTGATTTCTGCAGAGGCAGATCCTTGTATCCCGCGAAGTGTTCTAAGTGAATATTCCTAATTGGTGTGGAGTATATAGGTGCGGCAGTTTGCAGCAGTTGTTTATCATAAGACGATGTCTGTCGCCAATAATGTGGTTAGTTATCTGAAACGGTACGTCACGCAAGGCTGACATCTATCATTTTTTTTCACACCAGAGATCGGTTGTTGGGCAAAAAAAAAAGAATTGAAAGGAAAATATTCCAAGTATTATCCTATGTATTGAGGCTCTCACACTCATAGGCCTTCGGGATCCTCCGGGCGAAGCGACAGACCAACCGCAGGTCAACAGCAAAGCGCGAAGTGGTGATTGTCGAAAAGAAAGCTTTGCTTATGAACAAGTCTCGTCGGCTTTGTGAGACGAAGTTAAACTACAATTTCTTCGACATCTAGAATATAGTTTGGTGTTATTGCCAGTGGTTTATGTCTCCAAAACTCGTTGATGGTCCTACGAAGTCTTCTTTGGTGAGATCCGGAGATCCTGTCTCAAGAGTACCCCCTTCTTGACCCAACCCAAAGCAACAGATCAGGCGTACCAGCGCTTCTTCGTCGGGCGTCTCCGGCAGAATGACACACACAGAAAAAGAACTTGTTAGCGATTAAGGTGTTGGCTGTGCATGGGGAAAAGCGGGTACGGGCATTTCGTCCTGAACAAGGAGCGTCTCTTATCTCCCTCTTTCTCTCTCTCTCTCTCTCTCCCCTCTGAAGCTGGGTTATCTCCCCTTATCTTCCCAGTTGAACGATTATCGGCTCAAAGAGCACGGACGATGACAAATAGAATATACACACAGCTCTCTGATGCGTGTCTTGTCTGTGCGTTGTGTGGGTGGATGTGCGCTAAATGTGCGCTCAGGTGTACAAAGGCTTCAGTTATTTACAAGCACCTAGGCACTCGCAGGGGCCCGCATTCTTTTCGTGTTATTTGTGTTTTCCTGTCTGTAAACGTGATGGTACAATAATAGTGTGCAGAGTAAATTTATTCTCGTGAATTGGACAAGCACTGCTTGCTCTTGAGTCGCTTCGTAACCTTCTGATGTTTGAGTATAAAACGATGCTTATCATCCTATTGCTGAACCATCAAGGACAAGTTTCCTTTGAGAGGGAATAGAAAGGCTAGTTCATTAACCATGTAACTTTCAAGATTATTACCTCTTTATCTATCATGATTTTTAACGAGAGTTTTCTGGATCTCCTAATAAAAGAAAACTTTAGATCGAATTCTCGAGATGACTTTTATTAGTGACAGATATTGAAGTCGGAAGCACCTCACTCAACTGATGCGTATCTTTCGAATATGTAGTACACACTAGTTATTATCATGGATACATACCGCAACCTATCTAGCTCAGTAGCGTTATGTTTCCAGTGATAATTTCATGATTGACGCTCAGTTACTTTGCAATACTTAGCAGGCCTGTTGTTATTATTCTATCGGTGGTCAGTTTGTGTGTATGTGTGTGTGCGTGTGTGTTTGCGTGTTTTGTTTTTGTGACCGACATAGATTTTTAGACAGCTTTTCTATATTGTCCAAATTTAAAAAAAAAAATCAAAAGAAAGACAATAGTAAGCCTGTGTTCCCGAACAAAACAAAAGAGAACAACACAATAAGAGCTTCATAATGCACCAACATGTTGTGTTTTAGGGCTTCTAAAATTAATTGATGGAAAGTTACTTTTTGTAACATCTCAGGAGATGGAATTTTCAAACACTTTGTATAAATGTCCCTGTTTTGCCTTGTTGTTGTTATTATTATTGTTATTACTATTATTATTATTATCATTATTATTATTATTATTATCATTATTGTTATTATTATTATTATTATTGTTATTATTATTATTATTATCATTATCATTACATGTATTATCATTATTTTGGTAAAGTTTCCTAGCAGGGTAGTATTTAGGACTAACCCATTTCTACAAACATGTGTAATGGATGTCGCTTAAGGGGAAACTGGGAACCCAAATATCAAAGTGGTTTTACTTTGTTTATTTCATGTAGTAAGATTAATGAAACTCACAGTGAAATTGTGAAGAACGTCGTACCATCCGTTTGCATCACTGTTTCAAGTCTGTTCTATGATAATGAGAACAGCACTGACGTCGGGACATTGCCTCGATGATCTCCATTAGAAATAATTTGACATCAGTACGTTCGATGCTTTCATATCGACGCAAAGAAGTCAAAACCATCATAGCAGTCGTGCTGCGTAATATTTCCGACAGTGTTTCCCTCCCCCCCCCCCCCCCCTTTTTTTTTTTTTTAATTCTTGAATGCACACTCTGATGGCTCCACAGAACTGTGTGTAGAGTTCGGTGGATGGCTCCCTTCAAGCCAAGCCTTTTTCGTGCAGCCAACGTCCAGAGGGGGCGCTACACAGTTTGATTTGTTTACAGGATGGTTGAACACGCCTGACAGAGTCACAAACCTTTTCAGTACCATAATGCAAAACTTTATCTTTTCTTAATTTGTTGAGATCTCGAGCGGGACGAGAATACAGGTACAATGTATAGTATGTGAATATGGTCAGTATCCAATTAAATTTGTAATCGTTGCTATGGTAACTGTGTATTAGTAAACCTTCTGCCACTTTATGATTACGTACTTGCCCGAAAGTTTGTGTGTGAGATTTGTGGGCATTTGACTTATTTGCGCAGTAACAGAAGAGAATGAAACTCAAATATAACTGTTTGAATCGAGAGAATGCAGCAATATTACTAGAACGCATCTTTTTAAAAGTTTGAGTAAAATCGGACAATCCGTTTTAACGTCCGGTTCAAAATTTTGTCACTTTGTGACGTCACGTATATACAATGATATAAAGAAAATACAAAAAAAAATCCCCAAATATACATTTTCAATTAAAAAAAGTTCACATCATTCCCTCGATTTGTTACTGCCGTCCATTAATTTGAATATTCCCCTGCTTTCTGAAAGAGATAAGTCGAAGCGGTCTTCAATTGACCTAGATAGTGAAAATTAATGATACTGTCAATTTTTTACATTCCTTTAGATAATGTGCTACATTACGCCATGATTTATGTACGTGAAGTCAAAAGGTGTTGTAACCTTCTCATCCAGTGACATCTATACACCAAAACTTTTAAAGTTCATATCTTTTGAACAGATTGTCCAATTTTTATCAAAATTTGCTGATGTGTTCTACTTAGACTGGAGGCAGCTGCATTTAGTTAAGCCACATGTTAATTTCCCTTTTTCCTAACATGATTTTGAATCTCTATGAGGACAATGTTTGACACTATTGCCTCAAAACTTTTGCTCAGAGACTGAGTTGCTCTCTTACTGCATTCGAGGAATTAAAAGATGAAACTGAAATATTTATGTGGATTGAGAGAATGCAGCCATGTTACATCAGACAGCAAAGTATGCCAAAGGAAGGAAAATCGGACACTCCTTTCTACAATTTTTAAAGTTTCGGTGCTGCCGCTGCTGGATGAGAAAACTAGAACTCGTTCATGGACAAGGATGGAAACAAAATATAAAGAGGATTTGACATAGTTTTATTTTTTCTACTTTAATAATGAATACAACAACACTTAATTCATTCAGAAACAGGAGGAATTATATTACCCTCAATATAATGTCAGTGTCAACACGAAGAAGTGTGTATATTCAATTCAATTCAATTCAATTCGATTCAAACTTTATTCCATTTTTCGAAAAGAACATAAACATTTCACTTTCTTTGATAACAGAGAATAAGGTTATATAATATAATCAAAACAAGGTAAATTGAGAAAACATAATTGTGGAACCTTGGGGTAACAAATATGTTGTAATGAGACGATATAACATTACACAAAATATAATGAATATTCTATTCATTTAAAAAAAAAAACATTTTGTGAAAAATAAAATTGTAGTATTATGTATAGGTATGTATGTGTATTTTCCTATATGTCCGTTTAGAAAGATCATATTACTCTCGTAACTCCTTAGATTGGAAATCAATCATTAAGATTGTGGTGAGGGACAAATCCAAAGTTAGACTGAGAAAATGAATGAATCTATGTTTCTTTCTTTTTTTTTTTTTTGTTTAGATTTTCAATTTAATTTTAGATTGTTCTCTCACCTTTAATCTAAAGAATTTAGAAAATACTATGACGTTATTTAATGCTTACTGTATGCTGAGATAGTACACGGGTTTCTTTTGTCATTATCTAATCCAACTACTTTTCCCTCTCCTGATTTCCACTTCTATTCATTATTATTCACTTACAAACATGTAGCGAGTCACTTACCGATCACCTTTATTTGTTGATTCCAACGTTACAAAGACTTCCACGATATATTCGCGGCATGAAAATTTCGCGAATTGGAGCCGACAGCCTTTCTCGCAGCATGACATTTTCGCGAATTGCCACTAGCATCTAATACATATTGTGTAGGCAAGAACTCTCGCCTGCATTTTAATTTCGCGAATTTCTGCGCTCTCGAAATTCGCGGAATTAAAATGCAAGCGAACATTACTCGTTTTACAGTATTTGGATTATTTCTACCACCAAAATGACACTGCGTGATTTTCTCACAACATCGAAGAACAAAATATGATTGCACATAGCTTTGGTTACGATAATAATACGTCGGTAGGACTAGAGGTAGAAGTAGAAGTAGAAGTATAGGTTGAAAAATTGCATGCCTCCAGTCTTCCGGGTTTACAGCTTCACCCCTCTTTCTTTTCAGCAGCTCCTTGTTACTTATGTTTGTAGTGTCTCCCTTCTTGAACTACGCGCACTCACATGCAGGGCACCGAGTGTGTTTCTGTGTCTAAATCAGACCAAAAGGTGGCGCTACTCATGACATATCAGTGGTTACTCGAACAGGCACAATGTCACACAAACACCTGAGTTTTTTAATCGGTGGTTTACTAAATATTGCTCTTTGTTAAACATATTTAACACATTGCAGTATGTCTATATTGTATCTTGCACTTCACTTGATGCACTATATCAATTATTTAGGTTTATAAATATCTAACGAATGCATCATCTGTATGTTAGATAAGGCAAGTGCCTTTGAAAACAAACTTGGTTCATCTTTGAATTTATTGTACCAGATGCCTCCTGGTATCTGGTTTCATTCTGAACTATTATGTTTCGATAAAAACAAGAGACCCGCGGGTCACGCGCTCACCTGAGTATCGCAATTTCACCTTCCATGCATTCTTGCACACTCTTACCTGAGAACATTGGAAACTTTAGGTCTGCATATGGATCCCTCTCCCCCCCCCCCCTCAACTCGGGGGGGGGGGGGGGAGGGGAGAGGGGGCAGGCAGTCCTGGATCTGAATCTGCAATTAACAAACTTGGAACTAAAGTCATCAATGTACAAACTCATGGTATTAAAGGGAAGGTAAACCCAAAGAACAATGTGGATTGAGTGAAAGCAGCAACACTAGTAGAACACATCAGTGAAAGTTTGAGGAAAATCGGACAATCGATGCAAAAGTTATGAATTTTTAAAGTTTTGGTGTTGGAACCGCTGGGTGAGGAGACTACTAGAGGATATGACGTATGAGTGGACAACAATACAAAGAAAATATAAAGGAAATTCAACAAAAATTCACTTTTCTAGAATCATGAAAGAGCAATGGACCAACCGCTCTCAGAAAGCAGGGGGAATAATTGCTACCCTTAACATATATGTCGATATCAAGTTGATGGAATTTGTAATTTTCATGAAAAATTGATTTTTGCAGAATTTTCTTTATATTTTCTTGGTATTGTTGTCCACTCATACGTCATAACCTCTAGTAGTCTCCTCACCCAGCGGTTCCAACATCAAAACTTTAAAAATTCATAACTTTTGCATCGATTGTCCGATTTTCTTCAAACTTTCACTGATGTGTTCTACTAATGTTGCTGCTTTCACTCAATCCACATTTCTCTTGGGGTTTATCTTCCCTTTAACTTTGCTTTATCATTTCTGGTTCTAGAGCAGAAGATTTTAAATATTCCTTAATGTGGGGGGGTGGGCCCCCTAGGGGCCCCCAAGAGGGACATGGTACCCATTTGAAGGAATTGAGATTCTATCCCCCTAGGGATGCTACCTACCAAGTTTGGTGAAAATCAGACATGGCGATCTCAAAGTGAAGATGAAAATGTACAATTGTAGGCCCCATTAGGACCCCTCCCCACCCCCTCCCCTGGGTCCCAAGGGGGGCACCCCTGATTCCCCCATAAACAAACTTGAAACTACAGTCATCAATGTACTTACTCATAGTATCATCTAAGCCCTATCACTTCTGGTTCTAGAGAAGATTTTTAAAGGTTCCTTAATTTTAGGGGGTTTGGCCCCTAGGGACCCCCCAGGTGGGCAAAGGTGCCCATTTGAACAAATTGAGATCCTATCCCCCTAGGGATGCTACCTACCAAGTTTGGTGAAAATCAGACATGGCGATCTCAAAGTGAAGATGAAAATGTACAATTTAGGCCCCATTAGGACCCCTCCCCACCCCCCTCCCCTGGGTCCCAAGGGGGGCACCCCTGATTCCCCCATGAACAAACTTGAAACTACAGTCATCAATGTACTTACTCATAGTATCAATTAAGCCCTATCACTTCTGGTTCTGGAGAAGAAGATTTTTGAAGATTCCATAATTTTAGGGTGTTTGGGCCCCCTGGGGCCCCCCAGGTGGGCCATGGTGCCCATTTGAACAAATTGAGATCCTATCCCCCTAGGGATGCTACCTGCCAAGTTTGGTGAAAATCGGTCATGGGGTTCTCAAGAAGAAGATGAAAATGTAAAAAGTTTACGGACGACGGACGACGGACGACGGACGACGGACGACGGACGACGGACGACGCACGACGGACGCCGGACGAAGAGCGATCGCAATAGCTCACTTGAGCCTTCGGCTCAGGTGAGCTAACAAAACTAATAATATAAAAAGTTGTAGTTTGCACAACTTATAAGAATAGGATTTTGGTGGTTTTTTGTTTTGTTTTGTTTTTTGTTTTTTTAAACAAATATATCAATCATTCAATCTTATTCTACTACATAATTCAATTCAGTTTTAAATTCAATTCAAATTTCAGTCCCAATATTAAACTTTTCCTGATACACAATTGCAAAAATCATAACATTTAAACAAAAATACATAGACATACACATAATTATGATAATGTTTGTTCAAAATCATTACATTTATTAGAAAAGAGAGGCCCCCGTCAAAGGCAAGCCTGTAGAGATATGGGCCACTCAAATGTAACTTACAAAAGAAACGAAAGGAAAGTAAAGGAAGGACACGTACACACAGTCACAGACGCTCGGGGAAACAGAGAAAAAGAAAAGACATTGGGAAGGGGCAACTGGAGAGAGAGAGAGAGAGAGAGAGAGAGAGAGAGAGAGAGAGAGTAGGAAAGAATGAAAGAAGGAAGGAAGAAAAGAAAAAAAGAAAGAAAGAAAGGAGGAAGGACCACTGAGAAAAAGCAAGGATCAGCAGCAGCACACGACGAGATTGTCAGACCGTACTAACAAATGGCTTGGACACAGTAATTGACATCTGATAGAAAAACAAACAAAAAATCAAACAAACTAACAAACAAACAGAAGCATGTTTTAATTAATATTGTCTCAACAAACCGAATAAATAAAATAAAATAAAAAATAAAAATAAATAAAATTTTCGTTTGAATAAAGCAAGACCTGGGCCCTGTTTCATAAAGCTGTTCGTAAAGTTACGAACAACTTACGAGCGACTGGTGATCAGTTCTGATGATGTGCTATACTTATCAGAATTTTAATAATTCAGCACAAGAACTGATCACCAGTCGTTCGTAAGTTATTCGTAACTTTACGAACAGCTTTATGAAACACCCCCCTGGTATGCATTTTTAAGATCATCACTCCAATTTGTTTCAAAAACTTGGTCCTGGCAAATGTATTCTGTGCAAGGATATAATGAGAAACAATTACAGTGTAGTATGACTGAAATGCGTTTGATCGTCTTGCAATGTAGACTGTGTATGAGCACTGATACTTCTATGAAGTATACATCATCAAACAAGTAAAGATAGGTCCACATTATTTCTATATGATATGAGTATTTCTCCTTTCAGCATTAGTCGATTTGTAATCACAACTTTTCCTACACTTCATATTTGATTTCACTGAAGTCACAGATACATAACTAATTAATCCAAACAAAATTACACATTATCACACATTAAAGGTGCATGGAGTTTAGTTTACACGAAAATCCAATATTAGTCATTGATGGCTGTAAGTTTTGTGTAGGCATACTTATCAATTCATGCTTTTGATACAGTATTCATGAAATCTACAAGATTTGTTTTGTATAAATCAACATGCTGGAGCAAGCACCATATCATTGAATTTCTACCTAACCTTTGTTGCATGTATTATTGTTACTCATATAGCTGGGCGCCACTGTTTATTTTTCTCATTAAAAACCTTCGAATTTGACATTGCTGTGGTGGCCCAAAATGAAAAGAAATGAATGTCAATGTCTATTTTTTTTTATTTCTTCTGCTGAATTGGGCCACCAAATAATAGCTTTGGAAATTTACTGGCCCGACATAAATTTCTAGTGGCCCCGGGCGTCGAGCCCTTGATATGGTGATATTTTTTTCGCTTTTTATTGCGTGTAACAGAATTCTCTTAGTTTAATTAGTACATGCAGGGAGAACGTTCGTCGGGTGAACATTGTACAGCGTCGTTTTACCCATTGAGCATGTTGGTTGGGGGAACTCCCACCGATGACACACGAATTGGCAGCTTATCTACGATGGGCTACAGATGATGTCTTTACGCAGACTGACAATCTCTGTCCTAGCCATGCTAGCTGGGCTTACAAATCAACACTCGAATATTTGACGGCACCCGAATTTTTTATCCCACAGGGGTTTGTCACACCAATTCTTCATTTGTGTTTTGTTAAACATTGTCTTAGATTTTACGCATTATGTCCATATTGCATCCTGCATTTCACCATGAAATATGTCATTTATTTAGGATATATAGATTTAATGGATTAAATGCATTGTCTGCATCTTACATAAATAAAATGTAAATCAGTATACATGTATTGTCATTCATTATAGTGCTGTTGAAAACAGAATTCGGTTCATCTTTGAATTCATTGTACCAGATGTCTACTAGTACATGGTTTCATTCTATGTTCCAATAACAGCAAAACTCATAATGTAAATATTTATTGTAGTTTGTACAACTTATAGGAAAAATATATTCTTGATTTTTTTTATAAATGCATTAATCATTCAATCTTATTTTATTACATAACTCAATTCAATTTTAGATCCAAATCAAATTTCAGTCCCAATATTAAACTTTTCCTGATACACAATTGCAAAAATCATAACATTTAAACAAAAATACATAGACATACACATAATTATGTGAATGTTTGTTCAAAATCATTACATTTATTGAGAAAAGAGAGGCCCCCGTCAAAGGCAAGCTTGTAGGGATATGGGCCACTCAAAATAATGTAACTTACAAAAGAAACAAAAGGAAAGTAAAGGAAGGACACCCACACATAGTCTCAGACGCTCGGGGAAACTAATGAAATGGAAAGACATTGGAAAGGGGCAACTGGAGAGAGAGAGAGAGGGAGAGGGAGAGAGAGAGAGAGAGAGAGAGAGAGAGAGAGAAGGAAGGAAGGAAGGAAAGAAAGGAGGAATGACTACGGAGAGGAAGCAAGGATCAGTAGCAGCACACGACGAGATTGTCAGACCGTACAAACCACTCTCCCTTGGGCACAGTAATTGACATCTGATAACTATAATTCAAATAAGCTGATAACACAAACAAACAAACAAACAAAAACGTGTTTCAATTGATATTGTTTATACAATCCGAATAAAACTGTCTTTATTTTCGTTTGATTAAAGCATGACCTGGTATGCATTTTAAATGGACTGTACAGTACTGGCTGAGGCGAGGATTCAGCTTGTAACGTTTTGCGAGATACTTAGAAACCACTCTTATATGAAATGTGAAAGAGCATACAATTCAAGGGGTATCAAAAGTTTATTTGATGAAATTATTTGATGAATTTGATGACTGAGAATGTGGCGGTTTGACGGACTTGAACACTCAATAAAGTAGACTGGAGACGATGGATATAGATTGCGGAATTTCACTTATAATAACCGGTAGTACGATCTCAATATTCATGATCGATTCACAGATCGATTAACATTTCATTTCATTTCATTTCATTTCTTTATTGTCCAAATTATGTTTAAAAACATGGCATGGAAATTTGATTTTGTCACACATTCATAAACACATATTGACAACAGATAAAAAGCAAATAATATTACATTACATATAAAACATCAAGTGAATACTCAAAAAATACAGGGAACCAAACATACATCACAACATTGACTAGCATCATGTGTTTAACGTGCAGAGGGGGAAAATAAATATATTTGTGTACATACACAGAAAACTATGGAATAATCAATTGCCGCAAAAAGTTGTATAACCACAAAATCTAAAACACCTTACTTTACACAGACCACTCCAAATATCATAATCCATAAATTATAACACATATTGCACATATTCCTTACACCCCACCCCCCATACACACAGCTAAAATCTGCTTCGTTTCACTGAATCCCTGACACGCCCGATGTGCACAATCAGACAACTATTGCACATCAATCTTAATTCACTTAAAAGTTATTCTATTCAAATAATTACAAACCATAAAATTCTTGTGTTTTTGATAATGCACAAAATACCCCCCCCCCTGCCGTCATACACCAAACCAGCTACAGCTCTCCCTTCACTTTATACAAAAATCAGCGGTTGTTATTACACATCCTGATTGCGTATGGAACAAAGGAGTCTGCATATCGATTTGTACGACATTTCAGAGACCGTAGTCTTCTGCCTGATCGTAGGAATTCAAAATAATCATGTAGCGGGTGATTCTCGTTTAACATAATACCATTTGCCATATTGGCGATCCGATCTGTACATTCCTTTGTAAGGTCGTAACTTTCCCCAGTGATTTTGCTAGCCTGTCTCACTATGGCTTCCATTCTCTTGAAGTCTTGTTTCCTGCAGACCCCGAACCAGATGACACAGTTAAACAATACAATACTTTCAACAAGTGATTTGTAGAAAAGATTGAGAATAGTTCTATCAATGTGTAGTGATCTCAGTTTTCTCAGAAAGTACATACGAGTCCGGGCTTTTGAGATAACAGATCTACACTCTTCAGTCCAAGAAAGTTTACTGTCCACTGTTGTCCCTAGGTATTTGTAACTCTTGACTATCTCAATATCTGTACCACCAATATTTATAAATTTTGGCTGTGGGGGCATTTTCCGAAAATCAAACACAATCTCCTTAGTTTTGGTGAGATTTAACTGCAGACAGTTCTTGTCACACCAAGAGGTAAAACGTTCAACCTCGGCCCGGTAGCTAGATTCATCCTCATCAATAAGTCCTAAAATGACAGTGTCATCTGCATATTTCAAAATGAATACATTTTCCCTTGCTGATTTACAATCGTTCGTGTACAGAATAAACAGCAACGCCGACAAAACACAGCCTTGTGGAGCACCTGTGTTCAAAACGACAGGGTCTGAAAAGCAATTTTGAACTTTCACAGTTTGAGACCGATTACATAAGAAATCTTTTATCCATAAGATCAGATAAGATGGTACATTCATGTGACGCAGCTTCTGAAGAAGAATGTGAGTCTGCATAGTATTGAACGCCGAGGAAAAGTCTACAAATAAAGCACGTGCATAGCGTCGTGGTTTATCGGTGTGCTGAGCGAGCTCATGAACGAGTGTGAGAACAGCGTCATTCACAGACTTTTTAGGTTGATATGCAAATTGAAGTTTGTCAAGAAGATGGGACACTGATGGATAAAGGAACTGCATTATCAGTCTCTCGAAGCATTTCATGACAATCGAGGTAAGTGCCACTGGTCTGTAGTAGTTAAGCTGTGAAGTGCGATTTGTTTTCGGCACCGGAATCACGATCGCTGATTTCCAGCTGGCCGGAGACATACCTTCATTCAATGACATTTGGAAAAGTTCACAGTAGGGAGTTGCAAGCTGTTGGGCGCAGCATTTTAATAGTTTAGCATGTATCTTATCCGGGCCCACTGCTTTGTTCACTTTAACCCGTTTGAAAAGAGTCGTGACTGTTTGCTGGTCAACGCGAGGGGGTGTGACGCTAAGCTCTCGTAGCTCTGAACACATTGATGTGACTTCGGCAGAGAAATCCATGGTGTCGAAACGAGCATAGAATTTGTTAAGTTCATTCGCTGTAATAAGGGCACTGTTTGACACAAATGCAGAAGCCTGTTTCTTCTTCTGATTAGATCCTGTTAATGTATGTAAACATTTCCATGCTTCCCTCGTGTTATTTGATCGAAAACACTTTTGAAGTTTCACTTTGTATTTCATTTTCGAACTTGCGATTTCTTTCGTCACTTGTTTGCTTATTTCTTTCACTTTATCGAAATCTCTGTTTTGAAATGCGATTTTCTTTGCATGAAACAGCGCCTTCAGTTCTTTCGTCACCCATGGTTTATCATTTGGATAACATTTGACCGTTTTGTTGGAGACATGAAGCTCTTCACAAAAAAGAACGTAACTGCTGACATCAGCTGCTTCCTCTAGATCATCAGCACTTCCTATAAGCATATCCCAGTCAGACAATTCAAAACAGGTTTGTAGCATTTCCATAACATTATACCACATCCCCCTTTCTGAGTTCCATATTAACATTTTAAAAATGTATGTCCAGTTCAAAATAATGTCCACAATCGAATGTCCACAAACATTTCCAAAACAATTATTGTCCAAACGTGCGTAATTCTTTGAATGATATTTAAAGTCCATTCAAAGTCCACATATTTCTTAATCTCACATCGAGGTTCTCCACATATTTCTGAGTCCGGCATCGGAAGTTTCGCTTTAGAGTCACAGTCCAAATAAGCAATATGATAAAAGGCAACGTAACTTCTCAAAACTCATAACTGTGTTATTTGTGTGTTTAATTAAAAGCTTACCAAAACTTGAGATTACTTCAAACCCGTTTCTTTTATTTCAAAGTCCAATTTTTTTTTTTTCGTGTAAGCTATGTACAAAATAATCCCAATTTAGTTCTTCTTTGGTTTACTGTTTTATTTAATTGAAAGATTTAATCTATCGGGTGGCTTTGAGATTCTACCACGGGCTGTCCTGTAGAACTGTCTCGGAGCGGCACGTGGTGGGGATCTCTCTGGCTCAGGTGGTTGCTTGACTTCCTGCTCTCGGGCTGGAAACTCTGGCGGCTCGTTGTTCGGGTGCTCCCACGCTCGATGTCGAGGAACAAGCGCATGCCGGTTTCGTCTTAGCGTACCACGAGATGTTTTTTGTTTTAAAGAATATTGTATTCTTCATCAATGGGAAACATAATATACAAACAGATTTATACAAAATTCTCTGGACCAATTTCATAATCCTTTACATCAATGAATACAAAATTTATACCAAAACTTTACATCAGATTAATATGTTTTGATACACTCTGATACATTTTTTTTCACAATCCATACACACAAACCATATGTAAACGTTTTCTAGTTTTACACTACTAATCCCTCATTCTCTTAGCAATTCTATTCTTTCATTACATTATAAATTCTATTAACTAAATCACTTACCCCCTCCCCCCCCCCAAAAAAAAAATAATAATTAAAATAATTTCTTTTCAGCTTTCATTCAATCCAACCTAAAATATCAATATCCATTGATTGAAGTTTATTGTTACAAAAACAAAACAACCCCCCCACCACTCTATACCCCCGTCCATTCTCCCTCTTACTACCCCACCCCCATCTCCCCTCCCCCTTCCAAAACCCCCGTCACAACAAAACCTCAAAGGCAACTGAAACCTGTGCGTCCTGACATGCCTGACTTACATTATAACACATATTACAATACGAGTGCGCGGAAAAGGCATTTCCTGTTGGATGTGCAGCAGACCCTAATCTATTAAATAAACGCAAAACAAATTCTCAATTCTTTTTCCAGTGTTCCCACTTTTGTAAATGTATTGACAACGTATTACGTATAACTGCTAATTTTTCTTCTTCTAACATATCCTGCTCTGTAGACCTTTAAATATTTAATGAATTATTCCGTTGGGGGTATCTTATTTTTCCTTCCTAAAAAAAGCAGTTTCTTCACCAAAATTATAACATGGTTAACTAACTGAGCTTTTCCTTTTTATCTGATAGCTCTATACCAAAAAAGATCTCTTCCCAACTCAACTGTTGCAAATCAACATCAATCCAATTCAATCTTTATTTCCGATTCAATATATAATATACAAAATATATGTGAATATGAGCAAATTGTACAGAAAGTGAGTTTAAAAACAATGGAAACGACAACAAAACAAAGCGAGATTATGAAAAAGACAAAAGAACAAAAAAGAAAAAACACATCGGGAAAACAGATATCACAGGTACATAGAAAACAGAAACTCATTAACATTATGTGTTTGGTTGACCGGAAAATGGTATGCGCGTAGAAAGCCAGAATAGGCTTGTTATGTTGCACATACTCCGCGTTATAATCATTTAAAAATTACTTTAAAAAAAAAATCAAATTTATCATAACAAAAAAGAGAAAAACATTAAACACCATCATACAAATAGAGGAAAGACCAATGCATCCATACATAATAATCCAATCAATACTTACTAATCAATAACTTCTTGTACTGCCTTTTGAACATATTATTAAACTGTGTATTGAATTTGCTCAATTCTAACGTATTCCATAAAACAGGACCAGTATGACGTAACGAATATTTAGATTTATCGGTTAAAAAACGCCATCGATGAAGATGATTTGACGATCTTGTATAATAATTATGTACATCAGAGTTCACAGAAAACATATTTTGTAAATAAGGTGAAAGAGTTTTAGCATGGAAACGTTATATAAAGGAACATATTTGAATTTTATTCAAATCTTGCAATTTAAGAGTGTGTAATGATTTAAAAAGTTTAGATGTTGAAGCTCTATAATCTGACTTTGTACAAATTCGAATTGCTTTCTTTTGTAGTATAAAAAGTCTTTGAGTATGGCAAGAATACGTGTTTCCCCAAATAGAATTGCAATAAGATAAAACAGATAAAATATAAGCATTATAAAGAGCGAACAAAATGTAACTTGGCAAATCATATTTCAGTCGATTCAAAATTCCAATAAAACGAGAAATTTTTGTACAGACAAAGTCAATATGATCGCTCCAACTCAACTTACTGTTTAATACAACACCTAAAAAATTTACAGATTCATAAAATTTCAAACGTATATCACCAATTTTTAAAATCATATCATCAGTATTATACTGCACACCTCCGCGTTTAAAAAGTACACATTGTGTTTTACTTATATTCAAAGTGAGCATATTGCACTTAAACCAATTATGTACTTGATAAAGATTTTTGTTTAAAAGTTCAATCAACACATTGATATCATTATGAGAGGCAAGAAGTGAGGTGTCGTCTGCATATAAAATAAAATGAGATTCATGGCAAGAATTGACAATATCGTTTATATAAATCAAAAACAGTAAAGGTCCAAGAATGGATCCCTGAGGCACACCCGTATTGATATTTCTAGAAGACGAATGAAAAGAATCATAAACAGTGAATTGTTTCCGCCCACATAAATAAGATCTAAACCACTTAAGACAGACACCACGAACACCATAATATTGCAATTTTTGAAGTAAAATTTCATGAGAAAGACAATCAAATGCTTTAGAGAGATCCATGAATATTGCCAAAACTTCTTTACCATCATTCATTTCTTGAATTATTCTGTCTTGTATTTCTATAACTGCCATGTCTGTAGACAGATTTTGCCGGAATCCATACTGACTATCGTATAATAAATCATACTGAAGCAAGAAATCATAAAAACGAGTAAAAGCTATTTTTTCTAATATTTTTGAAAAACAAGGCAAAATAGATATTGGACGGTAATTTGTGAATATTCTGGGATCATCTTTTTTAAAAACTGGAACAACTTTTGAAACTTTCATTTTGGATGGTACGATACCAGTACTTAACGAAAGATTACAAACATGCAAAAAAGGTTCAACAATATAAGGTAAAACATATTTAACCACAGTTGGATCAATATCATCAAATCCGCTGCTTTTCCCAGACTTTAATGCCTTTCCAATATCTAAAATTTCATCTACTGTGGCTGGTTTAAAAAACAAAGTATTAAAAACAGGTTTATTCATATAAGTAGAAAAATCTTTATTATGCGCCACATTATTAGCGGATATGTTTGATCCAATATTAACGAAATATTCATTAAAATGTTCAGCAATATCAGCGGTATCATGAATATCAGTTCCATTGTGCGAAAAAGTTTGTTCTTTATTGGTAATAATCTTTTCTTTCCCTAAAATTGTATTAATGAATTTCCATGTCTCTTTTGAATTGTTTTTGATTAAATCAAACTTTTTCGAATAAAAACCCTTCTTTGCTCTGCGTAAGCAAAGAGTAACTTTATTACGAATTTTCTTATACCTTTCATAATTTGATTCAAGGGGAAAGTTGATATATTTCTTATAACATTTATTTTTATTTTTGATAAGTTTTAAAAGTTCACTTGTAACCCACGGTTTTCTGATTTCTTGGTTTTTCTTATTCTTGATTTCTCTCTTAGGTAAATGCACATCATACAGATTAATGAATATTTCGTAAAACACATTATACGCCCCCTCGGGGTCAGTTTGTTCATACACTCTTGACCAATCCGTGTCTGCTAGGTCAGCACAAAGGGTAACGAGATTTTCTTTAGTAATCTTCCTGAATATTTTTGGCTTCTTACTGTTACGTTTCTCCTCTGGATGTAATGATATATGAAATATTGGTAGGTGATCAGAAATATCTGTCATCAGGATGCCTGACAGAGTGGAGATGGTATTATCATTTGTGAATATATTGTCGATAGTTGTGGCTGACGTTGCGCTGACGCGAGTTGGTCTATCTACCAAGGGGTGAAATCCGGAAGAAGCAGTTACATTTACAAACTCCAGTATTGATGGACTTATGTCTTTTTTAGTCAAATCGATGTTATAATCTCCCATCAAATATACAAAATTTTGTTTTATATTGAATTCACTGATCAGTTTTTCAAAGAAAGGAGTGAATGTAGAAATGGAATATTTTGGTTGGCGATATATCACTCCGACTATGATATTTCGAAATGATTTACAATTAATTTTAATGAATAACTGATCAACTCCTTCACATTGCTCCTTAGACTCATAATGTGTAAAGCTTAGCTCTTCTCGGATGAAGAGGCCAACTCCACCCCCACGACCAGTTGGTCGGTCAACATGGATAAATTTGTAACCGTCAAGTGCAAAAGGAACATATATAGCTGAGTTTATCCACGTTTCAGATATAGCTATCACTGAAAACTTAAATTCGATGCATGAAAGGTAAGTATGTATTCTATCAAAATTTTGGCACATGCTCCTTGCATTGAAATGAATCATGCTGAAGGTTTTTGTCACTGAGCAATTTTGTATGACATCATTCAGTTCAGAAGTCAAAAAATATTTAGTTGGGATGGGATTAAAAATCTTATCTATTTCATGTTCAACTTGATAATCATTAGGATCTATATTGGGAGAATTCACAAAATTGCCTGTGGATTTTTTCATCGGCGTTTTTTGATCAACTAATCCACTCCAATCCATACATTCCTTCGTGGGTTCAGTAAATGAGGACGAATGAAAAGGTAAGTACTGGAAAATGCATTTTGTGCATCTCCAATTGATAAATGAGTAATGAATGTCATCATATTGTTCCTTATTTATTCCCGCACAAGTAATGTGCATCCAGGCAGAACATGAAGTACATTGTAGTCCTCTCTGATTGTTTTTTACTGCTTTGGCACATGATACACAGGGGTATCTTAGAGTCATGAGAATATCAAACAACTTTTAAAATGAATCAGTGCAATAAGGAAAAAAATTCAAATTGCCCGTGTCAAATAGAAATTACCAACGGAAAAGAAAAGAAAAAAAGAACAAAAAACAGAACAAAAAACAAAACTTCTTATGAAAAGGTACCAATTCAATAGAAAGAGAATGCATCTTTATAACCATACACACTGATATTACGGTAGTTATATGAAGATTTGACCAAAAATTGGATTTTCATTTCTTGCATTGGTTGAATAGGCGTCAGCACTATAGGGAAAGTTACTATCATATCAAGTCTAAGTCACTTTCTGAGTTGATGACCCGCTTGATTGTCTTTCCTCCAGTAGCAGGAAGAAGAGCGATTATTCTTCCATCCGATGTCCAGGATGAGAGAACTTTACGGCACGCTTTTGTTTTTTGTAGCAGCGCTGCATTCTGCTTTGTGAGGTCCTCGTCAATTCCCATGTTGGATCCCTTCAGCGCACGTCGCTTGGAGATGACAAACTTCCTCATTCGGTATGACACAAACTTCACAATGATCGGACGAGGCTTTTCTTTGGTGTTCCGTGATGCGCGAGTATTTCGAGATCTTTGCTCCGCCTTGTTCACAGAACCGACGCGATGCGATCTCTCTATGTCGTTATTGGTGATCGGAATTTTGAGAACCTCGCTCACTATTCGACACACATGATCGTCAGTGTTCTCTCCGTTGGACTCCTCGACGCCATAGAAACGCAGACAATTGCGTCTTGAATATTGTTCTTGTGAGTTGGCGTTCCTTTGCAGGCTCTTTACAACTTCTTGTTCACGTTCAGCTGCTTTCGTGAATTTAGCGATCTCGGTTGATTGGTTTTCAATTTGTTTCTCCAGATCCATTATCCTCGCTTCATTCTTTTCGATCCGCTCCGTGACGATGGACATCTCGGCCTTCACTGATTCACGCACAGCTTTACGGATTAGTTTAAGGAAGGAATCGCTTTCAACAAAAGACTGCAATGCCTCGTCAATAATGGCTCGGACTCTATCTTGGGTCAATGCAACCATGATGGCGGGCGAAGTTGTAATATATGAAGTGCGTGGAAAATCAGTCAGCAAAGACCTGATGAGTTATATCACGATGGAACGTAATATATCAATATCATGTATCAGTAACGATGTAAATGTTCGATCATTATTGTGGAGATATCTCAGGGTCAAATCTGTCATAAAACTCGTATCTCATTCATCAGATCTATCGAAAATGGCGATTGGTGCAGATTCTCATAATAACAGGTGCCTGATCTTTTAAGTTCCAGAATGTTGACTTAGATGCATCCTCAAACTGAGTTGTATGCTACGAAATTATTGCTCCATGACTTGTTCTTCTCGAAAACACTTTGACGAAACACATAGGATTCAAACAGTGACTGCACAGACGTGTAGCACTCGTAGTATTTTAGTGGTACTTACGGCAATGTACGTCACGTTGAAGCAACAGCGATATATGAGTGCGTGAGTCCGAATATGAACAAATCAGTATTCCATCAGTCAAACTATCTGAGATCAGATCACACAATCCAGACAAGGTTGATACAAATAGCTCACGATGGTATTTCTTGTCAGGAAGACACGTTTTCCGAGGTAGATATCAATACACTTTAAATCAGGAAATAGTCTCAAGAAACCGGGAGCTCAGGAACACTCCGTCGGACCGGCGTCCTGCCATGTATAATGTTTTCAAAAAACATATTCAAAAAAGTACTATATTTTCCCCAAACTTTCCTAGCAAATTCACATGTATAAAATATATGTTTATACTTCCCTTCCTTCTTATGACAAAAAGAACATAAATTATCATTTACGAACTTAAACTGAAATAACTGATGATTTGTGTATACTATTCCATGCAATAATCTATATTAAAAATCCCTCAAAACAGAACTCAAAGTGCTACTTCTTATCCTACTAAAAATACATTTTGTTTTTATAAGATAAAATGTATCTAAAAATAAAATCTTTATAAAATGTTTATATCTTTATAAAATGTTGAGACGATGTACGATCGAGGCGTTCCTGCTTCCCCGATGACGGTTGCGGGCTGATTGAGCTCTCTATGCCGTACTCTCTCCCCTGGTTTGAGCTGTGGAAGAGGTGCGACCCTATGGCGTTTGTTGTAGCTCTCGCACTGTCGTGCTCTGTATCGTTTGTCCTGAGCACGAAACTGTTCTATGTCTGGCCATTTGGGGTCAAGTTGTGATGGGTGCGAAGGCAATGTTGTTCGCAGTTGTCGCCCCATCAGTAGCTGTGCTGGAGTTTGGCCAGTCGCGAGTGGTGACGATCGATACACAAGCGAAGAAAGGTATGGGTCTTTGGCTTTGCTTAGCAGTCCTTTGATTGTTTGTACGGCTCTTTCTGCTTCCCCATTGCTTTGTGGAAAGCGAGGGCTGCTTGTGATGTGTTCAAATCCGTACATTTCCGAAAGTACGATCTCAATATTATACCTATACTTTCCGGTAGTACGATCTCAATATTATACCTATACTTTCCGGTAGTACGATCTCAATATTCATGATCGATTCACAGATCGATTAATATCATACCACAGAGATAATCAAAAACAAAAACAATGAAAAACAAAGATATCCTAATGAAAGTCGTGGCCTGTTCATTTTATTAGGATCGTTTGTTTGTGTGTTTGTTTGTTTATTTGTTTGTTTGTTTTTTGGATATCTCAACCATTTCAAGGTCATTTATCATTGAATAAACGTTGAATCCTTTCATATTCTAGAAGAGGTTTCTTTATCTCACCAAAAATGTAATAAACTTGAATCCTTTCCTCAACCAGTACTGCGCAGTCCCTTTAAGATCACCACTTAATTCGTTTAAAAAACTTGGTCCCGGCAAATTCATTCTGTGCAAGGATATAGTGCGGAGTATGTTACAGCATAGTAAGTGAAATATGTTTCATCGTCTTGTAGTGTACACTATCTATGAACACTAATACACGTTGTACTTATACAAAATATACATCATCAAAAAATAGGTCCATATTATTCCTCCTTCCAGCATTGGCCATTTTGTAATTATGACTTTTGCTACACAGCATGCTTGATTTCCCTGAAGTCATAGGCCTAGATACATTAATAATCCAAACAAAACTGAATAACATCCACAAGTTAGTACATTAGGAGATGGATTTCTGCGAACTAGTCTTCAGCATAATTATCTTTTCACACATTAACGGTGCATGGAGTTTAATTTACACGAAAATCCATTACTAGTCATTGATGGCTGTAAGTTTTGTGTAGGCCTACTCATCAATTCATGCTTTTGATATTCATGAAATCTACAAGATTTGTTTTGTATAAATCAACACGGTGGAGGAAGCACCATTTCATTAAATTTCTGCGTAACCTTTGTCGCATATTGTTACTCATATAGCTGGGCACCACTGTTTATTTTTCTCATTAAAAACCTTCGCATTTGACATTGCTGTGGTGGCCTGAAATGAAAAGAAATGAATGTTAATATCTATTTTTGATTTCTGCTGCTAAATCGGGTCCCCGAAATATAGCCTTGGAAATTTGCTGGCCTGACATAAATTTCTAGTGGCCCCGGGCGTCGAGCCCTGGATATGGTGATACTTTTTTTTTTTTTTGCTATTTATTGGTTGTATCCGAATTCTCTCAGTTTGATTAGTGCATGCAGGGAGAACGTTCGTCGCGTGAACATTGTACAGCTGCGTCGTTTTTACCCATTGGGCATTTTATTGCAGGAACTCCCTCCGATGACAAACGGATCGGCAGCTTATCTGATTGGCTACAGATGATGTCATTACATAGACTGACGACCTCTGCCTGTCAACCGCTTTGCGCAGCATCGACGATATACGTTGCATCCATCAGGAAGTAACTGGTGAGTGCAAGTACACTGAATGTAGGCCTACTTCCCTGATTGCAATTGCATTGCATCAGACTAGTGTTTGTGCGTCTAGAGCTAAGCGGAGGACTGACATTGGACTGCCTGAGCTATGGAAGCCTATATTTGCACTTTTGGAGAGACATCGATGAAAAATGAATATGATATACCGCACCAAACTTCTACGAATTTCAAGATGACCACGGTGCGACGTCAGGAAAAGTCTTCTGCACTGATCAATTTTTATTTTTACTGGTAATTTGTGTGTTTTCATTGATTATGCTTCCGCAAGTAAAAAAACAAAACAAAACAAAACAAAACAAAAAACACAACAACAATTACGGCCTACTTGATATATTTATTTTTGAGGCCTCCATCCATTTCAAGCTTAATCGCTTATGATGGTGGTCTCCTGCATTCAATTATCTCTGTTGTTTACTGAAAAATACTGTATATCTTATTTTATGTTTCTGTGTATCTACATTGCTCAATGCAATCACCTATGTGTATCTATTATTTTATGTACTGTTATCGATTTATTTCACTGCACTTGTTATTCTTTGTCTTTGTACTTTTTGAAGTTTGCATTCAAATTGCATCTGATTGAATGCAGAAATAAAAGCAAACAAACAAACAAAAAAATATATATATATGTATATATATATATGTGTGTGTGTGTGTGTGTGTGTGTGTTTGTGTGTCTGTGTGTGTGTGCGTGCGTGTGTGGGTGGGTGTGTGTGTGTGTTGGTAGCAAAACTGTTCTTGCACCGCCCCGCCATGTTGTCACTATATATATATATATATATATAGGGCCTATATATATATATATATATATATGTTTATATATAACGAAGAATAAACCGGTAATGCAATATTTCGCCAATATAGAGTTTATTGAGCAACTCAAATTTTCGGTGGCTTCCATCCACCTTCTTCAGGAGTCTCGACGCGGAATGTCAATGTCAAAACATAAATTGAACATTAAGAGCGCGCACTCATATACACAGAATTGGTTGCTATGAGAGTGCGTACCCTTTACAATGATGTTGCCATGTAGACGCAATGTAGTCAAGGCACCCCACGCATAAGGAGGAGGACATTGACAAGCTTATTACGTAACAATGGTGTTCAATTACTTTGTATTAACACAAGTTATGATATCGACATACTATGTACTCATCAACGTACCATAGGTTACAAAAATAAGTTAAAGAGCGCTCCAGCAATTAAATTGTTTCATGTGATATCGACACATGTAATCATAAGTTACAAAAATAGGTTGAATAAGCGCTCAAACAATTAAATGACTCAGAATACAATAATCATCGGTAGGAAGAAGTCGATATGATAATTCCTGTTAAGAAACAGTTCAGTGTCTCACTGAAATCTAAGCAGATTTGAACATACAAGAGTGAAATTGATTGTATCATACAAATGAGTATTAGGATGACAGTGTGAATCCATCTATAGAAAATAATACAAAGTAAGAGTAAATTGATTATTAAAATGGAGACATGAAATCATAATATTCGCTTTAATTCATCATAATCTCAGACATGTCAGACAGAATAACCCACTAATTTCTCTAAACACCAGTGGTAGTGAAACAGTTATCAATTAAATATCTTATAATCCTCGACATGACATATTCTTCTCTTTAACGGAAGAATGAGTAACCATTTAAAATGGATAAATCTCTGTTCAACCCTTCACCTTGAAAGCTCTTACTCTTTACGATTACTCGTAACTCGGCGAGTTTTCTTTCCTCTGCTGATGTGTAACCTCCTCCGAAAATGCACACTCTGACATCCGTCAGTGAGTGGCCGGGGAGGTTGAAGTGTTTGGCAACGGGGAGGTCGTTCCGATTTTTCAGGATGGACGATTTATGATTATTAAAGCGCATCCGGAATTTGGTGCTGGTCTCACCAATATAGACAGCGTGAGGGCATTTTGCACACATTAGACAGTACAGTACATTACTGGAATCGCAGGTAAGTCTCTGTGGACGGAGGGTGACATTGTTGGAGATTTTCACCCTGGTGTCAGTAATAAGGTGTTTGCAAATTTGGCACCTAGGCTTAGCACATGGTGTGTTACCACTCGGTGGTAAAGGCGCTGGGAGTTTGGTGCTTACAAGCAATTTTCTGAGATTTGGGGGCTGACGCTGGGCGTGTAGAGGTTGATCTCCAACAAGTTTCCCTAACTCGCGGTCGAGAGCCAGTGTAGGCCATTCTTGCCTGACTTGTTTCACGAAAGATTTGGTAGCAGGGTGGTAAGTGGTCACGAATGGAAGGCGTTCCTTGTTTTTCTCCAACTTAGTTTGGTTGAGGAGAACTCTTCGGGATTTCCTTTTTACTCTACGAATTGCATTCCCGATAATTATGATAATTTGTCCGAAAGGGCTTGCTGCAGTAATTTCATTGCCAATAGAGGGCGTTAGCTCACATCATATCAATACAGTCATGACGGACAGCTTAATTTCTCTGTTGGCCTATCAAAAGCGAAGGTTGTTATTTTCCTTTCGTCTTTCCTTTTTTGTTTATTTGAGAGGCAGTGCGACAGTTGTCAGATAATGATTACTATGAACCTCTGTCAGAGGACCCCACTGATAAATTTCGTGAGAATGCTACGGAATGTGTTAAGCATTTGACAGGCAGTAACCATGGTAACATATCTCTTCCTGAGAAGGCTAGGGTTAGTCAATTCTACCTCTTACCTAAAGTACACAAGCTTCCTGAGAAGGCTAGGGTTAGTCAATTCTACCTCTTACCTAAAGTACACAAGCTTCCTAAGATGGTGACGAGTGTAACTAAACAGGAAGCAACAAGTTCTGATTCTATCATTGCAGCAGCCAAACAACATGCAATAATCCCACCAGGTAGACCTATTGTGTCCAGTGTCGGTTCCCTTACTGAACCAATGTCTCAATTTGTTGACGAGAAACTTCAACCATTTTTACCTAGAATCAAGAGTTACGTCAAAGACACGACAGACTTCTTACGAAAGATAGAATCGGTTCAAGTTGCCCCTGGTTCGACACTCGTCACCATGGATGTTCAAAGTCTGTATACTAACATCCCTCATGAGGACGGTGTACAAGCAATACGCCGCTTCCTCCGTGACCATGCTAATGAGGACGAAGCTGTAGATAAAGACACATTAGCCCAATTGACAGAATTCATTCTGAAACACAACTTTTTCCAGTTTGACGACAAGTATTATCTACAGAAAAAAGGCACTGCCATGGGAACTAAGATGGCACCCGCATACGCCAACATTTACATGGCTGCCCTAGAGGAGGAATTTCTGTCAAGCTATCCTCAGAAACCTACGGTATATGTTCGCTACATTGATGACATATTTATGATTTGGGATCACTCTATTGAAGAGCTGGCTGCTTTCCACCAGGCATTCAATTCATGCAATCAAAGCATCAAATTCACAATGGAAAGTTCGCAAGAGAAGGTCCATTTCCTGGACGTATTGGTGTCGATAGACCAGGACAACCAAACGTTACAAACATCCGTGTACCGTAAACCCACCGACTCTTTCTCATATTTGAGATTTGACTCATTTCACCCACACCACATCAAACAATCGATTGTTTATAGTCAGATGCTTCGCTTCCGCCGAATCATCTCGGACGAGGATGTGTTTGACAGAGAGGTCCTTACACTAGGTAGACAATTCCTCAAACGAGGATACCCTCCAAAAATGATCGGGAATGCAATTCGTAGAGTAAAAAGGAAATCCCGAAGAGTTCTCCTCAACCAAACTAAGTTGGAGAAAAACAAGGAACGCCTTCCATTCGTGACCACTTACCACCCTGCTACCAAATCTTTCGTGAAACAAGTCAGGCAAGAATGGCCTACACTGGCTCTCGACCGCGAGTTAGGGAAACTTGTTGGAGATCAACCTCTACACGCCCAGCGTCAGCCCCCAAATCTCAGAAAATTGCTTGTAAGCACCAAACTCCCAGCGCCTTTACCACCGAGTGGTAACACACCATGTGCTAAGCCTAGGTGCCAAATTTGCAAACACCTTATTACTGACACCAGGGTGAAAATCTCCAACAATGTCACCCTCCGTCCACAGAGACTTACCTGCGATTCCAGTAATGTACTGTACTGTCTAATGTGTGCAAAATGCCCTCACGCTGTCTATATTGGTGAGACCAGCACCAAATTCCGGATGCGCTTTAATAATCATAAATCGTCCATCCTGAAAAATCGGAACGACCTCCCCGTTGCCAAACACTTCAACCTCCCCGGCCACTCACTGACGGATGTCAGAGTGTGCATTTTCGGAGGAGGTTACACATCAGCAGAGGAAAGAAAACTCGCCGAGTTACGAGTAATCGTAAAGAGTAAGAGCTTTCAAGGTGAAGGGTTGAACAGAGATTTATCCATTTTAAATGGTTACTCATTCTTCCGTTAAAGAGAAGAATATGTCATGTCGAGGATTATAAGATATTTAATTGATAACTGTTTCACTACCACTGGTGTTTAGAGAAATTAGTGGGTTATTCTGTCTGACATGTCTGAGATTATGATGAATTAAAGCGAATATTATGATTTCATGTCTCCATTTTAATAATCAATTTACTCTTACTTTGTATTATTTTCTATAGATGGATTCACACTGTCATCCTAATACTCATTTGTATGATACAATCAATTTCACTCTTGTATGTCATTACAAAAAGTCTACACACGTCGGCGGACAAACTCTTAATGAGGTATGATGTCATATTTTCATTAACATACAACCAATTGAAACCCGTTGCTGGTAGTGTATAATGAATATTCATTAATTGATCACGCGTTGACCTCATTTGCATACAAACACAGGTCAAAGATATTAGCCAATCACGAGCTAGCGCTGGACGGCTGGCTAGCGTGGTCGCGCTCCGCGAAATATCAGCATGCGATGCGCGCAGCTAGCTGTATTATGCATGCACTGAGGGGATAGCTAGCTAGCTACTAGTATACTAGTAATATAGCTAATGTGACTAGATGTAGTTGTATACGTATGCATGCAACACAAGAAAGTGTTAGAACTTATTTCATATTTGGACTTCATCGAGTAGGGCCCTAGACCTCTATTCTACAAGTACGAGACTACTTCATTCTGGAACCAATGAATGAACACCCAACCCAAAGACCAAGGAGAAGATGTGCTTCATATTGCATCGGACATTTCAAAAAACTTCAAGAACTTCCAGAATTAGGCCTACCGCGGAGACCCAGGAGAAAACAACTGCAGTGCCAGTGGAACAAAAAGTCAGCATTTGATGTCGAGGTAGGCCTAACGTTAAACTCTACTAAACATCATTCTAATATTTTGAAGCATGTTTAAGTATTGTCTCATGTAACTGTTAGCGCCGATGTAGAATATAACGAATCAAACTAGTGTAATTTATAGAGGGGATTAAACTAGTAAAAGTCAAAACTATTTATGCATTCATCAAACAGTCACTAGTAAAAACAGTCAGTTACACTAACAGTGTAGATCTACTGTAAGGTATACACTCTATAGTCTGTAGTGTACTAGCTATAGTAACTAGTAGTAGTAACAGCACCAACCGTAACCCGGTCCACCAGGGTCAGTGAGCGGTAATTAACACGAATGAGCCTTTTTCTTGCGTATTCAGCGGCAGTTAAATAACGTCCCTCAATTGTTCTAGCCAAGTTACAGTCTCGGGAGCAGGCCTCAGGCTTAGGGTGTAAATTAGGTCCCCCAACATGGACCATGTTGTCAGGAAGGCGGGTGATATGAGCGCCCATCTGGGGGGCGTTTCATCAACAAGTTCGTCGGAGGTTTTCACCGACAAATTTGCTATCAGCCAATTAGACGCAAGGATTTCAGTAGCTTTCAACAGTTGTCAGTGTATATCACTGACACAAAGTTTACCGTTTCATGAAACGCATCACGTCCTCGACCACGTAATCGTAACACCATGATTACTTCCTGTCTCCCCCCCCCCCCCCCTCCCCCCGACCCGGGGGAAAAAATGGAAAAAATTGGATGAATTTTTTTTTTCATCATTTCATTTTCATTTTCATCGACTGTAAATCTGACGTTAGTGTTTAATAACTGTCAACCATATTAAAGCACTGAAGCACAGCAGTATTTAATAAAAGTCCCAGTAAAAAAATAATATCGAACAGTTTAGAGACAGTAGTGCGTGGGTAGCTTTTTTCTTATTTCCGTGAGTATTATACTATACTTATAGCACAAGGTGATAGCTTATTAAGTATATTATTGTCTAGATTGTTCATCTCATTCTAGAAAATCGTTTTCATCATTTCATTTGATAAATTATCATAGAAACTCTAATTCTTACAATTAATTATTAATGCTCTGTTTATTTTTACATGAAAGATTCTGGAGGAAGATGATCACACTCACAGGGTTTTAGTTCACTATACCGGATGGGGGGATCAGTGGGATCAGTGGCTGGAAAAGGTAAGATGTATTTTCCAAAATTTAAACTATGGTCAATGGAAAGCCAAATGCCTGTTGACTCCTGCTGATGTGCATGGATGCTGCATACATCTCATTTTATTGTGCTACTTATTCATCTTCACATGTACTTGAATAGATTTTCAAACATTTTTGTCATTTTCTCAAACCTAAGCTCAAATAAAGATAAAAAATACTCCAGAGCACAGTCTGGAGAGGACATCATTTGCCAAACACAAATCAGTTCAACTAACAGGAACGTACAATAGATACTGCAATGTTGTCTTCCCAGAGCTGATCACTTCTTCATAATTATATACAATACCAGCATAGAAGAGAATTCCTATGTCAGAAATGCTGTCCATCTCTTGGAAAATGAAGGCACTGTGAATGTGTTGTACAAAGTCCCTAAAAAAGTCCTATGCTCCAAAAGCTCTTGGGAAGTTAAATTCCACTGTCAATTGTAGAATTTAGTTTAGCTGACTTGCGTTTGACAAATGATGTCACCTTATAGAGTGTGATCTGGAGGGTTGTTTATATTTATATTTTTGTTTTTAGGGTGAAGCTTAGATTTGAGGAAATGATATGATTGACAAAAATGTTAGAAAATTTGTCATACATTGTATACAATGTGAAGATGAACAAGTAACGCAATAAAATGAGATGTATGCGGTATTGCACGTCACCAGGAATCAACATGTATAATTGGTAGAGATGCTTGTTCTTAATTGTGTAACATAATTCAAATAATCTATCAGGAATCTTCAGTCACGTGTCTTTTCGTGCTTACTTGAATGCCCTATGGTATATGGAATCTAAATAATGTTTTTACTCTGTAGATTGCTCTAATGTGAAACTGAATGCCCATTATGAATTTTTTTTTTGTTGCCCTATATCGAAATTGAATGACTCTCTATACTCTTCCATGCACTAATACGAAATTGAACAGGAAAACGTATATTCCTAATCATGTAACCCATGTTTAACATTAAACTGCCGAAGGGATAAAGCCATTGTTATAATTCAGTTATACATTGTACATGATTCCTTTCTACCTACTTATCCTTCGTGTGTATACTTACCACTTCTCTAATAAATGATGGGTGCTTAGTATTATCATCTTTGATTTACAGAGAGATTGTATGAACTTGACTTTTAATTTCAGGCGGATCTCATCACCAAAGAAGATTTTTCAGGCAGCTGCGGAACAGCAAGTGATGTCAAGACTGCGCTCAGGCTTGCCATAAAGGAAAAACTTACAATCAGCATAAACCAGAATCCGGAGTGCGTGGCACGTGTCCCTGTAGATCCACTGGTGTTCGAGGAAGTATTTGCACTTTGTAAAAATACTCAAGACCGTAACCTAATGAATGAGCTGAATGCCATCCTCGGACCCGACTGGAACGTAAGAATAACCAATATGGCAGGGGATTTCGCATACGTGAAAGAAAAGGGCCTTTACCTAAAGCTCAGGAAAATGAGACCAATTACCGAATTTGTGGAACGTAGTGGTACCCTGCAAGAACATCACCTGGAGAGAGGGCACTATCTGATGTTGAGGTTCATAAGGTCGTATGGAACTCGAGAAGAGTGGAAACAACAGAAATGAAGTCAAGACACAACAACGTTTTGTTTCAGGGTTGTTTAAGAGTTTTACAGTTTCTTAGTTTCAAAGTTATTTAGACATTTTACACTCACACGTCATTTCCATATTTTTTATGCAGTTTGATTCATTCATGAACTATGGCATACTTTTTTTTAAATGTAGATTTGGCTTTTGTTACTGAAGTTACAAATTTACATATGCATAAGGGTCCACAACAGGTTTCAAACATTGTGTTTTCTTCTATATGTCAACATTATTCTATGAATATTTCTTCAACTCCTCGTCTACTGAATGCAATAAAATCGTATCTAATCAGACCTAAAGGACTTTTTTCTCGAATAAAGCAGTCACGACGTGGAGGGAAGCAGCGAGCTCTGTTCAGTAAGTGGCTTAAAAAGACAAAGACATGGCAGCTTAAAATTTTGCAGTCAGAATGTCCGCAAAAAAGTCTGCTTGATACCATAAAGAAACTGAAAAGAAAAAATGAGAAGTTGACAGACATAAAACAGAAGCTTGAAAAAGCTTTGAAAAAGAATGAACGCCTTGAATTGATCAGGAAAAAGTACAAGAAACGTGCTATGCATCTCTCTATGTTACTGAGAAATAGACAATCAGGCAAGCGATCAGCATGGATGAGAAAAGAACATTACTCAAGGAGACATGCCAGGAGACTCTCAATGCATCTCAAAGAAGAGTGTCGGGCCAGGTTGCAATTTCTTGATTCGTGGGGAGTTCGTGTCATACATATCACTGTAACAGACACAAACAGTGGAGAACTGAAGGATATTTCTCTGATTGAAGATACAGAAGAGTTGTGTAGCATGACAGGATGTAATGAAGAGGACATTTTACAAAGGGTAAATCTCGCCGTGCTAGTAAAGGATGCTCATGGCATCTCAGATGAGTCTTGGAATGCACTTGCGTGTATCAGCAATATCCCGAATCTCAAAAAAGTAAAAAGCCACATGACAATCACTGAATGCGAAATGGATATCCCTTTGTCCAAAACCAAGTCGTCTAACCCAGGAGTTCAAAGAGATATAAAGGTACTTTTGAAAAAAGAAATTGAATGTCTTGTAGACAAGGGCATACTTGGAAAAGGTAAGCAGAACGTAGATGTGAAGATAACTGGAGATGGCACAGTGGTAGGCCATTGGCATTACGTGAATGTCACATGTACAATTCTAAACGATGAAGCCAATGCAACTTCCGCAAGTGTACATCATCCCATAGCGATACTTTGCGATGAAGAGAAATACAGTCAGTTGAAAGAACACTTGGTGGATATAGTGCAGGATGTAGCTTCCTTCACAAGTGTTGTCATTGACGAGTTGGAGTACACTATTCGATATCATTTATCAGGAGATTACAAGTTTCTTCTAACCATCTGTGGAATGGGAGCGGCCAATTCCAAATATCCGTGTATCTACTGCCTGATTGATAGTCAACATTTGCATGTTACAGCTCCAAAAACAGCCCAGGAGAATCGGTGAAAAGGGATATTCCTGTGTACGAGATCCTATATTCAAGTCGATCGGAACGGAGAACGTAGTTTTTGATACGTTGCACATGTATCTTAGAATCACAGACAGGTTACTGAAGAAGATTATTCAGATGATCAACGAGCTTGACTTGCAAGAAATTGGATCAGTGAGTAGGTGTTATGCTCCTGAAAAAATGAAAAGATGCGCTAAGATGGAAGACATCTTGAAGAAAGCAGGTGTGCGTGGTGCTCCTCTGGCTTATGACAAAGATGCCAAAATGGTCAAATGCCGGGATCTGAGAGGACCAGAAAAACAAAAAGTTGAGAAAGTCTTGGATGACATAGAAAAGCTTGTTGACTCTCATGCACACGGACATGTAGTGGTAAATGCATGGCGCAGGTTTAGGGTTCTGTATGACGATGTTCGATCATTCAAGAAGGCTGAGGCCATGTCTCCTGACAGGCCTGCCAAATTGACAAAGTTGAGAAATGACTTGGTTGAGTGGTATGACAACCTGGTAGATGCTTGCACTTCGAAGATAGCAACCCCCTACATGCATCTCTTTGTAGTACATGCCGCTGATATCATAGAAAGGCTAGGTTCTATCCACATATTCAATGCTCAGGGACTAGAAAAATTAAATGACATGACAACAACGGAGTACTTTAGAGGTACTAATCATCGAAGAGGAGTTGAGTCACTAGTCCAGATCATGCGAAGGAGCAATAGACGCCTCTACCGTGCACACAAAGGCATAAAACTTCCACGAAAATCCTACAAGTGTGGAAAGTGTGGCAAATATGCTGGCCATAATAGTGCTACTTGTCAAATGTAGAATTATGTCACAATGAATCATAAATGGTTCATGCACATCCAGTCACCCAGACCATACAGAAGCAATGAAAAATTAATATGGATCTTTATGTTCATCGTTTTGTATAATAGTACAGAGATGTTGTTGATGTTCAAGATAGTATGCATGTCCAAAAAAAAAAAGGAGAAAAACGCAGGTGTTTAAACTTTGGGGTACTCTGCCCTACTTTGGGTAAAGGAAGCAATTGACAAAACTGACAGTTATTGTAAAAAAAAAGATAAATGTTTCTGTCATTCTTTATTGACGCCAATGTAATGTCATGATGTCTTGCCCAGCACATCACTTGGTAGGATGAGTGTCCATGCACAAGAATTGACTACTAAGAGCGCACTAGATAGAGTATGAAAATATCACTAACTCAGATTGGATGGTATGTCATTTGCTTCCAATTGCCAAAGTAGAGCAGTACTGTTCTGATGGAAGTCAACTTTTTGAAACTTAAAAATTACCCTTTGAAGAACATTGCATAATTGTGTATCTTTCCTGAGAATATAAGGGTATAAAGTTCTATTTTCAAATGTCACCGTTTCATGTTTAATAATGTTACTATGATGGATGTACATGGCAAACTTTTTATGCTTCCGCCAGAAGAGGTCCGAGAAGTTTTCGGGTTGTCCGTCCGTCCGTGGATCAATCAAAATGCTACCAATTGTATATGATTTAAAGAATACAATGCCATCTAAAAAGCCCGTAAAAGAATCGTTGATGTAATATGCATTAGCTTCTATGATCGCAGGTCTCAATTACTGGTATGTCTTGAACATTATGTGCACTTCATTGAGCCGTAAGTCTTTACGCAATAATCATGATAATGACAACGGCTTGCAACTATGCAAACTACTAGTATTTCTTCAACTTTATTTTGAAATAATTTTTAAAATGTTTATATTTGATTTTTTTCAAACATATCTCACGTTTATAGAGTACAGCTGTGGGTCAAATTCTACTTTTTATAAGGTGTTCTGAATTTTTGCAAATGATAGTGCAGTATCATTGTTAGGACCTATTGTATTCCTTCACAGTACATGCTAAAGTGCTGTGTCGTGCACACTTAAAAAAGTGTTCATAATCATATCCATGTATATCAGTTAAACGACTTAGAAGCAATGAACACATGGCCCAGTTGTTCTGAAATAGAAATGAGTTTTGGATATGGATTCCTAAATGGTAGTTCTGAATACATGCACTCTGATACAATGATGATACAAACAGGTAATACATTGTACTATATTAGCAACTGAAATTTTCATGATGTTCCTTGTTATCGTTGCAGATTATGAAATTTATATAAGGTTATTTTTTTTTTTTTTTTTTTAGGGAATGTGGTGAATTATAATGTAATTCATTTTAAATCTTTCCAAACCTCCGTGAAATGTATAAATTGACTCTCTCATAATCGAAATATCCTAAAGATAAAGTCATCAAAAATATAACTGTATTGGCTGGAATAGTTTAGCTTATGAGTCATGCAGCCTGCTTCACCCGAAAGCTCATCAGCACTGACCAGTATTTTTGCATTCAAAAGAGAAGACGATACAACCCTTCGTGCCGTCTTCTTCCCTCATAAATGAAAGAAGCAAAACAAAACAAACAAATGGTCAGTCACTGATGAGCCTTATGGTGAAACATCCTGTACGTCTCATTAGCTAAACCATTCAAGCCAATGCAATTATACACACAGCTCCCCTAGTTCAGCGCTTTTCCAAACTTCAGTGTATTATGTACATACATTACACTATATTCGTATAAGCAAAAATATACCCCTGTTTTTTTGTTACAAGTTTTACGCGCAAAGGTACAATCCTGCCATGAAATTAATCCGTACATTGTTGACACAATGACTTGTTATTCAATTTCACACGCGCTGGATTCTTTTCTAAACCGTCACATAGTTTTGCAGATATCTACTACCTTGTAGGACTAAATATTTAATTGATAAAGACAATAGATGATTTGGACCAATTCTGTCTCTTGTTAGAGCATTTGTACCAGTTCTGTATCTTGTTAGAGAATTTGCACGTATTGTAATTTTGCAGATGACTAAAAAAAAAAAAAAGACTGAATAAAAGCAAATGGCTGTTGGTCTACATTCATATATACACTGTTTTGTGTTTATGTCCAAAAGGTTTTGTCAGTGTATGACATGTGTATACAGCATGTGCTTGTGTCGATTTTGCTGGGTAGAGGTGTGCCTGTGTGTGTGTGTGTGTGTGTGTGTGTGTGTGTGTGTGTGCGTGTGTGTGTGTGTGTGTGTAAGAGAGAGAGAGAGAGAGAGGGGGGGGGGTGGCGGGGGATCGAACTCAACGGAATCAAAAAGTAATTACGACAGTGCAGAGCGCAGTGACATACAAGTACATTATGCAATTCAGCCACACAACGACATTGAAAAGTGATTAATAGTTCGAAGTTTATTCATAGCCGTACACAAAAATCTAATCCGAATGATTAAGTGTCAATTCTGTAATGATCAAATTGATATTTTTTTTTATATTACTGATGTAATACTTTTCTAGCTGTGCGAGCTGTCTTTAATATTCAATGGGCATATGTACCGTATTTTGATTTTGTCATACTCTACTAGTACGAGTAGTAGTACGAGTAGTAGTAGTAGTAGTAGTAGTAGGAGGAGGAGGAGGAGGAGGAGGAGTCGCAGTAGTAGTAGTAGTAGTAGTACGTCCAAAAAAAAAGTGTATGGAAGGGATTATAGAAGGCAGGAGATGCAGAGCACGCCAGTGCAGTGTGTGGTGTAAATGAGTGGACAGGAAAGAGTGTCGATGTAGTAAGGCGGCCATGAACAGTACAGAGTGTGGAGGTCACAAAGTACACTGTATCCGATCGCGATGCAGCGAGATCATTATTTTTGAATCTGAGGTTCATTTACATGAAGCCAATCACAGCGATCCAGTGGCGTGAGTAGTGATGAATATTAATGAAATGATCACGCGGTGACCGATTGCCCGAAAACCTATTAGCCAATCAGAATGCGGTATCCTAAAGTGCGGCACGCGTTAAATACAGTGTATCAGAGGCAGATTCCGTCAGCAGCTAAGGAATATGAATATTGCAGAGGTACCTATGGGAAAGTTTTTCCAATTGGCTAGATATTTCACATGAATATTCATTAGAATATGATTATTCATTTTAAGGAGTTACTTTTTGGTTGTGCGACAGGAATAGTGGTTCTTTTACGTCTCGAAGTAGGTCATTCTGATGGGACCTCTCCCTGCCTGTTCGCGCGCACCGCGCCGTTCATATAACGCGCGAAAATGTGTGTCCTTATGCGGAGTACTGAATCCTAAGGTGAAAAACAGCTAATTTTCAACTCAAAAGGTACCTATGTAAAATGTGTACAGAAATGTGAAATTTCTGCATCTACTCCTTGTGTACGACCTACATTTCCATTTTGATGAGTTACTTTTACTTCCCGAGATATTACTGCGCAGCTTTGGGCTCATGAACTAGACTTTGCGTGCATTAGCCCTATACCTGTCTATGCACTCAGATGAGTGCTTTTTCAAAACGCGCTCTGCGTATGGAAGATGTCACTTTAGAAATTGTAATGTTCAAATCTGCTTAGATTTCAGTGAGACACTGAACTGTTTCTTAACAGGAATTATCATATCGACTTCTTCCTACCGATGATTATTGTATTCTGAGTCATTTAATTGTTTGAGCGCTTATTCAACCTATTTTTGTAACTTATGATTACATGTGTCGATATCACATGAAACAATTTAATTGCTGGAGCGCTCTTTAACTTATTTTTGTAACCTATGGTACGTTGATGAGTACATAGTATGTCGATATCATAACTTGTGTTAATACAAAGTAATTGAACACCATTGTTACGTAATAAGCTTGTCAATGTCCTCCTCCTTATGCGTGGGGTGCCTTGACTACATTGCGTCTACATGGCAACATCATTGTAAAGGGTACGCACTCTCATAGCAACCAATTCTGTGTATATGAGTGCGCGCTCTTAATGTTCAATTTATGTTTTGACATTGACATTCCGCGTCGAGACTCCTGAAGAAGGTGGATGGAAGCCACCGAAAATTTGAGTTGCTCAATAAACTCTATATTGGCGAAATATTGCATTACCGGTTTATTCTTCGTTAAATTGGAGCCAATACGTGAATTCGCAATATGTTTATATATATATATATATATATATATATATATATATGTGAGATATGAGAAATGAGGAGAAATCGGTGCGTAGCTTTGACATCATTATTCCTCTTACTGTTCCTCTTACTGTTCCTATGTATATATATATATATTGTGAAGATTGAACAAAACATAACCAAAATTCAAAGTAAAGAGAAACATGTAATGCTGCAGCACAACATTGATTCAAGTAATTACTTCACAGATAAACAACACATCTATATTTCACAGTTATTATAGTTGTAAATACATAACTCTAAATTTCGCTTTGAAGAAAAAAAAGACATTTTGCGACATCTACTTTCATCGCTTCCAATTAGATAAGCCTATGTCTGTAGCAACACATTCATGGAAAGAGGGAAAATACCAACTGTCATTCCCCCACAAAAAAATAACAAACAAACACAACAAAACAAAACACTCAAAAAATTTCGCGTGGATTTTTACTTCATGAGAGCTCAGCTTCGCGGGAAATAAAATTCATTTGTGATTTCTACATAGGTTATGTAGAAATTAGCATAAACGATGTAATTTGTGAGAGCGCTAGACTGCAAGAAATCTGCGCCTTCATTGAGGCATGCTGCGCAAGTGTACTTCGGAAACTTGTATTTACGGGTGTGAGCCCTATACTTTCACTTCCTGAGAAATCTTAAAGCCCAAACAAAGTTCTGGTACGCCTGCAAAAGTTGTCAAATTTCGCACCCTAATGTGAACGTATGCTTAGGAAATGTGCAGGATAACGATGTTATGACAAGATATTCGATGGGTAACGACGAAAATGCGAAATATTAACTAAAAATGTTCAGTCTCAGCACTTACCCGAACGGGGTCAGGCTAAACTCGGACTCGGGGATAACTCGGCTTCGCTTTGACGGCGGGATGAGCTGTAATGGTTGTCCCTCTGATTGTACAGTGTTGTCCTATGGGAGCGGCCTGTATAAACTAGCGCTTCGTGTTCTGGCTACTCGCAGTAATGGTCCGAGTTGTTACAACGCGCGCATCAAAAACCTCTTTTGCGCGCATGCAAAATTAGTGTGCGCCTATCAAGCACCTCTAAAACAATCAAAGGCGCTTGATAAACAACAACAAAAACTCCAAAGACCGCGCGTCTCTTCAGCTCAGCAACTGAGGACCGCGCGCTGTCATTTTTGTTTTGTTTGTACAGGATTACGTTAGCACGCACTTTCCTGTCCATTCAGTTAGGCCTCATTTGGTATTATGCAGTGGCCAATAGAATGTGGCGATCACGAACTGCGTGTGAATTGTCTGAAGTAGGGTCGAATTTTTCCCGAGACCGAGTTAGTCTGGAGCCTTCTGGAATAAAAGTCGGTTTTCCTACTATAATTATTTTTCTCAAAATACTCCAAACCGACTCATCATTCCGGCAAACCGCGCCAGCCGGGTGAGTTTCCTAGTGGATTTATTGCAAGAAAAGGAAATGGCGCTAGACGGGTTCTCAAGCACTTACCGCAACTTAGTTTTCACTTTAATGTGAATATCTTTTACGGGAAGTTGGTCCAATGTTCTCTCACAAATACCTGTGATGTCCTATACTTTCTAATAATACTTCATTCGCTCGATCTGCGCACGGTTAATGCACACAGTAGATGCCAATCATACGTTGACCATACTTATGAATATTCATGATTCATGATTGACCTTTTTGTTGATTTGGTTTTTCCTTAACCTTACAAAGAAATTAATGGGGGAATTCACTTACCGCCCTCTAGTGGCCACAATTAGACAGCAGAATAAGAGGACCTGCACGAGCTGCGACAGCCTATTAGTTTCCAGCAACAACTCAGACGCATCCGAGTCTAGAAATGAGCATGGTATGTGCGAGACTCATTCTGTTTGGTTTAAGTAGACAGCAGAATAAGAGGACCTGCACGAGCTGCGACAGCCTAACAGTGTCCAGCAACAACTTAGACGCATCCGAGTCTAGAAATGAGCATGGTATGTGCGAGACTCATTCTGTTTGGTTTAATTGCTCATTCGAGCAAATGGAGCTGTCCGAGAAGGCGAGGAGGATGAAGGAGTGTTCCAACGCAGGAGGGAATTCGGTAAAATTGGAAGTCATGAGGTAAATCGTCAATAATTTCCATTTTACGGTTGTACTCATTTCCAGATTTTAAAATGCCTGTTGTGTTTGTGTAACTATTTTCAACTGTTAACCGATGTATCTCATAATATGAATATGAGACACCTCATTGTGTATCTAAATTATAGATCAATCAAGTCTGCTCCACTTCTTTATTTTATAACTACATTTGCCTCACTGATTTTATTGTTGTGTATCAACACCGTACTCAGCGTAAATCCGTACCGAGGAGTGGGGGGAAGGGGGATGATCAGCGATAGGTGACCATTACATATAATTACGATAACCCCATAACCGGACTTGCGCAAAACGTGGATTTTTAAAGATTTCTCAGACATATTCGTCTACTTTCTTTGCGTGCTTGAAAAATTGACAAAATTGGCTAAAATGTAACGATTTCCTTTTCATTTCTTACAGAAAATAATCATGAAGTATTTTGCGTACAAATAAACGACGTTGTAACATTTTGGATTTTCTGTCGAACCAAGTATAAGGAAACTTGTAGTAATTTGAGCTTGATTCTGTAACATAATTTCCTGTATTTGAGCAATAAACCTTTGGGTAACATCACATTCACAAAACAAATGTGCAATTGTTTCTGTGGAGCTCGAACAAAACGTACGGAGGTGTGTGTCAGATATTCCCATTGCAAAAAGTAATTTGTTAACACCAATATTTCTATGTAAAATCTTATACTGAAAATAACAAAGTCTTTGATTCAGAGTAGATGTATAAGGAACATTTTTAGTCCAATCTAAATTTTGGTTAAATATTTCTTTCCATTTCCTTTCTGATTTAGGTGGTTGAAATATTCTATCACATAGTGTTCGGTGTATATATCAACATATCTTAATTCTTTTTAAACAAATGATATATCGTGTCTTTTTGTTGCGTCTTTATTTCATTATCATTTGCTGACTTCTTTTCAGTATATTTTTTTCACTCTAAGGGGATTGCATGAATAACTAAAAAATACTCTAAAAAATTACAGCAAACACCATTTAGCCCGAAACTGTTCAAAACTTTAAAAAGAAAAAGTGAACCGTCATTACTCAATAATTGTTTAATCTTTAATATGTCCCTTGAAACATTGTTTACTTAAAAGCAATCTAATTATTTATGCAAATTAATGAATTAAACCAGATTACCTGGTTTTCACTAGTTCTACGGATAACTTAGGGGAAAACAATATATTCACACCAAGCCTTAAGAATTTCACTCATAAAATAGCTTTGAATCAAATTGATTTTATTTTCTGTTCCGGCCATATTGCAATACCAAATCATATTGCCCCATTAGTTATCTAAATAATGTTAAAAATTCATTTCCTCTATTTTGATCATTTAATAATTTTTTCACCAGGTGAGTTTAAGTCCAGAAATTACAGATGAAAAACGAAACATCTTTACATGTTATATGGAGGGGAGATCTTGCATTTTCAGGCCTGAAATTCAGGGATAATATGGTGCACACTTTTGGTGAGCTTCTTATAGCTTCTGATATACTAAACATATATAATATTCTACATATTGCAGAGATTCCAACCAATAGAGAAGTGCCTCTGATCCCGATTAATGGTATCATCTCTTCACTAACTTGACTTTAGGACCTTAGTGCCTGTGAGTACGAATCTGCAAAGATTCTATCGTCGCAGATTCAATGTCATTACAGCTTTGCCAGCCGAACGTTAAAACATTGAATGTAAACAATGGCAACAAGTAGATGGAGACCTAGACCATTTTTAAATTTCATGATGCTCAATCTGCACACGGTTAATTAACACGTTTGCTGCCAATCATATGTTGACCATACTTCATGAATAATCATGATTCGGCCGGGCCCATTGATTTCGTTGTTGTTGTTTTTTCCTCAATCTTTGAAACCAATTAATGGTGGCTTCACTTACCGCCCTCATGTGGCCACAATAGACACAGCAGAATTAGAACGCAGCAGCAACAGCATCAACAGCACCAGGAGGCGCACCAGCAGGATGTCACATCGAGGAATTTCGACATTCGACTTCATTCGGTGTCCAAGTTCAAAAGACGAATCCGAGTACAGAATGAGCATGGGATGGTCGAGTCCCGCATTCTGTTTCATTGCTCATTCGAGAAAATGGAGCTGTCGGAGATGGCAAGGAGGATGAAGGAGTGTTCCAACGCAGGAGGGAATTCTGTAGAATCGGAGGTCATTAGGTAAGCGGTCAATAATTTCCATTTTACGGTTGTACTCATTTCCAACTTTTAATATGCCTGTTGTGTTACGTTTAAGTAACTATTTCAACTATGTTACGATGCATCACATATATCATAAACAACATAAGACACTTCATCGTGTATCTTTAGATTACTTTGGTCAGCTCCACTTCTGGTACTTTATAACTTTGGCTCACTGATTTTGTTGCCGGGTAAAAATAGAACCTTTATAGATATGGACTAGTCACAGAGAGAGGGGGAGCGATCCCATTTTTTACATCTGGTTCTCTTTGTAACCATGCAAAGGACATCACCCTGGGTTATCAACCCAGGGCTGCATAAGGCAGATGATTAAATTCAGATTATAATTATCATAATTGGTGACATGAATTGTAATATGTTTTGGGATGCAGTGTCATGGCAATCAGAACGTCTTTTAGAGATCATCATGAATTTTTATTTGACTCAGCTTACTCTCCTGCGAGGGTTACCAAAAATGCTGATTTTTTTTTAAACAATGAAGGTAAAGTTAATGATTGTGGAGTAAAAACCGTATGAGTGACCATTATCTGGTTTATTGTACCTGTCTGAGGTAAGAACGAGATCGCAATGTGAATCATTGTCACAATTTCAAAGTTAAGCGTAGCTATAAATATTTTGATGTGAATTTCTACACAAAATGACGTCAATCAGATTACATGGGAAAAGACTGAAAGTTGTAAAGATGTAAATAGCGCATACTGTTTCTTTGAAGAAAAACTAGTTGAGGTGATTAACAAGCACGTCCCTCTCAAGAAAAACGACCTGGAAACAAGAATCTCCATGGATGACGTCAGATGTATTGGATTTTTACTCACAAGAGAAATTTAAAGAAAAAACTTGCAGTAAAAGTTAGACAAAAGTCTAACTTAGCAGTAAAAGGTTAGGGCGGTGAGTTGACTCAGTCGGTAGCGCGTCTGCCTCACGATCACGCGGCCCGGGTTCGAATCCGAGTCTGGACTGAGCAATGTTGTGTGTAAACATACCGTCCCCTCTAGCAAGAGGCAAAACACTCTGTCCCTCGGATAGGACATAAAATGGAGGTCCCGTGTATGAGAGAGTCACAGCTCATGCACGTAAAAGATCCCGCTTCATTCATTCATCGCAAAGAGCAGGGTGTCTAACCCGGTGAAGTGGTCCCACCTCACATCCAACTGGACCCCATGGAAGACCAGCTTAGTGTAGCTGAATATGGGCTATCCAGCCATCTTCACAGATGGAAAATGAACAACAACAACAACAACAACAACAACAAGACAAAGATTGGAAGGAATGCAAGCGGCTGAGAAATCAAATTGCCACAAAGATCCGCCAAGCAAAGGCTGATTACATAACGAAAAGTGTAAAAATAAGCAAAATAACAATCAACAAATTCGGAAGTCTTGAAAACTCTCATGCCGAGCAAAAAAAAAAAAAAAAAAAAAATACAAAGACGGAGTAATTTCCATATGGATTTGGTGATCATGACTGTATATGGTTTCAAAGGCGGGTGAAGCTTCCACAGAAGTGAATGGTGAGTCTTTGCCTGAACATAGAGAAGACTACTACAGTGTATGATGCCACATGCGTACAACAATATAAGGAAAATATAAGGAGAATTTCAAATATTTTTTGTTTTTTAAAAAAGAAGTGCACATTTCCTCGACTCGTCACTTAAGGGTAATATTATTCCTCCTGCCTTCTGAAAGGGGCAAGTCAAGCGTTCTTTTAATATGCGAGAAAAGTGAAAGTAATAACGTTGAATTTTCTTAATGTTTTCTTTGCATTGTTTTACACATGTACCATCACAAGCTGTAGTAGTCTTCTCGTCCAGCAGTGGCTGAGCAGAAACTTCAAAAATCTATATAAGTTTTGAACGGATCATCTGATTTCCCCCCAATTTTCACTGATGTTTTCTACTAATATTGCTGCATTCACTCAATCCACCTGTCTATGAAGGTGAACTTGTCCTTTAAGACAAAATAGAGTACAGTCTATTATAGTGGTCACCCTGGTGGTCACTTCTGAACATGCATGATCATTTCCTAATGTCATGTAACCGGCAGTTGATTGGATGATGGTTTGCATAAATTATTAAGGGGTGGAACATGCAAATGAAATAGATTGAAATGAACTTAAACTGAGTTGAATTAAAAGCTATTATATTTATCATGTTGTTGCTAGGTGGTGTTATACAAAATTTTCCATAGCACCATGTGCTGCCCCTCAAAATATGGTGCTATAAATAGAATGATTTCTCTCTTGGAAGACAGTCGATACGAGTATTCATGTATTCATCGGTCACTCATTGAGTGCGAGATACCCACTCTTTTATGCCGCTCAAGAACACTTGTGAACTTCATCTAGAAGACAATAAACGACCATCTTTGTACATAATTATATTACATATCTGCTTTGAAGTTCTTTAGATTTATTGTCAGCGTGTGGTAATTGCACGTGAAAGGTACGCCAGTGTGCTGAGAATGCGTCATTGCTGAAAACCATCAAGTTACAAACAGCCTAGATATCCTCTGTATTATTCAAAGGACGTCCACATCATTAAATACAAAAAAGAAGACCCAAGTCCATCAAGCAAACTGACCCCTTCACAAGGAATGTAAATATTTATCATGATGACAATTACGAATTAGTTTGTATTCAGAATGTTGCCTTACCATCAGAGTTCAGCATATTGTTATTGGAAAAACTAAAAAAGAAAAGTTTCTGTTTTTTCATGTTTACAGAAACGTGTGTGTTTATTGTTATTATTATTATCATTTTAGCTTCGAGCTCTTTCACCGCTGTTTCGGAGCAAAACTCTTGCAGACGGAGATGGAGATTGCTTACGATCCACGCGGTGGACCCATGGTGGATTACACCTGCGAAATGTTCGGTGTCGGTGTGGGCGTGTCCGTTACCAGGGCGATGAAGTACAAGGCGGAGTTTGAGAAAGAGGATGCAGAGGACCTTCTGAGAAAGAAACTGAGAGGTGAGTGTCACGTAGAGTTTAGAAGTCAGGAAACTGGAGCGCAGCGAAAAACTTATAATGAGAGTACCGATCCCTGGGACCGATCCTCTTATTTAAGAACCTGTGTCCTGAAATACGTAGCGATGTTGAAGTCATTATGGTCATTATTATCAATGTTTGCAGGGACCTGAACAAATCTTTTCAATTAGAAAATAAAAAGAGGCTAGCAATTTAAAGCATAGCACTGCAGACAGAAAGGACTACACTAAAACCAACGTACAGAAAGACAGACATGACAGACAAACAAACTTTAGTAACTTTATTAACGAACAAACAGAAAAAAAAAACCTTATTGGAGCAGCCTAGAGTGAAGCATGTGCCAATGCAACCACAGTCATGTCAGTTTGTAACTGCACATTTGCACACTGTCGCAGAAGAATGTCAAATTCCTTCTGATCTGTGAGTAGTGGAGTTAAGTTAAGAAATTTAAACGATATTGCTCTTGCGGTCTTGTCATGTTACTGGTAACTTATGGCAAGGGCGAGAATATCTGTACTGACAATTTCAAAAATTGCCCAAACTTTCACACGTCAATCCGTTCCTTGTTTGTTTGGTTGCGTGTTTTTTTTTTTTTTTTTTTTTTTTTTGGGGGGGGGAGGGGGGGGGTAGTGCTTTGACTCAACTGATATTGAAATTGAATGGATGATTTATTAGGTCACAACTGAAATGTTATACACGGAGCCGGCTAACTGCAGCACAGTATCCGCCTAAAAAATCACTTAACCTCAATTTGTTTACCCTTTAACTGCACTGAGTTTTACCGTCTTTATTAGTATTGTTGACACTGTTAATACATGAGCATTATCAATATGATCATGACGAATGAAAGCATCTTGTATGTGCTGTCATAAGAATACAACATGATCTTCTCCAAATTTTATTAAATCCATATAGGAAAGAGACAAAAGTCCTTGCAGAACAGTGCAATGGTGATCCATATTGGAGAAAAAATAAGGAAGTTATGAAATTTAAAGATTTCGGAATATTTCAGAAAACTCATTTTGAGCAGTCGTTATGAATATTCAAATTAGCAAGTTGATGATGTCATGCTCTCACAATTTCTTATTCATTCCATATACGAAAGCGACAATATTCCCATATTTCAAAAGTATAAGACAAAACTTTCAAAACCATGCATTTTTTAAAAGTTAGCTCTGATATATTTTGGTATGGTAATATGCTCTTAGCTGTATTGTCTAAAGATGGATTTTTCCCGAATTTCATTTACAACATTCACGGAAGCTTGTGAGGGCACAGCATCATCAACTCGTAAATTTGAATATTCATAGGGGAAAAAAATCGAAGAAATGTGAAGGTTCAAAATATCATATCTTTCTTATTTCTCATTTGATTTCTGGCATTCTGTTGGATTCTTTTTCCTTTCTTTTAGAGTTTATTTATTTTCAAGGTTTATTTCTTCTTTGACGTTTCCATGTTTGTATTTTCATCTTACAAACAGGATTACACCGTGCAACGCAGAATGCACAGGACAGGTGGTCCCAAAAAGTTCTGCATATCTGGGCGACCTCGCCAGACGTCGCTGAGAAGCTCACTTCAGAGTACAAAATGCTCTGTGAGGATGAATCCTCAACTCATCTCACATCGGAGGTTGTCATCATGGTGACCGTCGTCAACGACGAACATCACTCGATGTTTAAATCACCGAAAACAAAGAAGAAAGGAAAATAGCAACCTCCGATTTTAATGGGCCAGTAGAGAAAGAAAGTCAGTCAGTGTTAAGCCCTGCATGCGTCATGATTCTTATTGTGCACTCTATTGGCAATGAAATCACAGCATCAAGAACTTACGGAAAAATTATCATATCACTTTACACAATGTATAGATGAATCCGACTTCAATGCACTGTAACTTAACCCATTTCATACGGGAACCTGGTGGCCTGTGTATTAAGTCCACGGGAATTTCAGAATTCAGTACGGAATGGGTTAAGGTGGTATCTCTCTGAGCTGTGAATATTTGCAAGCGTAGCGAATTAGGCTATAGGGAATCCCGGGGTTCGTTAACAGTTGTAATCAAATTCATAAATAGTTTTCTTTGTCCTATCTTAAACGGTTTTTCATGTCCCAAAGAAATTTTGAACATGTTGAAGAAAAAACTGTTTACGACAATGAAAACTGTTTGTAAATTTAATTGCACTACCTTTTTTATTTACGACGTTGATTACAACTGTTAATGAACCCTGGTCTAAACCCTCTCAGTGAGATACCGCCTTTATGGCGGCCATTAACTGGGAGGCTTCCAAAGAAGAACAAAACACTTTCAATGCTTATGCAATGAGCCAGATGCGTTGCTACGTCAGTACATGAATAATCTTTTGTTAGGCATATTTTAAGCCCCCAGTTATCATTATCATAAAGGAAAAAAAAACAGTCTTTGTATTTGATCGAAAAGAGAACCTGAAACAAGATGTGTACTGTGTACCTTACTGTTGTTTAAATATCAGTATAAATGGTTATTACCAATATTTCCATATGTAGCAGTTTGACACTAAGGTCTTGTAAACCTGCTTGGCGGTTGCCTTATTCGGTGCAAAAAAAAACCAAAAAACCACACAACTCAAAACAAGAAGCTGCGCTGAAGATGTAGAAGTCTGTATACGAGTAGGTTTATACTACGTGATATTTTGTACTATTTTACATATCCTTTTTTGTATGCTTGTACGTATAAAAACTGTGCAATCTCCATTGCGTTTTTCTTTCAGTAAGTTCTGAAATGGCTGATAGTTAAGTGACCTTTTAAGCTTTATGCTCTCCTATAGTGTAAAAGTAGGATTTTTAATGGAGGTCTGTGTTTAAGAATTCTTTGTCTTCCTCCATGTATAAACAGAGACGACACTGGCTAACTTATTTGCAGTCTCTCGCGTTTAGCATGGCCAATTTCGATAGTCTATTTATAGTATATAGTTTGATTTCACTATCTCGCAAAGCGTGTATATGTTCTTAACAGTCTTTCAATAGTAGGTATCGTGTAAGTATAGTAATATCAAAGCTTGTAATACGCTTGATTTGTCAAAGGACCAAAGGAAAATATTTTTCCCGATGTGACTTGTCACTATTCTTCAGGAAAACTGCCAGTGCTTAATGGACGTGGATATAGGTATAGGTGAATAAAATCAACACCTCGTATACTGAAGCATGATACCATTTATGAATGCATTTTTGTCCTTATATGCATTTATTATTATGCAACGTACTTAACTTTTCTAGCGTAATGAAAGAGCACTTGACTTACCTCTAAAAGCAGTGGGAATACCCATTGTTACGGTAACAAGTCTATATAACTTCGGGGGGGGGGGGGGGGGTTTCATGCCAAATACATTTTGTAGAATTCACCGTATCATGTTGTCCAAAAATAATATCACGAACTGTAGAAGTCTTCTTATCCAGCAATGATTAGTCCTTTCCGATTTTCCTCAGACTTTCACTGATGCGTTCTATCAGTATTTCTGCTTTCACTCAATAATCATATTCACATCTTAACTGGTCTTTGGTTTCCTTTGATACAAGTGTGACAGTGAATTGATTACAAATGATGTCGTAGAATGCCAGGTGTATAGTTAAAGCTTTTTGACATGTCTATCTCAGCGGCATTTTGGTCTGTAAAAGCCAATATGGAATGATATGGAGATAATAGACAACGGTGTAAGGCATAGGGATAGTTATGATATAGTCATGTGGTATACGATAACATGCATTAAAAGTGAAATAGAATGACATGAAATGAAACATAATTTGTCGTTATGATTGTGATGTCAATATAACGTTTCGAAAACATATTTGTTGATTTCAAAATCATAGTACTTCTATGTGTAGACACGATGATAGGGGACTGTAAAATAGACAGGAACAACGGAATGATAAGTTACGAGATTGTACTGTATATAGAATGAACGTAGCAAATGATTTGTACATTCAATATTCTTTGCTGAAATGTGAAATGCTGAACCGAATTGAACTGAAATTGAATGAAGTGAAATATTTTTGTAAAGAGTGTATTATTTTACAATTACAAAAAAAAAATACAAAGTACTGTATATGGAGAACTGTAAAGAAACAATGCAATATATTTTAACATAGTGAAAAAAAAACAATGACCAGCAGAAATAAATAAACGTACGATTATTGTAAAATGTGTGCAATCAATTTCGTACTTGGGAGACGTTGGTGCTGAGTTGGTGCAGAGAGGTGGGAAGAGACCAACTCCCTGGTTGGTGGCCGGTGTGGCTGGCTGTGCAGAGAAGAGGGCGTCACGTCTATGTGATGTATTGGGAAAGATGCTGGTAGCTTACATGGGTGCGTTGATTGTCAGTGTAGTGTGTGTGTGTTGAGTGAAGTGTGGTTCAAATAAAATATATTAGGTTTTTTTTTTCTCAGTTAGCAAAGTGGGGAAAGACACCAGATGGTGGACTGCACTTACTCAGAAGAAGAAGAAGAAGAAGAAGAAGAAGAAGAAGAAGAAGAAGAAGAAGTGGTGTCACGATTTTTCTTCTTTCAAGCAAAACTTTTCACTTTAGTCAAACATTGTCGCAATCATAACTGGTACACTCCAAAATTCAAGTTGCTATGGTAATATCTACACTTTTAAATTGCTATGACAGTAGCATTGACATTGATGGGTCTAGTTTGAGAAAACATGCACCCATGTGATGCGCAAAAGATAGGGAAATTTGTAGCATTGAAACTTTTATCTTAAAAAGTTTTTTTTTTCATCTGCAAATGGTAGATAGTGCCTTTAAAAGAAAGAAAATGCGACACCTACGGTGTATATGCATGTACGTCCCTGTATGTTTTTATGTTCTTATTTACAATCACATTACTTTAAAAACAATATATTCAATATCGCATTTTGCCGATACAATTACATTTTAACAGAAGTAATACAAAATTGTACAAACATACATATTAATCTGAACCATTGTTTAAAGTGATTATATTAATAATCAGAAAACGGATTAGAAACATATTTAAGACAACTTTGTACAAAGAGATGTGGGTCACACAATAAATTGAACTTACAAAAGAAAAAAGTAAAGTAACGGGTGCACACACACACACACACACACACACACACTTTTCATTTCATTTCATTTCATTTTGTTGTTTCTGCATGGTACAAATAATCAACTATGTTCACTTTCAGAAATATACAGCTGGTTCATTATAATTCATTGCTGATTTTGCACATGAGAGATAAACAAAAATCATGCTCATAGGAACACAGACGCTCGGGCACACAAAGGCAGGAGAAACGACAAAAGACATTGGGAAGGGGCAATGAGAGAGAGAGAGAGAGAGAGAGAGAGAGAGAGAGAGATGGAGAGAGAGGGAAAGAAGGAAGGATGGAAAGAAGGAAGGAAGGACGACTGTGGAAAGGAAGCAAGGATCAGCAGGAGCACATGGCGAGCAATACACATTACCAGACGCCATTCACTGACATGGGAACAGTAATAGACATCAGATAGATAGTGCAATTGAACTAATGGACAAAAAAAATGCAAGTAACAACATAATCAAGGCATCACTTAAAAAAAAAAAAATGTCCAGACTAAAAGCAAGGTAATGTGACTCTACCCACCTCCCCCCCCCCCCACACACACACACATATGTGGCTTGTAAAAGTAAAAGTAAAAGTAATTTAACAGCCTTATCATGTGAAAGTTCCATGAAACAATGAATATCAATAAATCGACAGGCAGGATGGGCTTTCACAGTTTCATCGAAAATAGAGAAAAGGGAGGGGAAATGAGTAAAAACATCCTAGATAGTTTGGTGTACGAAGGATGTATCCCGGGCACTTTTACCTACTCCTTGTATAAGGCGTGTGTGTGTGCGTGTGTGTGCATATCTGTGTGTGTGTTTGTATTATTCATGTTGTTGTTTTTTTACAGAAAGAAGAGAGGAAAAAATAATAATTAGATAATTGATTAGAGAATTAATTATGCATCTCAAAAATAAATATATATTACAGTAAACCTACGCTGTTGTAAGGAATTCAACAAAACATACACACAATTCAAAGAAGCAAGAGAAGAGTATAATTTCATGTAAACTTCAGCACAATATTGAATCAATTAATTGCTTTACAAATTTAGTGCACAAGAACATACCTCAAAACATCTGCAAAATATCCTGATTATTCTACTCTGATAATACGTAAAACGATCAAAGTCCATTCTCAGGGAATCCCCAATCCCAAATACACCTCGCGAATTTCATGATCATAGGCCAGTCAGGAGTGTTCTGACAACTGCAGTTTACCCTGAATTCAATTGTTGCCGTTTTTATCTTTTAGTGACATGTTACGATTGAGTGCCGCTGTTCATCGAGGGTAACCGCAACTCGCACATTTAACACACATCGCCCTCTTGCGGCAAGACCTATAAAGAGACCTACTAACCGGATCATACCAGTCGGCGAAGGTTTTCGACTTGAGTCGGTTTTCAAGGTGAAAAGTCTCATTCTGTCGGAGACTAAGCATGGAATGGTCATAATTAATATGCCAGTTTGACTCTTTTAAACCTTTCCAAGAAATTGTTCTGTCAAAGATGGCGGAAAAGATGATGAAATTGCCCAAACGCTGGAGGGAGTTCGGTCGAGTCGGAGGTTAGGAGGAAAATGTTCAATAATGTCCGTTTTATTGTTTTTCAATTCAATTCAATTCAAACTTCATTTCATTTTTCGAAAAGAACATAAACATTTAACTTTCTTTGGTAACAGAGAATAAGGTTGCATAATCAAAACAAAGTAAATTGGGAGCAATAAAATTTGGAGCCTTGGTACCTGATACGTTGTAATGAAAATTGACTGACTGAAGTGATAAAGAAGATATAAAATTACGCCAAACATCGAAAAATGGAGGGACCCACTAAAAAGACGATGCTTGTAGAATGCCTCAGGTACAGAATGTCAATAGAAAATGAACTGATACAAAAAGGGGAAAAAGGCTGGGATAATAAAGTCAGAAAAAAAATCTTTTACCCTGGATATATACTCACTTCATTTTCTTTTTTCATTCGTTTTTTCGATCATTTTTCCCTCGCTCATACATTATTAGTAAAAGGTACTAATGTAAGCCTCCTGCTGTTTTACCGATAACCCTTTCGTCAATTTTGCCATTCTTATGCTGCAATCTAGCGACACATGCTTAAAGACCGATGTGTAAAGTAGTTGTGGAACGGATGTTAATGAGAGTTTTCGCCGTGTCTAAATGCATGATGCACGGACAACTTCTAGAACATCACTCTCCTTGGTCAACCTCGTTCCTTGTACCTCTATGTTTGAACGTATACATTATTTTTAGGATGTGTTTATAAAAAATAAAAATGTAGCTGTATATAGCTCTTCTACCGCTGCAGACGGAGATGGAGATTGATTATTATCCCCACGGTGGATCAATCGTAGATTACACACATGCGTCATGTTCGGTGTCAGTCTGGGCGTGTCCGTTACCAGGGCGATGAAGTACAAGGGGGACTTTGAGAAAAAGGATGCAGAGGAAGAAACTGAGAGGTGGGCATCAGGTAGAGTTTAGAAGTTAGGAAACTGGAGCGCAGCGAAAAACTTAGAATGGGAGTATCGATCCTAGGGACCTGTGTCCTGAAACACGTACCGATATCGAAGGCATAATATTAATGTGTACAGGGACGTGATGATGATTTTTTAATTGAAAAAAAAAAATAACAGTAAAAACAGCGAGTAATTAAAAGCATAGCAGTGCGGCACATTAGCCGGAAAGGTTCACAAGAAAAGAAGTATTATGCTAACAGACAGACAAAAAACACTAACAAACAGAAAAAAAGCAGAGTAGAAGTGAAGCATGTGCCAATGCAATCACAGTCATGACAGTCATACTCATTCTTTCAAATTTTGTAACTGCACATTGTCGTGTTATTGCAAGGACTTGAGTGTCTGTACTAAAAATTTCCAAAATTGACACGATTTTTACATATCCGTCCCTTGTTTGGTTGGTTGCTTTTATTTTTGGGAGGAATTTTGTGTTTTGACTGGTATTGAAATTGAATGGATGATTCATTAGCTCACAATTGGGACGTTACTGGGCACGCTGAGTCAGCTACCTGCAGCACAGTATCAACCTAGAAGAATTAATTGGAATTTTTTTTTTTGGACGTTTGTTGTTATCTATGCTATTGCCCAAAGCGTCTAGGAGTTGAATTTCCGTACGTTACATTTGTTCATATACGTCACTCTATTCTTCATCTTTTTTTCAGGCTCTAAAATATTACTCTTTTTTTCTCCACGACATGCTTCTGCAGAAGATCGCTGTGCGTTTTTGTTTTTTGTTTTTGTCTTCTCTTTGTTAGTCTTGTCCATTCCGTTTTGTCCCGTACTGTCTTTCCTTCAGTAATTGTTTTATTGTCTAGTCTTGTTTCATGTTTGTTGGCGTCTATGTAAGTGTATTTAATCAGTCAATCTAATTTCAGTGGGCTTCCAGACTTCTTCCACTTCTTCTTTTTTTTTTTGGGGGGGGGGGGGGGGTGTATTTACGATGCTTCAATTTATCTTTCCATCGATGTTCTTTTCAAAAGGGGCCCATATTCTCCAAGCTCTGTCTTTTTAGTGGGTCCCTCTATTTTTCATGTACTTCACTTCTGCTTCTTTTCTTTTTTTTACTACAATGTATAATCACTCTAAGGTCCTCACTTATTGAACAGTCTTTTCATTTCACAATGTTCTGTTTACCTACTCTCTGTTATCAAAGGAATTGAAACATATATGTTTTGTCGAAAAATGAAATAAACTTTGAATTGAATTGAAGAAAAAAAAATCACTCAACCTCATGTACCCTTGACTACACTGAGTTTCACCGCTTTTATTAGTGTTGTTGACAATGTATATACATGAGCATTGTCATTATGACCATCACGAATTAAAGCGTACTGTAGTGTGCTGTCATTAGAATACATTTAATAAGATCTTCTTTCAAAGAAGAAATCCACTCTAAAATTTTATCAATTCCATAGGAAAGGGGGGGGGGAATCCCTGGAGAATAGTACAAAAATGACCCAAATTGAAGAAAAAAAAATGAAGAAGTTATGAAATTTTAAGATTTCGAAATTTTTCAGAAAACACTTCAAGATTCAAGATTCAAATTCATTTTCACTAACATCAAAGAAAATAAAGAAATTATATACAATGTATATGCACAGGATATTTGTAATAATTACATAAAGAGTATAATACAAGTTAACCAAGGATGGGGATGGAAATGGAGGATCCCACTAAGAATGAAAGCAGTCTCTATGAATATTCAAAGAAGCAAGTTGATGGTGTATGCTCTCACAATTTCCTATTCATTCCATATACGAAAATTACAAAAACCTCAGGTTTTAGCTGTATAAATACAAAATTGCATTAAAACCATCCAAAATCTAGGAGAAAAAATGTTAACTCTGATATATTAAGGTATGGTAATATGATCTTACCTATATATATTAGTTAAAGATGAAATTTTTCCAGGTTTCTGTCATTCTTTTTTCTGGGTGGGGGGACACTTTTTTTTACTCTTTCTTTTAGAGTTTATTTATTTTGAGGTGGATTTCTTCTGCAACGTTTCCATGTTTGTGCTTTCATCTTTCGCAAAGGATTAGACCGTGCAACGCAGAATGCAAAGGACAGGTGGGCCAAAAGGAGTCTGCATATCTGGGCGACCTCGCCATTTGCAGATGTCGCTGAGAAGCTCACTCTTGTATACAAAAAGCTCTGTGAAGATGAATCCTCAACTCATCTCATATCGGAGGTTTTCATCATGGTCGTCAACAACAAACATCACTCGATGCTCAAATAAACAAAAAAGGAAAGACGAAAGGAAAATAACAACCTTCGCTTTTGATAGGCCAACAGAGAAATTAAGCTGTCCGTCATGACTGTATTGATATGATGTGAGCTAACGCCCTCTATTGGCAATGAAATTACTGCAGCAAGCCCTTTCGGACAAATTATCATAATTATCACACATTTATGTAGCGTGTGTGTCAAGTGAAGTGTAGTTCAAATGATAATGAGAACCGCACTTCCATCACTTCGGGGCACTCTGGACGGTAAAATCCAGCCTCTCCAATACAAGGTGTTCGACATCACTTCTCTGGCAAGGATCGACCCACCATGCCCGTGAGGACTAGTCTGCTATAATCACGACACAAAGACATAAAAATCATCACAGCAATCGTGCTGTGCAATATTTCCGACACTTTTTTTTAAATCCTAGCACATTGTAATGGCTCCCTTCACGCCAAGCCTTTTTGTGCGGCCAAAGGCCAGAGGGGGCGCTATGCAAGTTTGACTTGTATACAGGATGATTGGAAAGAGTCACAATCCTGGACTATAATGAAAATCTTTGTCTTTATTTTAGCTTTGTTTTATTTGTTGATATCTTGAACAGGACGAAAATAGAGGTGAAATATACTAGCATGTAAGTATGATTAGTATCAAATTGAATTTGTAATCGTTGGGATGGTAACTATAAATTAGTTAAAGTGACCACAGTTCCGGTTGAGGGGAGTATTCAGGTTTATAATATTCCTAAGTGAGATAATGAGAAACCTCTTATGAAATATGAAAGAGTATGTAATATTTAAGAAGGAGTCAACGTTTATTGGATGAAAATTGGTTTCAAATGGCCGAGCTAGATATCAAAACAAAAAGCGGTAATAATAAAAAGCGACAGGCCACGACTTTTATCAGGATCTCTTTGTTTCACCTATAGTTTTTGGATATTTCAATCATATCAAAACCGATTTTCATTAAATAAACTTTTGATTTCCCTTAGAATTGTATGGTCTTTGACATCTAATAGAGTGGTTTCTGAATACCTCGCAACACATTAAAAGTTACATTCTTACCTCAACCAGAATTGTACACACCCTTTAACACTCTGTCATGCTTGCCCATAAGTTTGTGTGAGATTTGTAGGCATTTGACTATTTCTATTTGCACACAGAGAGTAAAAGAATGGGGCGCAAATATAACTGTGTGATTGAAAGAATGTAGCAATATTACTAGACACTGTATTTAAAAGTTTGACTAAAATCGGACAATTCATTCAAAATCCCGGTTCGAAAGCTATGCACTGTTAAAGTTCGTGTTCAGCCATAGCCTTTTGCAAAGGCAGCTCACTCTAATCAGGGAGGTGGTCACCTCCCTCCTCTAATTTCGGCACACGTACACAGAGAAATCTCTTCCCACCTACCAGCAGAGAGCGATGGACTCACACATCCAACGAGCGACCGGCGAGCTGCGAGAGTATAGCTCCCAACCGATCACTGTGTGCGCGCGAGTCCATCGCCCGCCGTATGCGAGTCCATTGTTACTGCCGTACATTGATCCAAGGAGCTTGTTTGAAGCTCATCGATTGATTTAAATAAGAAAATATATATCTGAAAGAGGTAAGTCGAAGCGGTCTTCAATCGGCCAAGATATCTATAGTGAAAATAATGACGTTGATTTTTTTTAACATTCTTTTGATACTGTTGTAAATTACGTCGTTGTACGTGAAATCAAAAGGTGTTGTAATCTTCTCATCCAGTGACACCTATACACCAAAACTTTTAATGGTCCAATTTTTATCAAATTTGCTGATGTGTTCTAATTAATCTGCTGCATTCAGTCAAGCCACATGTTAATTGGGGTTACATATCCCTTTAACATGATTATGAATCACTGTGAGGACAAACCTTGACACTACTGACTTCAAATCTTTGCTCAGAGCTGCTCTCTTACCATCTGAGGAATCAAAAGATTAAACCCAAATATTTATGTGAATAGAGAGAATGCAGCAATGTTAACAGAATACATCAGACAGCAGAGTTTGAGGAAGGAAAATCGGACACTCCGTTCTTCAATTTTTAAAGTTTCGGTGCTGCCGCTGCTGGATGAGAAGACTGCAACATGGACAAGCATGGAAACAAAATATAAAGAGGATTTAACAGAATTTAGTTTTTCTGCTATGATAATAAATACAACAACACTTACCTCATTCAGAAAAACAGGAGGAATTATATTACCCTCAATATAATGTCAGTGTCAACAAGAAGGAAAGTGTATGTTTCATTCATTAAAAAGAACATTTTGTGGAAAAAAAATGTGGTATTATGTGTACGTATGTATGTGTATTTTCCTATATGTCCATTTAGAAAGATCATAATTACTCTCTAAACTCCTTAGCTTGAAAATCAGTCTATAAGATCACGGTGGTGAGGGATCGATACAAAGTTAGATTGAGAAAATGAATGAATCTATTTTTCTTTCTTTTGTTGTTGTTGAGATTTTCAATTCAATATTAGATTGGTTCTCTCACCTCAATCTAAAGAATTTAGAGAGTATTATGACGTTATTGACAGGGTAAGTACTGGTTAGGCTTAGTGTATGCTGCAATTATTATAGTACCCGGGCTTCATAGGCTATTTTCTAATCAAGCTAATCTTCCGTCTCCCGATTTCCATTTCCATTCATTCGCATTCACTCACAAATATGCAGCGAATCACTATACGGTCCATATGGATTGATGACCTTTATTTATTGATTCTAACGTTGCAAAGACTAGAACACTAAGTCTTCTTTAACTTCCTATTTGATTCATTTCCATCACTAAAATAACACTGTCTGATTTTCTCACCAAATCGAAGAAGAAGAAGAAGAAGAAAAAGTCACATTGTAATGTACATAGCTGTAGTTAGGAGTACAAAAAGTAAGCAGGACTAGAAGGAGAAATAGAAGCAGAGATAGAAGTAGGTTGAAAAAAAAATGTATTTAACAGCATCCCTCTTTCTTTTCAGCAGCTCGCTGTTGTGTCTGCCTTCTGAAACCACACACACGTATGTGTTTCTAAATCAGACCAAAACGTGGCGCTATTCAAGATGAAATTGTTTCTGCAGCAACAGGCAGGGATTACAAATCGGCACTCGATTTTACGGCACCCAAAAGTTTTTATCTCACAGTATCAAACCAATTCTTATTTGTCAGTTTGTGTTTTACTCTAAACATTGCCTTAGACTTAACGCATTATGTCTATATTGCATCTTTCATTTTCATCATGAAATATGTCACTTATTTAGGATATAGATTTAATAAATTCAATGCATTGTCTGCTATTGAATAAATTAAATGTAAATCAGTATACATGTATTGTCATTCATTATAGTGCTGTTGAAAACAAATTTGGTTCATCTTTGAATTTATTGTACCAGATGCCTACTTTTACCTGGTTTCATTCTATGTTTCGATAAAGCGAAACTCATAATGTAAATATTTTGTAGTTTGTACAACTTATAAGAAAAGGATTTGTTCTTGATTTTTTTTTTTACAAATGCATTAATCATGCAATATTATTCTATTACATAATTCAATTCAATTTTAGATCCAAATCAAATTTCAGTCCCAATATTAAACTTTTCCTTATACACAATCATAAAATCATATAATTAAACAAAAATACATAGACATACACATGATTATGTGAATGTTTGTTCAAAATCATTACATTTAATAGAAAAGAGAGGCCCCGGTCAAAGGCAAGCTTGTAGGGATATGGGCCACTCAAATGTAGCGTATACAAATGAAACAAAAGGAAAGTAAAGGAAGGAGACGCACACACGGTCACAGACGCTCGGGGAAACAGAAAAACAAGAAAAGACATTGGGAAGAGCAGGGCAACTGGAGAGAGAGAGAGAGAGAGGGAAGGAAGGAAGGAAAGAAAGAAGGAAGGTTAGAAAAAAAGGAGAAAGGACTATGGAGAGGAAGCAAGGATCAGCAACAAACCACTCTCCCTTGGGCACAGTAATTGACATCTGATAACTATAATTCAAATAAGCTGATAAAACAAACAAACAAACAAAAACATGTTTCAATTGATATTGTTTATACAATCCGAATAAAACTGTCTTTATTTTCGTTTGAATAAAGCATGACCTGGTATGCATTTTTAAATGGACAGTACAGTACTGGTTGAGGCGAGGATTCAGCTTGTAACGTTTTGCGAGATACTTATAGAGCCACTCTATGAAATGTTACAGGGGATGGCTAGTAACTGATCAATGGGAATCAGTGGGAATGCTGGGGGATGATTGTTCCAATCCTCGTGGGATTCATTTAAGAGTACATTATGTATCTATTATTGTGTGAAAATTATTTGCTTCAGAATGGTCTCATATTCAAGAATGGTCTCATATTCAAGTAATGTGCAGTTTAATGTTTCCAGGTTAGCATGCCTGTACAGTGACGGGTTGATCGTTAACAGCCCGTTATACGTTAATAATCCAACTGAATAAACTGAATAACATTCACTAGTTACAAGATGAATTTCTGCGAACTAGATTTCCGCATATCTTTTCACACATTAACGGTGCATGGAGTAAAGCTTTACTCGAAAATCAGTTATTAGTCATTAATAGCTGTCAGTTTTGTGTACGAATTAAATAATGTTTTAGATATTCATGAAATCTATAAGATTTGCTGTAATATAAATGAACCTGCTGGAGGAAGCACCACATGAAATCAAATTTCTGCAAAACCTTTGTTGCATATTGTTATTCGTAATATAGCTGGGCGCCACTTTTCTCTCTCTCTCTCATTAAAAATCTTTGAATTTGACATTGCTGTGGTGGCCCGAAAGAAAAAGAAATGTTGAAATCTATGTCAGATGTCTGTTGCTCAATCACGCCACTAAAATATGGAATTGGAACTTTGCTGGCCCGACATAAATTTTTAGTGGCCCCGGGCCATCGGTCAACCGCTATCGTCGAGCCATTATTTTGTGATACACTTATGCGCTATTTTTTATTGGGCATAGCTGAGTTCATTCAGTGTAATTATTAGCACATGCTGGGGAAAGAATGAGAAATTGCACAGCGACATTTACTCATAGGGAAACCCCCACGAATCAGCAGCGATTGGCACAGGCCGGCCATACGCACACTGACGACCTCTGCCGGTGTCGCCATGTCACTCTGCCCTGAGCTATGCAGCATCGTTTCGTCAACGGCGATAGTGTGCGTTGCATCACGGAAGTAAACTGGTATACTGTATTATTGTCATAATTATATGTACGTGGCGAGCTAACCAAGTGCAAGTACATGAACTTCCCTGATTGCAATTGCGTTGCATCAGACTAGTGTTTGCGTCTTGAGCTAAGCGGAGGACTTAGTATCGCACTTTTCATCCTCGTGATAAGATTTGACTGTCTGAGCTATAGGACTATATGTAGCCTACTTGCACTTTTGGAGAGACATCAATAATAAAAAACTTGAGATCTCACCAACATTCTACGAACTACAAGATGACCACGGTGCGACGACAGATAAAGTCTTCTGCGCAGAAAATTTTATACTGGTACTACCCTTGGCGGGCATTGCTCCTTTGGCGATTGAGAAGTCACATAATCTGCCCAAACTCAATAGCGATGTCTAATATTGCATAAACCGAATAGGGCGGACAAAAAAATGTAAATAACAACGTAATTACGTCATCATTTTGGAATACCAAGATTTTTCACACTCTATAAGCAAGGTACAGCTATGGTGACTACCCTAATCGCCCCCCCCCCCCACATACACACACACACACACACACATTTGTGGCTCGTAAAAGAAAAAGAACGAGAGAGAAAAAAAATGGAAAAACAAACCCAAATACTAATGACTTTTCGTCCTTAGATTCCTCAAGTTTAAGCAGGGAGATGGGATCCCGCCTCCCTACTCTAAATTTAAAGGGGGGGGTGTATCATGACCCTTATTGACCGCGTTCAGTCCTCATTAAAAAACAAACAAATACAAAATATAAACTTTCCACATCCTCTGATACCGACAATCTAGCTACCTTTCATTTTACTCTGTTGTATAAAGTGTGTTATGAGTGTTGTGTGTTGGTGTGCTTGTGTCTGGGTGAATTTGCGTGTTTTCATCAATTAATCTTCCGCAAGTTAATTTTTTTTCATGAAGAATTGAACAAAATATTAAAAGAATCAAAGAAACAAGATAAAGGTATATTTTCATGTAATGCTGCAGCACATTGATTCATGTGATTATAGTTCATAAATGAACAGCGCATTTATATTTCACAGATATTACATGTGGTTGAATAACCAGAAACTTCGACACAACATAAACTTGCTTTAAAGAAAGGTATTTAGCAAAGTCTTCTTTCATCGCTTCCAATAATAGATAAAAACAATAACCCGAAAGTTCCAATAGGACTACCAAAATGGTTCCAAGACATTTGGTCCTGCGAAAATAGCTCCCATTTAATGTCTGCATGCTAACCTAAACATAATTTCTTCCCATAAATTTACCTCTAATCCTCACCCTCATCCTCATAGTTATGTAGGTGCCTTGGTGAAAGTGAGACCGACTACTCACCTTCCATGCCATAGAAAGCCCTAGAATTCAACTTTTGACTCACTCCACAAAATTAATGCTGATGATTGGAGACGGAGAGGCAAATGTGAAGACGTGATCTGTATGCTAATTCAACTCAGTGTGGATATATATTATTGTATTCCATGTAAATCTTCTTCTTTCTTTCTTTCTTTTGTGTTTATGAAGACCTGCCTCGGTGGGCGAATTACTTCAAAATATTCGTGTATGCTTTGAGTATTAATTAATGAAAACATCATAATGCTAATTGCTTTGCAGCTATGTTACACCTGTTATATATTACGATTCATTAGAAGCGCAATGTCCTGCTTAGCATAGCGTTTGAAATTCACGTGGATGTTAGGCTTGCGAACAGAGAAGAGACTAAAGTTTAATTGTTCGTGTGGATCCTACAGACTGTGGATTTATCCGCCACTTAAACTGGAAAGATCTAACACTTCCCCGGCTGTTTCGTCTCTCGGATATTATTATATTCCCTTATGTTTAACCCTATAAAGCCCAAGGGGAGGCACATTGTGCCCCCCCCCCCTACCAGATTTTCATTTGCCACTCCTTCGCCCTTTATCCGATTTCAACCAAATTTGGTGACTTTTCCTAAGATCTTATTGCGAACATTTTGATATATAATTTAGCTATATTTGATGTTGCTGGTTGCCATGGTAACCATAAACTGACAACCATGTCAGTCAGATTTTCCATCTTTTTTCTGTTCCCATTTTATTTAACAGCATTACAGTGGATGAAATGGTTGTTTCTTGGCTGAAATTTGTTGAAGGAGCAAAATTTGAAGTAATTATGGTCCTGGAAAATTTTTCTTATTATTTCCTTTGTTTTTATGAGACAAAGGCATAAAACAATAGATATGATAGAGATAATTGAAAAAAAATAATATTTTCTAAAGATTGCCCTTCTATTTTGTGTTATTTTGATTCCCTCACCCAAGTTATGCCTCTAATATCATTAGTTTATCATATTATCAATTTGCAATCTTTAAATTCCACTATTATGCAAATATGAAGTGTCATAACTATACATGTACCCATCAGAAACATTTCATCTCAGGTGTCATAATGTATTATTATGTTGACATGAATAGCACCCCCATGTGGTGACCTTGAGAAATTTCAACTGTAACAAATCATAAGATTCCACTTGCTTATCATTTGTGACAAATATGAAAATGATTGGTCAACAATAAGACATATATAAAGGGGATAAAGAAATTATACAGAAAAATCATGTTTTAAGCATATTTCCTATGTATTTCTTTATATTTTGGAAAATAGCGCCCTCCATGGGTGACCTTGAGAAAATTCAAATGTACGGTCATGTAGAGTTTGAGTTACTCTACCCATGTGACAAATATGACGATGATACATCAAATAATAAAAAAGTTATATAGGGGGGGACACAATGTGCCCCCCCTTGGGCCTGCGAGGGGTCAAAATAGCTTGGGCTTAATAGGGTTAATGTGCATGCGGTTGATGCACATCTTTGCTGTCAAGCATACGTTGTCCGTTCTTCATAAATATTCATGAGTACGCCGCGCCCACGGGGTTTTTTGTTGTGGTTTTTTTTTTTCTATCCTAAAAACCGATAAATGGGGGCTTCACTTGCCGCCCTCTTGCGGCAACAATTAGACAGCGCAAACGCAGGTTCTGGACCAGATCGAGTCTCGTCGAAGTTGCGCAAGAGGGTCTCGCGAGACCAAGTGTCATCATTCTACCTTGGAAAAAAATTCTCCATTCGGCTCCCGCCAGTTTGTGAGTTGATAAGACGCATCCAAACCCAGAATGAAGATGGGATATTCGAGACATCTATCTGGTTCTCTTGTCCATTCCACCAGATGGAGCTGTCAGATAGGGCGAGGGAGATGGCTGAGTGTAAAAATGCAGGTGGATCTTCGATACAATCGGAAGTCATGAGGTAAGTGGTCAGTAATTTCTATTTTACGGCTGTACTCATTTCGAACTTTTGATGTGCCTGTTGCGTTACGTGGTTGTAACTATTACAACTATCTACCGATGTATCACATTATTATAAGACACTTCTTTGTGTATTTGAATTATCGTCTAGATCAATTTAGTCTGCTCCACTTTCTGGTACTGTAAAACCGCTTTGGCTGACTGATTTTGTTGCTGGGTAAAAATAGCCCCCTTGCAGAGTAATTATTAATGGACTATAAATAGTCGGAGAGAGAAAGAGAGTGATCGCACTTTTCATTTACATCTGGTTCTCTCTGTAACCATGTAAAATACGTCATCCTGGGTTATTAACCTAGGGTTGCAGAAGGCAGATAATTTATAGTAAATTTAGATTATATTAATGGCGACATGAATTGTAATATGTTTTGAGATGCAGTCTCGTGACAATCAGAACGTCTTTTAGAGGATCATCACGAATTATAATTCGACTCAGCTTGTAAACTCTCCTACGAGGGTTACCAAAATACCGAAACTATTTTGTATTTGATAATGACGAACAATGGAGGTTAAGATAATTATTGTGGAGTAATATATCAATAGAAGTAGGGGTGCATTGTTTAATGCACCTGGAGGAGAACGAGTTCGCAATGCGAATCGTTGCTACAAGTTACGCGTAATTATAATTTTTTTGATGTGAATTCTTACATCAATGGTGTCAATCATATAACATGTTAAAATATTGAAAGTTGTTAAGATGAAATAGTAGTAAATAATAATAATAAGAAATATTCATATAAAGCGTAATACAAAAGCGGACACTGTATCTTTTAAAAGAAACTATGGTACGGATTATTAACAAGCACGTCCCTCTCAAAAAACAATGGATAAGGAAACAAGAACCTCCCATGGATGACATCAGATAATCATCTTTGCCCATATTCATAAGAGAAATTTAAAGAAAACACTTGCAGAAAAAGCAAAGTTAGACATTAATTGGAAGGAATACGGCTGAGAAATCAAATTTGTCCAAAGATCCGCCAAGCAAAGGCTGAATGCATAACCAAAGTGTAAAACAAAGCAAAAATAACAAGCAATAACTTCGGAAGTCTTGAAAATCCCATGCCAAGCTAATAGACCTATACATGTATAAATGCCTCTAAAAATCTGAATTTAGGAATAATTAGCATACACTGACTCAGTAGCTCCATGCGTATACAAGCATACATGTATACACACACACACACACACACACACACACATATGTATATATATACTAATATATAGTAATACTATTGATGAGGAATATTGTGTAAGGCAACATTTTTGTATGCCATGCGAACAAAAAGCTGAAAAAGTGACACGAATCTCTTACTTTTCCATAATTGCAGTTATTGACCATCAGCCTGATGTGATTCAAAGAACGTTCGTATGATTACCACAAAAAAAAGAAAAAAGAATCAGACCCAGGTCCATCAAACAAACTGACCCCTTCTCAAGTAATAAAGATATAATATTTTGATAACAATGTAGGGGTACGCAAATTTGTATTCACAATTTGATGTTGCCTTATCATCTATGATTAAAAAGAATATTATTGGACAATCCATTTTTTTTTTATTTAGTTTACTCGAAATGACCTACCACTGGTTTTGGTCGTTTTTGTAGTCAAATACTCAATATTATATGCTTGTATGTACACATGTAATATGATAATGATATTACATGTTTTCGTGTTTACAGAAACGTTTTTTTTTTGTTTTGTTTTGTTTTGGGTTTTTTTTTTTGCCCCCGTATTTCAGCTTTGAGCTCTTTCACTGCTGTTTCGGAGCAAAACTCTTGCAGACGGAGATGGAGATTGCTTACGATCCCCGCGGTGGACCCATGGTGGATTACACCTGCGAAATGTTCGGTGTCGGTGTGGGCGTGTCCGTTACCAGGGCGATGAAGTACAAGGCGGAGTTTGAGAAAGAGGATGCAGAGGACCTTCTGAGAAAGAAACTGAGAGGTGAGTGTCACGTAGAGTTTAGAAGTTAGGAAACTGGAGCGAAGAGAAAAACTTATAATGAGAGTATCGGTATCCCTTGGTCCGATCCTCTTATAAGAACCTGTGTCCTGACATACGTAGCGATGTTGAAGTCATTATGGTCATTAGTATCAATGTTTGCAGGGACCTGAAAACAAATCTTTTCAATTAGAAAATAAAAAGGCGCTAGCAATTTAAAGCATAGCACTGCAGACAGAAAGGACTACACTAAAATCAACGTACAGAAAGACAGACATGACAGACAAAAAAAAAACTTTAGTAACTTTATTAACGAACAAACAGAAAAAGAAAACCGTATTGGAGCAGCCTCGAAGTGAGGCATGTGCCAATGCAACCACAGTCATGTCAGTTTGTAACTGCATATTTGCACACTGTCGCAGAAGAATGTTAAATTCCTTCTGATCTGAGATTAGTGGAGTTAAATTACGAAATTTAAACGATATCACTCTTGCGGTCTTATCATGTTACTGGCAACTTATTGAAAGGGTGAGAATGTCTGTACTGACAATTTCAAAAATTGCAAAATCTTTCCCATATCCGTTCCTTGTTTGTTTGATTGCTTTTTTTTGGGGGGGGGGGAGTTAGTGCTTTGACTCGACTAATATTGAAATTGAATGGAAGAATTATTATGTCACAGTTGAAAATGTTGAACGGAGGCGTCTAGATGCAGGAGAGTATCCGCCTAGAAATCAGTTTACCTTAAATTGTTTACCCTTTAACTGCACTGAGTTTTTCCGCTTTTACTAGTATTGTTGACACTGATATACGTGAGCATTATCATTATGATCATGACGAATTAAAGCATCTTGGGTGTGCTGACGTGAGAATACAATATGATATACTCTTAAAGAAGGAATCCACTCCCAAATTTTATCAGATTAATAGGAAAGAGAAAAAATCCCTTTCAGAACAGTGCAAAAGTGATCCAAATTGGAGAAAAAAATAAGGAAGTTATAAAATTTTAAGATTTTGGTTGATTTCAGAAAACCCCACTCGTTATGAATATTCAAATTAGCAAGTTGATGATGTCATGCTTTTACAATTTCTTATTCATTCCATATACGAAATAACAATAATCTCATATTTCAACAGTTTAATACAAAACTTTCAAAACCATGTATTTTTTTAAAAGTTAGCTCTGATATATTTTGGTATGGTAATATGCTCTTACCTGTATTGTTTAGAGATGATTTTTTTTTCCGAATTTCATTTACAATATTCACGGAAGCTTGTGAGGGCATAGCATCATCAACTCGCAAAATTTGAATATTCATAGGGGAAAATTCGAAGAAATGTGAAGGTTCAAAATATCATATCTTTCTTATTTCTCATTTGATTTCTGACATTCTGTTGGATTCTTTTTCCTTTCTTTTAGAGTTTATTTATTTTCAAGGTGGATTTCTTCTTTGACGTTTCCATGTTTGTATTTTCATCTTACAAACAGGATTACACCGTGCAACGCAGAATGCAAAGGACAGGTGGTCCAAAAAAGTTCTGCATATCTGGGCGACCTCGCCAGACGTCGCTGAGAAGCTCACTTCAGAGTACAAAATGCTCTGTGAGGATGAATCCTCAACTCATCTCACGTCGGAGGTTTTCATCATGGTAACCGTCGTCAACGACGAACATCACTCGATGTTTAAATCACCAAAAAGAAAGAAAAAAGGAAAATAGAAACCTTCGATTTTAATGGGCCAGTAGAGAAAGAAAGTCAGTCAGTGTTAAGCCCTGCGTCATGATTCTTATTGTGCACGTTTACTATGATGTGAGCTAACGCCCTCTATTGGCAATGAAATCACAGCATCAAGAACTTACGGAAAAAATTATCATATTACTTTACACAATGTATAGATGAATCCGACTTCAGTGCACTGTAACTTAACCCATTTCATACGGGAACCTGGTGGCCTGTGTATTAAGTCCACGGGAATTTCAGAATTCAGTACGGAATGGGTTAAGGTGGTATCTCTCTGAGCTGTGAATATTTGCAAGCGTAGCGAATTAGGCTATAGGGAATCCCGGGGTTCGTTAACAGTCTGTTGTAATCAAATTCGTAAACAGTTTTCTTTGTCTTATCTAAAACGGTTTTTCATGTCCCAAAGAAATTTTGAACATGTTAAAGAAAAAACTGTTTACGACAATGAAAACTGTTTGCAAATTTGATTGCACTACCATTTTCATTTACGACGTTGATTACAACTGTTAATGGACCCTCGGCTAAACCCGCTCAATGAGATACCACCTTTACGCGGCCATTAACTGGGAGGCTTCCAAAGAAGAACAAAACACTTTCAATGGTTATGCAATGAGCCGGATGCGTTGCTAGAGCTGTACGTCAGTACATGAATAATCTTTTTTATGGCATATTTTAAGCCCCCAGTTATCATTATCATAAAGAAAAAAAAATCAGTCTATGTATTTGGTCAAAAAGAGAACCTGAAACAAGATGTATACTAGGTACCTTACTGTTGTTTAAATATCAGTATAATGGTTATTACCAATATTTCCATATGTAGCAGTTTGACACTAAGGTCATGTAAACCTGCTTGGCGGTTGCCTTATTCGGTGCAACAACAAAAAAAAAAACAAACACACACACACACACACACACAACTCAAAACAAGAAGCTGTGCTGAAGATATAGAAGTCTCTATACGAGTAGGTTTATATTATAGTATTTTGCACTATTTTACATATCCTTTATGAGGCTTTTTTGTATACTTGTATGTATAAAAACTGTCCAATCTCCATTGCGTTTCCGTTTCTTCCAGTATGTTCTGAAATGGCTGATAGTTAAGTGACTTTTTAAGCTTTATGCTCTACTTCAGTGTAAAAGTAGGATTTGTAATGGGGGTCAGTGTTTAAGAATTCTTTGTTTTCCTCCATGTAAACAGAAACGACACTGACTAACTTATTTTCAGTCTCTCTGTGTTTAGCATGGTCAATTTCGATAGTCTATTTATAGTATATATAAAGTTTGATTTCACTATCTCGCAAAGCGTGTATGTTCTTAACAGATTATGCTTGATTTGTCAAAGGACCAAAGGAAAATATCTTTCCCGATGTGACTTGTCACTATTCTTCAGGAAAACTGCCAGTGCTTGATGGACGTGGATATAGGTATAGGTGAATAAAATCAACACCTACTGAAGCATGATACCATACATGAATGTGTCTTTTGTCTTTATGTGCATTAATATTCAACGTACATAACTTTTCTAGCAAAATGAAAAGTGCACTTGACTTACCTCTTTCAGAAAGCATGGGAATACCCATTGTTACGGTAACAAGTCTATAAATTTCGTTCTTTTCATGCCAAATACATTTTGTAGAATTCTCCATATATTGTTGTCCAAAAATAATATCACGAACCGCGATATGATAAAGTCTTCTTATTCAGCAATGATTAATCTAGTCCAATTTTCCTCGAACTTTCACAGATGCGTTCTATCAGTATCTCTGCTTTCACTCAATATGTTCACATCTTAACTGGGTTTAGTTTCCTTTGATACAAGTGTGACAATGAACTGATGATGAAGGATGTATAGTATGATGTCAGATGGGGTGACAGCTTTCGACGTATTGTCTTCCTCAGCATTTTGGTCTGTATGCACAAGCCGATGGAGTGATACCGAAATAAACATAGACGGTGGTATTAAGGGATAGAAATACAGTGTACATATGGAACGTTAACATGCACTGCAATTGAAATGGAATGAAATAAAACATAATTTATTGTAATAAACGTGATGTCAATAATACGTTTTGAAAACATATTTGACGATCACAACAATATGCATAGTACTCCTTTAAGTAAGTTTGGATATATATTAATAGAAATAGAATGAACGTAACAATCGTTTGTTTACTTATATTCTTTGTTGAAATGGAAATGCATAACTGAAATGAAAAAGCGTAACTGAAATGAAATGAAATGAAATAGATTTGTAATGAATGTGATATCAATATTATGCTTTTAACAAATATTTGTGATTTAAAAATATAGTACTCATATAGACGACTGTAGAATAGACAATACTGTGAAAGAAGTTATTATTTTACCAGCGGAAATAAATGAACATTGTGACTACCGCAAAACGTGTGCAATCAATAACGTGCTTGGCAGACGTTGGTGCTGAGTTGGTGGCCAGTGTGGCTGGCTGTGCAGAGAAGAGGGCGGCTATGAAATGTATTGGGAAAGATGGCGGTAGCTTACAGCAGGGAGGTGAGACAAAATACCTCTCACCTCCCTGCTTACAGGGATGCGTTGATCGTCAATGTAGTGTGTGTGTGTGTGTGTGTGTGTGTGTGTGTGTGTGTGTGTGTGTGTGTGTGTGTGTGTGTGTGTGTGTGTGTGTGTGTGTGTTTGTAAAGTGAAGTATTGTTCGAATAAAAATATACTTTTTTGTTATCAAATGTTACATTTTGTTTCTTTCATGCACCACTTTTTCACTTTTAAAATTCAGTTATATTTCTTAGGTCGCACTTTACACTCGCAAAATGTCCGTTGCCATGGTATCACCTGAACTTTGAAATCACTGTGACAACAACCTTGATATATAGTTTGGAAAAAGCACACTAGTGTTGTAAAAAGATAAGGACTTTTATTGCACTGAAAGGTCCCAACTTAAAAAAAAATAGACACTGATACGGTGTTTACTCATTGTAAATCCCAGTATTCTTTTGTGCTTTTATTTGGTTTCAGACAAGCAATAATTGTTTTGGAGAAAAAGCAACATACTATCATAACTCAGATCAATCTCAATTACGATCACATTTCAATTCCAACATCACATTTGCCAATATTCAATTCAACACAAATTGAAAAATAATGTATTGAAATAATGTACAAACATACCATTCATAGTTTTATGAAACCACAGTTCAAAATCATTGTAACGTAGTTAGAAAAGAGAGACCCATGGGAAAGACAAACTTGTAGAGATGTGGGCACTCTATAAACTCAACTAACAAAAGCAAAAACAAAAAAGTAACGGGTGCACACACACACACACACGCACACACACATCATGTACATAATTATAGGCACCGTGACAGACACTCGGATACACAAAGACGGGACGAACAACAAAACACGTTGTGAAGGGGTAATAAAAGAGAAAGAGAGAGAAAAAATTAATGGAAGGAAGGAAGGAAAGAAGGAATAAAAGAAAGAAAGAAGGAGTATGGAAAGGAAGCAAGGGTCTGCAACAGTACACAGCGAACAATTGCCACACACCATTCACTGGCAATGATGGGCACTAGACATCAAAGTGTAAATACAAGTAACAACATTTACATGCATCTTCAGAAAGTTAAGATTTCCACAATATAAGAAAGAGTGTATAGTGTGTGCGTGTCTAGTGAGTGTCAGATGGGGTGTATTTCTAACGGGAAATTGTTACAGGATAATGGGCATTATGATGAGTATGTACGCCCATGATTTTTTTTTTTTTTTTGATCATGGCTACTACTAAAACACTGATCAATTCAGTGCTTATTTACGTCGATGCAGGGCAATTTGTCAATCAGTTGCAATGAAAAGCATCTCGACGGAAGAATTTCATGATCGTTTTCTGTCTTTATTTGAAAAAAAAAATCCTGAGGGTCACTAAAATTGTCCAAATGTACATTTTATATAATTTTTTTTTGTTAACATCAGCTTGTATTTTGGTGAAATACTAGTAGTTTGCAGCATGACACAAACCCTTGTTGCTCGTAAAGAAGTCTGCGCCAGGACTATTACATGCATTAATGAGTGTTTTCACATCAGCCCGATAAAAATCCAAGCTCGAGATATTTTTCGCAGAAAATAGTCAGTAAAATAGCGCGCTATTTCGAAACATCGGGCTGATGTGAAAACGCTTACTACTGGCACTGTCCCATCGGGCCGGGAGAGAACATCCAGTGTGCATATAGTAGTCTTGGCGCAGACTCCTTTACGACCAACAAGGTCTTGCGCCTGCAAACTATAGTAAAAACTCACGGTAGTTCACTGGATCTTTATTTCTATTAGAATAATGCAGAAAATTATTCTATGGGACTACACGGACATTGTATGCAGACATGATTCACAGTTATGCAAATGAAAAGAAATAAATGACACTGATAAAACATCCCGATACATGTATATCTACTTGAATATTATGATTCAATTTAGAATCATGGTCTCTATAATTGGTGATGTCGAGGTCCGGAAAGGCTGCAACACCTCGAGAAAAAAAAAAACCAACAACAACTGAGATGACCGCTGAGAGATATTATTTAACAAAAATTCTGTGACCGCCACAAAAAAAAAGTGTACAAAATGATCACGGAAAACATTTGCATTTGATTTGCAAGAATGATTTTATGAGAATGTACGTATGCATGACAATCCACATATCCGTTATAAACAAGAGATAAGTCTGTGATAATTTCTATTATCACCTGTCTATCAATCTCCCACTGTCAGCATTGGTAATTCAAGAACAACCATTACTTTCAATGTATTGTAATCATGTCTTCTATTATATTGCAATATCTACAGGAGTCGTACCTGAGTTCATTGATATTACAAATACGAGTACATTGATTAAACACGTAATTACCCGGAAATCATGACATTTGTTGCATTATTATAACAATATAAATAAAAGTAAATATTATGATACTTTGATATTATGCTGTGTAGCTGAGTTCATTCCAAGAACTGGGGATTAGAACGTTTGTACAGCGTATAGCAACGTTTGAAAATCGACATTTTGTAGCCTCCTGAGTTGATCCAGTTCCCACCTTCGCGGTTGAAATGGAAACAGAGCTACTACAGTACGTTCGCGACTTTTTTCGTGCAGTGGGGGAACTCCCTTCAATGTCACACGAATCCGCAAATCTGATTGGCTATGGATGATGTCATTCCACTGGCTGACGACGCTACTAGTAACCGCAGTATCGCGGTAATGATCTATTTTTAGTCACCATAGTACACTACGTGTACATCACGTCACAATACAATACAAGCACAAACGTAAGACCAACAACGGCGAAGTACGTTGCACAGGCGTTGCATCAGCCCGAATTATAAAAACAAGAGACTTGTTTGCCGTAGCACCACTTGGACTTGCATGATTTTGGAAGATGTGATCCCTGTGACAAAATTGGACGTTTTGAACTACATACGTTCACTTTGAAGAGACAGCAATGACGAACTTGATATCTAACCAGCCTTCTACGAACTACAAGATGACCATGATGCGACGACAGAAAAAGCCTTCCACACGGAGTAATTTTAACGGGTACCACCCTCGGCGTCCCCCGAAAGTCCGGCAGGGCGGGGATTGCTCCCTCGGTGGTTGCGGAGTCGCGTAGACCCAGCAGACGACGCCAGGGCAATGTCCGATTCCATCAAAAACGGAATCGGGCGGGACTCGAAAAGACTCAAAAACCGTGTAACATTTATCTCGGAGAGAATTTCGCCACTCGACTGCAGGCGGTCTTCGAGTTGGAGAGATCCGTCCATTCGGAGACAGAACACGGAATGGTCAAGTGCCAGTTTGATCCGTTCCGTCGATTCCAGGACATGAATCTGTCGGAGATGGCGAGGAGGATGAAGGAGTGCCCCAATGCTGGAGGAGACTCGGTGGAATCGGAGGTCATGAGGTAAGTCAACATTTCCGTTCACGGTTTCAGCTCAATTCAGTTTTGCTCTATCATGTGTGTTTATACATTGTATGTTTTGTGCTTTCATTATGATTGTTACTGATGTATCTTCAAAAAAGGCCCATCATCAGCACAGCGAGGGCCTACGTCAGTTCGGGAAACCCACTCACAAGGGGGGCCCCTCCTTATAAGTAACCCGTCCCCCTTATAAGTAACCCCGTCCCCCTTATAAGTAACCCCCGGGGCACCCCTTATAAGGAGTCTCCACGCTTTTTTGCAATGCAACGCGAAAATGAAAGGACTGCGGCAATTCGCTTGATTATGTCCATAAAGCTTCACAAGTTTCCTAGTTACTCACGAAATTTGAGCAAAATCGGTTTGAGGCATCATATCTAAAATCATGGATTTAAATGCGATGTCAAACGACCCATGCGAATGCTGAAATGCGAGCGATTACTGGCGTGAGTGTCGCCAGGCGCGGCGGCGCGGCAATGCTTGAGTGCAGACGTGGCGACTCAGTACATGTACTCAGTCGCCACGTCTGCACTCAAGCATTGCCGCGCCGCCGCGCCTGGCGACACTCGCGCCAGTAATCGCTCGCATTTCAGCATCCGCATGGGTCGTTTGACATCGCATTTAAATCCATGATTTTAGATATGATGCCTCTAACCGATTTTGCTCAAATTTCGTGAGTAACTAGGAAACTTGTGAAGCTTTATGGACATAATCAAGCGAATTGCCGCAGTCCTTTCATTTTCGCGTTGCATTGCAAAAAAGCGTGGAGACTCCTTATACGGGGTGCCCCGGGGGTTACTTATAAGGGGGACGGGGTTACTTATAAGGGGGACGGGTTACTTATAAGGAGGGGCCCCCCCTTGTGAGTGGGTTTCCCGAACTGACGTACAGGGCTACACTTTCAAAAGTGTACTATTGCCATTGGTCAAGTCAAAATCTGCGTGACTTGTGCTCCCAGAGTTCGGTGGCTCAATGACTTTTGTTTGCTGTGATTGTGATTGGGCCATTTTATTGCGTACAATGAATAATTGTTTACGAACAAGATGAGGAACAGTGTGCGCGCGCTTTTTGTGATATTTTTAATACATCTTTTTATTTCAATACATTATGACATAGGCCTAATACAGGTATGACCATTTTTCTTCATGAGTGGCGGTAAATGCTCATCTGTGTTTTAGTTTTGGCAGTGACAAGATCGATTATATGGTATACACGCAGGCAGTATTGGTTGGTACAGTGAACTAAAGGGCTTTTTACACTTGTGTTTCTTAACCCCGGACTTTCTCTGACCCAGGACTATCGTTAGTCCCGTACCAATTTTTTCAGCTTTTTACACTCGCCAATTAGTCCCGTACTATCTCTTGTCCGGGGCTAAGGAGAAAACTGACCTTTTTACACTCGTATTTCTTAGCCCCGGACTTTCCAAACCACATGAATATTCATAATTACGTTGTGTACTGTACACGTACACGCACGCACCAGCAGCACTTGATTACCTCGTTTCTGATTGGTCAGTGAGGGTCGGACTTCGTCTCCGTCGCTTAGCCCAGGATTATTTTTTCGTTCTGTTTACACTCACTTGCTTGGCACCGCAAATGCGGTGCTAGCACCGCAATTGCAGTGCTAACCCCTGCTATTTTGCAGGGCCAGATAGTACCGTACTATCGGTGGGGCTAGCCCACTTTGGCAAAAACGAGTGTAAACAGAAAGTGGGCTAAGGATAGTCCCGTACCAACGGTGGGGCTAAGGCCCCCCCTTAGCCCCACCGTTGGTCCGGGGCTAAGCAAAATTTTACAAGTGTAAAAAGCCCTTAAGTGTCATTAATTCACTTAATATCCGTCGGGAACACTTGTAAGTTTTCCACCGTTAACATGTCTCACCCTCCGTGAAAGAAACGTTAAATCAATGTTTCATTGTCAATGATCATCCTTCAAAGACGAGGGCAAAGCTGAATGTTTCCTTACGGAAATACACTTGCCCCACTGCCGGCGTTCATTCATTCATTTTGGCTTTATATCTCAGTACCAACATATCGGCCTGGGACTATAGTGGGAGATGATGCTGTTTCAGCTATCGCCCTTGTTACAATGTATGTCCTATCAAGGAGGTACAGTATAAAAGAATATACCTCCTTGGTTCATACACTCGTGATATTTCTACCTTGACCTGAGTTTTTTTTTTCTCTTTAAATTGTTTTCTTCCTCCATTGTCATGATACGCATATACTTGTACTGCAATCACACAACACAATAAATGCTATAGGATTATTAGGGTATATGAGTATAGAAGTTGTGGGATGATGATGGATGTAATTCATGTCGCAATACATTCAGGCAGATTATGGAGAAGATGTGCATCATCTGATTATAGATTCGTAACCAAGGAACATCATCCTCCACAGTGCGGATGACCTTTTTGTAACCGTATGTGTATGCTTGTTGTCGTCGTTTCATTTCCATCAGAGAAGATGGCTGGTTAGCCCATATATTCAGCTGCAATAGCTGTACCCTCCATGGGGTCCAGTTGAGTGTTTAAGGTGTTTAATATATCAAGCTTCTGTGTACACTGTGGTTTTTTATTGTTTGTTTTTCTTTTTGTTTGTTTATTTGTTTTTGTTTTTCCTTTTTTTTATGATGGGTTCACAGAAACATATTCTTTTGCCCCTTATTTAGTCTGGAACTCTTTCACCGCTGCTTCGGAGCTAAACTCCTGAAGACAGAGATGGAAATAGAGTACTTTCCTCATGGCGGCTCCATCGTAGACTACACCTGCGAAATGTTCGGTGTCAGTCTGGGCGTGTCCGTTACCAGGGCGATGAAGTACAAGGGGGACTTTGAGAAAGAGGATGCAGAAAAACTGTTGGGAAAGAAACTGAGTGGTGAGTTTCATGTGTATGGAGTTTATTGGAGCGCAACAAAACAGTTAACAAGCATAGCATGTCATAGAAAGTTCGTTCTGAAGTACTTTTGTATCACACTCAAAGGTACACTGTATGTACATTTATTGATGTAAAGATGTACATGGCTGATTGTGTACAGGGATATGTTATACTGGATTTTGGTTGTTTTTTTGTTGTTTTTTTTAGAAAAAACAAGCATGTTTGGTTTACTGGCTCTGTATGTATCTTCACTTTCAGGGGCATGAATGTCTCAAAAAAAAAAGAAGCTTTGTATCTTGACTTAATTTTGACTCCTCCAAAGTTTTGGGGTTGCCTTAGTAAGGCTGAAAATGAACAAATAATAACTTTCCACTGAAATATGATTGGAAATCATTCTCCCATAGCGCAGGATTCTACAACTTCAAAGTTTTTGCACCATATTTTTCGGCTTTTGTTGATATTGTTGACACTATGGTAGTACGAGTATTATCATTGGTCAACACGAGCTTAAGTGTCCTATCCATGCTGTCATTGAAAATGCAACCATGCTCTTTTCAATTTTTCATACCAAGCGATACTTTGTGCTTTCATTTGACAAACAGGAATAGCTAATGCCACCCAGAATGCACTGGACAGGTGGTCCAAGAAGGTTCTCCATATCTGGGCGACCTCAGCAAAGGTCGCCGACACGCTCTCTTCCGTTTACAATGACCTCTCACCCCAGCTGAGACAAGATACCGTTGTCATGGTGACTATCGTCACCCAGCCGCAGCACTCACTGTTCAGAAATTCAAGATGACCAATTCAATTCCTCTATCCATCAAGTTCACGTGGCAGAATACATCTCAAAAGCATCATGTTGTTGGGATTGTCATGATGCACTTATAGCGTACAGTAAGGAGTACCAATGTGTGATGTCATAACCATTCATCGCCATGGAAACTGATTTTAAACAACCTCACCTGGCCTGCTTTGTGAACACTATCGTTGCCAGCCGTGCTCGCCCCTGCATGGTTGTCACCCAAGCTATAACAAAAGACTGCATGACATCATCACTTCGGTATACTCTGGACTACCATGTGAGCCACCGCCCTCTATTGGCGATGTAATAGGGCATAAAACACTCATTTTTTTTTTAAAAAAGCTAGATTCTGTCACAAGGTGTGAGGAACTGCAATGTGCAACTATTGTACCACTAGGCTGCAACACCTTGAAACTGTGACGCCTTGTATTTACCGAGTTACCCTTGTGGCAAATCTGTTATACATTTCATGTTTCAACGCAATGTGTCGTCGTTCAGTGTTTTGAATATTTTTTCTCCAAAAACATTCTTTGCAGCAAAATTAAACCTAATTTTCCTAAATATTTAAACTATGGAGATAATTTCAGTAGCTCCATACTTAGAACCATACAATGCGAACTCCTGTGAATGAAAAATATGATAGTATGTGTACAATGTACTCGGGTCTGTAAATGGTCTGAACAGGGAGGTGGGATCCCACCTCCCTGGTCTGAGAGGATAGAATGAGTATGATATGATATGATATGATATGATATGAAGGAGAAAGCTGCAACGAGGTGATACTGACAGAGAGACAAGTCATTATGAGCTGGTTGTACAGAATACTCGGTAGTCAGATGTTGGTAATATGGAAGAGGAGGAGTGAAAGAGAAAGGAAATAGAAAGAGAAGAAAGAGGTATAGAGAGATAAAGAGAGGGGGAGAAGGAGAGGGGGAGAGATAGAGGGAGAGATGATGTACAAGATCCACAAACGATGATTCACTTTCAGAGGGGACTTTATAGAGTCGTCAGCTCCATGGACCCTAATAATAGTTTTGCCTTCGCTATTATACCATGAAATACAATGTAATATCCCACACCGAACAAACAGAAGCTGTGCTGGAAATAATAGAAAAGTTGATACGCATAGAAAGTAAAGTACATACAATGTACATGTTCATCCTATACACTGTTACTGTGCTATGGAATCTATATTACATGTGCAATGGACTATCGTTGGCGCAAAAGTTGCAATCGTGTAATAAGAGATTCAGTACAGAAGAGTAAACGCTCTGTTTAATGACAACTGGGGCGCACATCATATCTTTTCCAAACAAATACTGTGCTTTCATTTTATGTTATACACACTTGTATGGGCTGATCAATTCCTGTCACCTTTTATTCGTATTCTCAAATGGCTGATAAGTTTGAATGATTTTTGTTTGCTTGTTTGTTTTAGGCATGTTTTTTTTACCTTGTTTAGTACATTTTATCTTTGTTTGCAAAGTGAGACTTTTTTAATGATTTTTCATCTGTCCAGAGGAATTCGTCTTTCTATGGAAAGAGAATTGACATTACATTGTATTCACAGACGTACGTTTTGCAGTTCGTGTCAAGTCAATTTCGATAGCCTGTGTTCATTGATTTTATTATCCCTCATGAATACAAAATCGTTTGTGATTTTAAGTCTTTTTATTTTACGTTCCAATTTTCATGACATCAAAGCTATGCATGACACATAATTTGTGTCAAAAGACCGAAAGTGAAAATGTGGAATAACAATGCATGGAGGGTTAACATCAACAAAGTCTGAGGTATACACACATAACATGTATACTTTCTGTTTGTTTTGATCTTTTTTTTTTGGGGGGGGGGGGGAGGGGAGTGCCCCCTGGCAAACTGACAACTGACAACTTGCAGCTGCTGACTCCAGCGGCACTTCACCCCCGTACTGAGGGACTGCAGACAAAAATCTCTCCCTGATTGTGTCCTTCTCGTATTCTATTTTCAACAAGTTTGTTGTTATTGACAACTCTCACGCACTGAATATTTATTTGTTATGTTCACGGCTGAATAGTGCTAAGTATTGTTTTATCATTTTTTTGTGTATTCATTTTCCTTGGAATCATTAAATGACTGTTTTGTACTTTTATACAATTTATATATTTTTTTTTAATGTGGAATTCTGTACTAAGTGTGCTTCATTGAACGTATACATGTACATGTATATTTCACTTACCATTTACTGGTCCATGGTTTGGCATCTGCTGTGTGTCAGTTTTCCCCAGAAAGACAATCTATTGTGTACACACGGATACGTACCCAAAGGGAGATGTAATTATTTCCTCTGTCTTTGCCTTGTTAATTTAAGAACCTGCTCCATGTGTTTTCATTTTGTGTGAATGTTAGATGGGCATAATTACCATATCCACAAAGCCATCTGACATAGCATGCCTGGTTCTTTGCTCTAATGAAAAACATTTAAAACATACATGTATTGCTTCAAATACACATACAAGTTCCGTGTGGTCCAACCCAACTATGGCATGATTCTTTAAAAAATAAAAAAAAAAAGACAGAAAAAAGCTCATGTGCTGAAACCTCATAGTCAGTGCAGTGTTTTTCACATTTTGTTTGTGCAAAGAATGATAAAATACACACAATAATGACTCGAGACTACAGCAAGAAAAAGCCAATGCAAGATGATGCCTAAGTACCTCAGCTGCATGATGGTCGTCTGCTTCTGCATACCTCATACCACTGAAAGTTTACGCTTAATGTGAAATTGCTTGTATTTTATCATTTAGTTCAGCATCAAGCATTTTCATCATCGAGGATTATCGTGTAATAAAAGGCGGGTCCCACCTTTTATTACGATTGCCCTGTTTTGGATATCTCAGAATTCAAAAGCAATTTTTATCAAATGAATGTTGAATCTCTCTTGGAATTACATACTCTTCCATATCTCATGAGGTTTCTCATTATCTCACAAAAAAAAAAGCTAGAAACCTGAAGTTAGGTCTAAACCAAAACTATCCAATCCCTTTAAGTATCAGCTGACATTTCTACTAAATGTGTACAACAAAGTCTTGTTCTGTCATGCTTCAGTTATAGTAATGCAGTGAACATTATTTTCATAATCGTCACTTAACAATAGGATGTCTATTATTGGCACAAATCATTTTACGCATGTAATAACTTAGCAGTGATAACTTTAGGGGAATGGCGTTGTAGGTGCTAAATTTACATTAAAAAAAAATGTTCTGTTACACACTTCTGTACATACAAACTAATAGCAGAATTGTGAGGTAATGGCATGAGCTCATCTTCGACAGTTAGCCTTTGCTACTTCGATCCCAATAGGCCGGAGAATATCATTTGATTTATGTGAATTCAATTTACCAATACAATCACTACATTTTTTTTTTTTTTTTAATCCACATGGGCAGAATTTTTCTGAGACTCAGCAATTTTTTGTCATGTGCAAGGTCAACCTTGTGAAATAGCTCAGTCGGTAGTGCGTCTGCCTCACGATCCAAAGGACCCAGGTTAGATTCCCGAGTCCAACTGAGCTATGTTGTGTGTAACACAACGTCCCCTCTAGAAAGAGGCAAAACACTTCGTCCCTAGGATAGGACATAAAATGGCGGTCCTGTGTGTGAGATAGTCACAACTCATGCACGTAAAAAAAAAAGATCCCGCTTCATTTATTCATCGCAAAGAGTAGGGTGTTTAACCTGGTGAAGTGTTCCCGCCTCCAACATCCAACTGGACCCCATGGAAGACCAGCTATTGCAGCTAAAAATGGGCTATCCAGCCATCTTCTCAGATGGAAATTAAACAAACACACAAATCAAACAAACATAGGTAAGGTTGAGGTGAAGTATTTCGCACATATGGTTGCGGCAATGTTACGCTCGAGTGAAAGCATACTTAGTATCTTTATCACGTCCGATGTTTGATGAAATTTATGTCACTGTGTTTTTCAAACTGTACTCTACCTATAAAAGAAAGAAAGAAGAAAAAAAAAGCAATTTTAAACATACTAATCGCAGTCAGGTAGGGTGAAGGGGGAAAAATCTCGCAGCATCATAACACATACAGTTGTATATGCACTGTTATCATTCATTATTTTCTTAAGATGTATTGCCAATTCAATTTGACCTCCACAAAATCGTTTCTTGTTATTCCTTCCCACTCTTAATACATGTATGTTTTTTGTCTTCTTGGTACAATCCAATAGGATGACGGGAATCGATATTCCAGAGGTCATTTCATTCTTGTCTCATCAAAAAAGAAAGGAGGAACTCTGCATCTCTTTGAAATTTCAAATATTCACAAACTATTAAATTGAATATGTTACCTTGGATGAAATCTGGAACACTGAATTTTTTTTTACCACTAATAGCACACAAATTATGTACAGAACATTCAGAAATGCAGTACACAGTATGTATCTATTGCCTTGGTATTCTCATATTTTATTAACAAGCATTTCAACATCTTTAAGTTACATAAAAAAGACATCCATTCCATATATGGACATTAACCCATTGAGGACGAGTCCCAAGCATACTCGGGCAGGTGTCTATGGGAAATGCGTGTTGTAGCAAAATCAGTCCGTCCTCAACGGGTTAAGAGGGGTCATGAGCATAGAAATTCACTTTTAAGCTTGCCATTTTACACTAGCATTATCATTACACTTTTAAATTTCTGTTTTTTCTATTCGAAAAATTGTAAGCCATCTAATTAAGCAGTACACAGTAGGTGCTCAGTGCTAGTAACCAGACAGTACAATTTTTTGTTTGTTTTTTCCCTTCTCTCTCCCTCATGGATACAAACCATGCACATTGCTTCCAAGCACTTTACTCGCAACTTTTCATTATGCTATAATTTTCATCCACCGCTTTAATTTCGGTATCAATCTTTTTAATTTTATCTCTGACTCCCTCGGTTGAAAGTTTCAACACTGCATCAAAATCTCTCTTGTTTTTTCTAGCAATGTCATAGTTTGGTTTACATGTTGGTGTATAATACTATCTATTTTGGATATACATGACACATTTCAGGAGTAGAACACACGATAGGAACATCCACAAACACATGCTCTATCAAAGTCATTATTGATGTAGTTATGCCTGAGTAACTTTCTTTATGGACCTATAAGGGAAGAATCAGATGTTTATACCATGCATTTATGTGTTGCTCTTTCACAGTTCATGAATAGAAGGGAAACCTAAAAAGAACAGACATAAACTTCCTAGAGTCTCCAATACATATGCATGTTTTGATAAAATGTTACGTATAAATCTGCTATGAAATAGCGACAGTTCCTTGATATGAAAGGTTCTACAGAGAGGTGAAAAAGAATCATTCAAAAGAAGACCTACATGTAAATGAGGAATACATCTTTGAGAATTCCACCACATGAGGATCACGAAATGAGGTACTTCCAAATACTGATTGTACTGCATGTGCATATATTGCATTCATTTCTAGAGCAGTTGGTGTATCTAACAAGCCCAGTAACAACATACACTGCATTGATGGCTGAGTAGAGATGTAGAAACCTGATGAAACGTATCTGAAAAAGCCATCAGTCTACCTCCCTCCTCCAGTCATATAAAAGGAGATATTGCGTGGCACCGTACAAAATGACAGTTTCTAATACAAGCTTGTATTATGAAAACCGCCCAACTGGTTAAATCCTTAGAATCAAATTACTGTCATACGAGCATTATTTTTCAGTAAGAAATAAAAAATACATGTATATTTAATCATAACCAGAATTAAAATTTGATGCAGGTGTGTCGTTTTGAAATCATCTTCGGGAGTACATTGTATTGGTAAAATGAAGTCCTTATAAGAATTGCAGTCATCCCTTCGCTCAGTCTAAGTGAAACATGCAGCTAATTCACTAGCACACCTTGGTGAATGCAGATCATCATTTTCTGCACACACTGATGCTGCAACCATGGAAGGTTTACATACACAAACACACACTTGCCCCACTCCCATCCCTGCCCCCCCCCCCCCTTTCAACCAACCACACTCCTTCACACACACACAGCTCAGCTGTATGACCTGTGACACTACCAAATCTATACTGAAAACGTTGACATTTTCATGGTGCACTAATTTTTGCGTATTTTCCGCCACTTTTGGATGGTGCGAATTCCAGACCCCACAAAAAAATATCTTCGTAATCTTCTGCATACTTTGAATGGGTTGAATCATAGGCTTTGTCGCAGCAATGGTCTCTCCTTGGTACAAGTGTACGCATGCGGGACTGCACACTAACTCATTTTTTGTACTGGTCGGACCTGTCCCTGTTGGACCAGTAGAAAACCGACTTATCCATTTTTTTTTTTTTACTACACTGTAGTCTGAATCTGAAATTTACGGGTCACATTAACTTTTTTCAACTAGTTCCAACATTGTTATTTTTTTTTTTCTTCACCAGCCATGTCGGACCAGTATATTTGGCAATTCCTGAAAAGCTACTGGACCGACAGTGATTTTAACCGGTCTGGGACCGTCGGACTAACGCCAATTGGTGTAAAGTGTTGGTGATTGTGCTCTAGTACACTATTCATCTGAGTGCATGTGTGCAGCATGCAGTTCTCGTTTCTGTGCAGGCCACACATTCAAATGATTCAGGCAGTGTAACTTTTCTGTGAATGGATGGAAATGTAAGTGTGAAGCAATTGCTCAGCACTACATGTTTAAGAGCCGCTCAGTGCGAAGACTTATTACGTGAAAATATCGATGTTTACAGTACTTTGGATGGCAGCACCATTTTGATCATCAGGAGAAAGATTGCATCAGTCACACTACTGTCAGAACCTGCACCACACATTGACGCAAATGGGAATGTTGCATAGCTTCCTAACTTTCACATATCTTTCAATTCCTCACCACTATACAGTGTATTCAAGTAGAATTATACGCCAAATATTTCATGAGGTTTTTAATTTCACGAGTCAGTGCTATTCGCAACATTAAAGACATGCGAAAATATTGACTCTGATCCCGATGTGAATGTGACGTACGCGTTTACACTTCTCCGTTCAATACAGGACTCAACGATCGCGAATTTAACCACTCACGAAATCGTCGGGTATTCCCGATTTGCGAAAATTTAGACTCGCGAAATATATGGCGTATACAGTAGTTTATCATACAACAATACTTGCCAAAGCACTAGCTATTTCTTCTACACTGTTCTCATATATCAAGCACAGTTCATTCTGTATTCTCATGTTGGAAGGTTTCAATATTATTGCAAAATCCCACATTTTTAAAATCACATGATCACATTTCATGTACAGTGTGGTAACTCTTACATTCAAAATATTTTGACCGTTAGCCTCTTTAGAATAAGACACGCCATCACGCCATCAAGAATGTGAAGTTTGACTATTCTGCTACGTTTACTCTATCTTACACCAAAAAATAAGACATTCATTGATTTCAAATACATTTGGAGTTCACCAAAACCCTGGCAGAGGCATATTTTAATCTTTAGGCCCAAACTCTTATAATCTATGTTTCAATCTGAGTATAAAATTATCATGATATAATAACACGCATTTTTTTTTTTTGTGCTTTGCATGATTCTGCCATTATCATACTTTATAACATATATTTTTTTTAGGCAAATATTGTAAATTCTTTAATAATGTTTGATGTGGAAATAAATGAATCGAAATGACTTCACGAGGAGCTTCGATATTGCAAGGGAAACCTGTTATGACCAGGTTATCAGCATCTCAACAATTTTCAGCAGAACTGGTACACGTACCACACTTTGAATTTGCACATTGAAACAAGAAAAACACACGCAAAAGGGCCCATACTAAATTATCAAAAGCAATGAATGATCTGTACGTTGAGGTTGTGTGAGCAAGAGCTTCGTGCAACTGAGAAGGAACAATAGAATATGTGAGGTGAAACAAAACAAAACAAAAATTAATAAAGGCTGAAAATTGCTCTTTGGCTTAAGTATACAAACATCTCCCAATGAGGGCAGCTGTGTTTTGTACACTCTGATGGGGGCACATATAATAGGTATTATATACCTCATTTCTAGAATCCTCTTATCTGATTGGTTAAAAGGGGAGTCATGAAAATAGCTGTGCCCTATTTTTGAGGTACTGTGACCGGGGCCCGGGCACAGTAAGTAAATAGGTTTGGAGACAGTCGCGACCCCATATACATAGATCGCTCATATGCACGCACCAATGATACGACCACCGCGCATTCGATCAGTGTGCTGTAAAAGAGACTGGCGGACTGGTTTAGAGACAGTCGAACCCTGTACACTACACATAGATGATCACTCATGTACGCACCAATGATACGACCGCCGCGCTGTCGATCAGCATTGATTACGAGTGCTGTAAAAGAGACTAGAATCTATATTTTCAGTATCTATATTTCGGAATCTATATTTTCGGTACATAAAACAAATAATGACTGCTTGATATTCGGGGTACAGTTAAAATTATGTAGGCCCTCGATGATGTGAAAACCATAACCATGCCCTCAGCTTCGCTTCGGGCATGGTTACGGTTTTCACATCACCTCGGGCCCATAATTTTAACTGTGCCCCTCATAGCAGTCATTATTTGTATACTATATAATCATGTACAGGCCATGTCAAACATATTCATAGTAAAGTTGTTGAAAACCGGGTAGGCTGAATACGGGTAGGCATGGGATTGAATGGACATTGTGAATTCAGTTTGTTTATATTACGTTAGCAGCATGTAATAATGTATGAAAGGGTCAAGAAATTATACCTTGATAGTATTAGATTAGAGAACTTATTATTTTCTTCACCCTAATGCATAAAAAATGTCCTCACTGTGACTTTAAAAATAAAAATCCTTATAATTGGTCATTATAACCTGGCCGTTCTATCAAATGCTTGCACTCACCAGGAATGAGATCAACATTATTGCCTCCTTAAAAGTAGAACCTGTTTATGAGCAAACTCATCATATTTGGGTCTTCCCCTATGGCAAACCATCCGGGTATACTTCACTTCGGTCTCAAGAACTGATCCCCACATAAAATGATTGCTGTACAAAATATTCCCATCACTCACTCACTCTCAGGACTGGCAAAAATTTTTTCAGGTATAGCCAAAGAAATCTGGCATACATTTCATACACGCAGTATGCTTGGATGAAATCCTTTCTAAAAGTGCATGTACACCTTTACCTGACATGTTATTCAGCAAGTGCCTGTACCAGAGCTACATTTCACTTCATGGGTCATTTCCGCAGCAGTCATTATCTAAATTCTGACTTCCATTCACCTTTGGCAATTGTGTGTGAGCTTTAGCCACCATCAAAACGTTATGTTCCACTTGCCTGCACCGCTCCACACTCCAGTCTCCTGTCCAAAGTGTGGCAGCTTTTTGGGAGGGCGCTCTCATGTTATCGTGACATTCTCATGGGCCACCACAGGCCTAGACATCAAGTCTGTGTGCTACCAGTGAGTGGCTAGGCTGGTCATTTTAACTTGGTGGCCAGTTTTCCGGCGTCCTTCTTCGTCATGCGCTGCATCTCCTTCTCCATCTTTTTCCTCCGCTGCTCGGCCGCCCGCTTCTCCCGCTCAGCCATCTTCTTCTCCCGTATCACCTGCTCCGCCTCCCACGCCAGGTCGTCCTCTGTCTCATCCTCCCAGGCACTACTGCTCTCTGTCCATGCCCCTAGCTCATCCTAATAAAACAATCATAGAACAAGTAATGCACAGGTGAAAGGGCATTAGTGGAGATGAAGCACACTTGAGGGTACTGTAAAATGAGTTACGTTCGCATGCATTTTAATGTCATGAATTTCGCCAGTTTCGCAATAACTAAAATGCAAGCTAAAGATTTTGTCTACACTATATGCATTGTGGGAACACAAAAATCCAGTAGGGAACACTGCTTGCTAGTCAATTACTAGAGAAAATGCAAGCGATTTGTGAGAGGAGGGAATCGCGAGAAACATTTTCATTGTAACGTTTGTCGATTTATCAATCAGATTGGGTGGATTTGTGCGATTGAGCAGAATACGCAAAGTTGGTATGCTGTCGACTGAGTTGGGCGTGCGAATGTTACATTAAGAGTAAAATTGATGCAATATCAAGTTGATGTATATCTATCACTATCTACATGTGTATATTAGTGCATCTAGTATCAGGCGAACATTCAAATCATTACTCGCGTATAAATTATATCTGAAGCTACACAGAGTAACTTTCTGTTAAAAGACACCACAACTGTTCTGCAACTGTGCTCCTCAAATGCATCTATGGTGATGGGCATCTATGAGGAAAGAATTTGAGGCAGACAGCTGCATGGGTGTGCTGTATGACTCTGAGCTGGCACAGAAGAACAAAAACAAAAGTAGTTGCATGGAGTAGAGCTCATCAGCTGGCTTACATTAATCCTGACACCGGCACTTTGTTCACCGACTGGCAGGATTTCTAAAGGGTCAATGAATAGATACGATGTACAATCAAACCTGCCTTAGCAGCCACATGTCTATAGCAGCCACCTGCCCATATACGGCCACTAAAAAAATGCCATCCGAGAGAAAAGCCTCGTTAAATACCCTGTCTACAGCAGCCACCTATCAATAGCAGCCACCATTTTTGTCTTCCTAGGGTAGCCTCTACAGACAGGTTTGACAGTAATACCTAATCTCCCTCAGTATCCCTATCATTAAGTGAGGCTCCTTGCTACATCAGAGTGTGCTGACTAATCTCCAACTAGGTCAAGGTTGGGTAGATTACTATTAAAAGGCCGGTGACAAGTTTGGCAAGCGAGGTGCCTTAGCACGTTAAGAGTTAATCCACACACAAGTAAACATCAAAATATGGGTTTTGACCAGCAAATCACTCAGAGCGATGTGAATTGCCGCAGATGGCCAGAAGGTATTTTCATGAATAAACATAACTATAATATATCTCACTCTTTGTATGTATAAATCTGTCAAACCAGCATTATATTGTTTTTCAATAAGCCTGTTTAATTGTAGTTTTTCATCCTTAAATTTTCTTCTATATTGTGAAGGAACGCAAGAAATGTGACTTACGGTTAGTACTGCCGTTTCATCAACCCCCATAGTGAGTCTGTTTGACAGGCCCTGTGTGAGAGACGACGGTCCAGAAATCAGCTGCTGGGGTGTCTTCTTTCGTATCGTAGCCTGTGGGTTTGTGGTAGAGAACAACACTGCCATGATGTAACACCATCCAAATAATGATATCATCAAATGCAAGAAACATACATAAAGATGAAAGCAAAACTTTAAATCAAATATTCTTATGTGATTGATAGACAAAAATGACAAGTTCAATCAACTACTGCAAGTGTAGATGTCAAACGAAAAACCTGCTGAAAGCAACGAATAATCCGGTTTCAGTTCTCCTATGGTAAGAAAAATAAAACAAAAGAAAAGAAAAAATTAGCAGTAAGAACTTGCTTGAGAAAACAAAGAGCAAATTTAGCATGAACTGATGTAATTTCATATTTTCTGCGGGTCAGCATTTCGAAAGGGTAACTGCACATGATTTCCAGGGCAGCACAAAAGATACTTTCCGCAATAGCCCAAAGAGGTGTTTGGGCAAGGGCCCCATACTTTTAAAACCATTTAGTTTACCTGCCTGATCATGAGATTTTAGTTGCCCCAAAGTAAGTGGGCAAGTAAGTTTAGAGAACCTGCTTCATTTTCATTTATTTTTTATTTTTTTGTGGGTATGCAGAAACTGATAATCTTTCTCAGTGTGCATAGCCATACGTGTAGGCAAGATTCAGCTAATCATACTCCATATATTTAGAGAGTCTAATTTTTTGCATATCAGGACTTTTCAACAATTTTACAAGTGGTTAAATTTGCAAGTGTAGAGTACAGTACTGAACAGAGAAATGTATGTGTGCATGTCACGTTCATGTTCAGATGAAAGTTAATATTTTTACATTTTTAATTCACGAATAGCACCCGACTTACGAAATACTTTACAAAAAAAAACACTTGTGAAATATTTGGTGTATACAGTATTGGTCGACCTTTGTGCTGGTCACCAGATCACACACTCACCGCTTTTTTAAATGAAGGCATCATGTCAGCAAAATAGTCCACAGCGGGCTCTTCCTCTCCCTCGTCCGTGGGGTCCTGGCCCTGCGGGGGCACCACGGCACCATGGGCAGTGGCAGGATGGGCGCCGACTGTAGGGGCCATCGGCTCAATCTTGATGCTCATTGGGGCCCCATCTCCCCAGTCATCCCAGTCTAAATCCACCTGAAGAAATCATGGGAAGAGAAGGACAGGTTTGATGTGAGGACAAACTTTACAAAAGACAGTGAACTTTATCTTCCATGGAATTGCAACAGCCTCAATACCTTCATGTCTGAACTGAAGACTTATCTTTTCCAACAACTTTGTGAATAATGTGTGACTGTGACACATTGTGTGAGCCGGGCGCCTTTAAATGTTTCTACTGATAAATGGCACTATATTAATGGTGTTTCATCATCATCATCTTCATGAGACTATTAACCCGTTGAGGAAGAGTCCGAGTATAATCGGGCAGGTGTCTATGGGAAATGTGTGTTGTAGCAAAAATAGTCTGTCCTCAACTGATTAAACTTCTTCTCCGCCTCTTTCAATTCCAGAAATTCTTGCAGATATCATTTGTGTATGTGTGTGTGTGTGTGTGTGTGTGTGTGTGTGTGTGTGTGTGTGTGTGTGTGTGTGTGTGTGTATGTGTGTGTGTGTTTCCTGTGTATATGGGGGCGGGAGGGGGGGGGGAGGAGGGTGCTGATCACTTTACTTGATTTTGCACCATGCTTTGTGATGAATGCATGAAGTGGAATCTTTAACATGCACACAAGAACTCCATTTTACTATGTATGTCCTGTTCTAGGGAGTGTTTCGCCTCAAACTCAAACTACAGAAGACTGCATGATTTTCACACAACACTGCTCAACAAGATGCACTGGGGCTTGATCCCAAGACATCTGATTACTGGTAAGGTAGACTCTCTACACAGTGAGCCACCTTGCCGCCCTCAGATATTTATTCATAACTCAGATATCCGCCCCGAAAAAAATTGGTCAACCTACCAGTCTGCAGAAAGGAATTACTGTAAAACCAGAAATGTTTGCATGTATTTTTTATTTTGGGAATTTCGAAACACACAAGATTCGCAAAATTAAAATGCACCTGATAGTTATTGTCTACACCAGACCTACATGTAGCTAGATAGCATGTACATGTATATTAATGTATTCAATACCAGTGGCCATTCACAAAAAAAACAACAAAAAAATTCATGTTGCAAAATAAGGCCATCAGCTAAATTCACCAAAATTTCATGCGGCGAAAATATCTTGCTTTTAACATTGAAAGTATACCACAATTTGCTTAGGCGCACATGTTCACTGGCACTCTACAGGCAACTCTACAATTGTATATCAATTCAGTCCAAGAAGCCCAGTAATCCAAAATCTGCTTAGTATTGGTTCCCTTTGATAGCATCAGTGAGTTAACTACAGCTTAGCTTGCTGATATTCAAGATACGATATTTGCCAAATGTGATGTTTTCTGTTACCCCTGAGTTGTCTGCTTGTGAGTGGCCAAAGGCACTCTGGTTACGAGCTCCATTCACACTGGCACTTGATGCTGTTCCTGACCGTCCAGTCTCTTTGGTTGGTAGGCCCGGGTCGCTCAGCCGCCTCCGCCTGAAACGGAACAACGTCCTCTTGATGAAGGAGAAGATGGAGGCAAGACAAGAGCACAATATCCATGGCGACAGCTTCATGATGAGTTGCTGTGACAAAAGAAATGAAACAGGGCACAATAATCTACTTAAATGCATTTTCTGTATAGTGTAGGCCTAGTCATCTAGATTGTAGTTCAGTTGGTCTGTAAGTTTTTTTTTTGTTTGTGTTTTGGGGGGTTTTGTTTGTGTGTTTTTTGTTTGTTTGTTTTTTTTTGGGGGGGTGGGGGGTTAACAAAATGGTGCAGCATTTCTTCACCTGAATTACCTGAATTACTTATATGACGCCTAGTAAGTTGAAAACTTGTAGCTAGAGGGCCATTCAACATTAAAAGGATTCAATCTTGAACCTGAAAAAATCCTTTTTTTTCTTTTTTGCTGTTGTTGTGGTTTTGTTTTGTGTTTTTCGTTTTTGTTTACAGGAACAGCAGGTAATTTATCTTGCTTGCCTCGCAACTAGAGTAAATGTCCCAGTTTGCGGCCGCATAAGGGTTTTTCAACTCTGAAGCGCAAATTTGCAAATCGCTTTGATCCCGCTTATATCGTAGAGGTTGACCACTTACCAATTTACATTATTGTCACAATCGCAAGACCAATGTCCATCGCGGTAGTAAAAAAAAGATCACGGTCACGATCTGGTACACCATCCACCAGTTCGCGACCGTGATAGTTCGGTTCGCGGCCTCATGTACAATTCCTATGCGATAATTGCATGCTCCGCGATCTTATGCTGAACAGCTTCATTTAACTAGCGAACGTTGCGCAAGCGCCAAGTCCTATTGCAAAAACCATGTGAAAAGGGCCAGTGCACTTGCACAGATCACAAACAACAGGGATGGCAGTTGTGGCAATGTTACTGTTATTTTTTCGATGTCTTTTGTATTTTTTCAATCGTAACATCCACTTACAGAAAAAAAATGGTGGCCCACATCAGCTTGCAAAAGTTCTATTTCTATGTGAGGATATGTATTCAAAATCCATGGAACATCAGGAAAATGACAAAATATCCAGTTTCTTAGACCCCTAGTTCCTTCTGTGAATGTGATGTTAAAAAGTACCGAAAATGAAATTTTGGATGCGAGATGTAGGATAAAACCCCTGGCAGTACTCGGTCATTTAAGCTTTTCTGCAATATTTTTAAACTAAAATAATACATACATAGGCCCTACATCATATCTACAGCAATGCATGTGAAATATATCAAATTTCTTTAATCTCAATTTTCGTTTTGTTAAATATCTCAGAGAATTGCACAAAATCCCAATATACATATCACCTTGAAAATCCCCCAGAATACGGTCACCGCAACCAGTATTCGGTCACGCAATGTGCGTGTTCAAATCAAAGTCAATGCATTTTCATGCTTGGATCACGGCAGCTGAACAATGCGCCGTGCACTTCCTTGTTGGCACAAAATTGCATCTGGGACGTGGCGGCGCCCGTTGGTGACCGAATACTGGGGAATCGGCACTTGCATTCGACCCTTGTATTGAGTTACTGCATCGGCACGTACGGAAATTTCGCTTTTCTTTTGCGTCTTTGACGATACCATCACTCCGAGATTGTGATTATAAGCAAAAAATCCCGCAAGAGAATGGCATATTTTTTGATTTTTAGCACTTTTTGGGTGACCTGTACTCTTAGAACTGGGCTTAATAAACGCGTGCTTTGGGAAACTAGCGCTGATTCTGCACTTTTGATGGTGAAATTTGGGATTTTGGATGGATTTTTGGAGGGGGTTTCAGGACTTCCCTGTTGTGAATGAGTGTGCAAGTATGTGAATCGATGTGATTTGCGTGTGTTGTGACAGTATCTTGGCTGGTGATTAGTGATAAGTGACTGAATACTGACCAGTACCAGTACTCTTACCCTAACGTTAGTCATCTACTTTATTTAACAAATAGAACTAGGTGAAAATATTTCACTTTGGTTGGAGATTTTGCCCATGTCATCGGTTGATTTTTGTTGATTAGCAGTGCCAGTGTGCATGTGTGGTAAGCATCATTTTCTTTACATCCCCCATGATCGATGACGATATATATCTAACGTTATAGAGTGTGTTGTTGTGTTAAATAGAACCTAGGGGTGTTTCTATGCTGTAATGGACGCGAACAGGTGTCTGGCTGCGAACTGGGACATACATGTAAGGTAGTTTTTACTGTAGCCAACACACAAGGCAATGCATGGTAGCTGGGGAGTAGGATGGTCTTTAAATTTTAATACAAATAAATACATCGAGCACCTGTGGATTTGTTTAACCCTGAGACCAGAGTTCGCACAGTAGGCCATCCCAGGTACCAGCTAGGCAACGCTACTCATCTAGGCCTAACTACACAGACCTACAGTATGTCATAATCAGTCTGGGACGAGATGAAGATACTCTTCAAAAAGACCTGAATAAGCTGACAAACTGGGCAGATGTTTGGGGAATGAGATTTAACCCGTCCAAGTGCACCGCTATGCGAATCTCCAGGGGGAGAAACAAGTCCCACCCAAAATATAACATAATGGGAGTAACAATGGAAGAAACGAAGGAAAGTAAATACCTAGGGGTCTATATCCAGAGTGACCTGAGATGGAAACCCAAGTGAATTACGCTAAATCGAAGGCATCCAAAGTACTCAACCTCCTGAGGAGGAACTTCCAGTTCCACAATACCTCACAATCAAGTATTGGTAAAGAAAAGCTCTACAAGGCGCTAGTCCGGCCTCATCTGGATTATGCAACGTCAGCCTGGGACCCTTTCATCTCCAAAAACATCAAAGAGCTTGAACAAGTCCAAAATGCTGCAGCCAGGTTTACCACCACATCAACTTATGGCAAGGATACAAGTGTCTCATTGCTTAAGAACTCCCTTTGGTTGGTTGCCACTACAATACAAGAGAGATGACGGGCAAATAGATTAACCTGCTTCTACAAAATGTTGAATGGGACCCTGGATATTGACCATCGCAAATACACAATTGCACATAAACCCAAAGACCCACACAATAACCATGATAACAAGAGGACACGACAGGCAATTCCAGTTGAATCATACAAGAACTGACGTTTACTCAAATTCATTTTTCCAAAGAACTGTAAGGGAATGGAACGACCTCCCTTCTGCTGAGACTGTGTAACAACGTTAGTAAATTAGCTAGCGTCATTGAGCACTAGATGGCGCTCTCGCACAAGTACCGTGTACATCGTTTTCTACACACGCAGTGCTCAACTCTTCGCAATGATCGCTAGCTGTAGCAGTTATGACAGGGTGCATTGATATCATTCTTTTCAAAAAGTAATACGGCCCTATGTCAAACGACATGTTCGAATCACAAACCTGAACTACTTTTGCCTTCCTTGTATGTTGGTTTGAGTCTGCTACGAACCGCTAAGGTAGCCCAAGGAGGACGATCTGTTAGCATGCTAAGTCGAAATTTCGCACTTATTTGTCGTGACCTTGGTGTATTTTGTACTTAATCCACATTGCGCAAAATATGGCAGTGTCGAAACTTAACTTTTTTCAAAACTGAAGTGTTTTCTGATTTTTTGAAAGGAAGATTTATCGACCCCAAGTAAGCCCATGTCATGTGGTAAGAATGGTACACGAAATGGACCTTGCAATGCCTGTTTCAATGAAATTGGCTGCCCGATCGCGCAGCCCGTGGAGAGCTTCGCGGTTGCTCCCACGGGAGTCGCTATAGGTATTGTGTGATTTACGACTGCCCGCGGACGCCTCGTGGCGGCCGCGTGCTGGCTCGGCACTAGCGAGCTCTCTAACACATACTTATGAATATGATGATGGGCGAATCGAAGCCACCGCTAAGACAGGCCTACATGTATGCGAAAAGTTATTAAAATGCGAGATTTTTCCAAGAAAATGAAAAGACGGACTGATTTAAACACTGTTTATGTGTATGTTACATATCAATCTACGGTCCGGATAATTGATCAGGCTACTTAGTAAAGTAAACTTTTAGTCTCTGCAAACACAATTGTAGCCCGACCAGACACTGTTACGCTATGCGAAAACATGTACGGAGACTTTCGTACTCAGTCGCCACGTCTGCACTCAAGCATTGCCGCGCCGCCGCGCCTGGCGACACTCACGCCAGTAATCGCTCGCATTTCAGCATTCGCATGGGTCGTTTGACATCGCATTTAAATCCATGATTTTAGATATGATGCCTCAAACCGATTTTGCTCAAATTTCGTGAGTAACTAGGAAACTCGTGAAGCTTTATGGACATAATCAAGCGAATTGCCGCAGTCCTTTCATTTTCGCGTTGCATTGCAAAAAAGCGTGGAGACTCCTTATAAGGGGTGCCCCGGGGGTTACTTATAAGGGGGACGGGTTACTTATAAGGAGGGGCCCCCCTTGTGAGTGGGTTTCCCGAACTGAGTTAACACAATTGATGCTTTTCAGTGCAACCTATCCGACCAACTAACCACAAACTCAGTTAACCGAAAGTAGTGACCACTCAAAGCCACACCTCCAGGTAAAATTCCCTAGTGGAATGTTCCGCACTCCGGAGGCTACCAATCCAAGATCCAAGATCCAGTCAATGTAAAGTAATTTGTCTATACCAAATCATCACAGCACAGACGCCACAGTGCAGTGCGATGCTACACTACAGAACCGAATAGCAATCAGCGGTCCACAGTCCATACGCGATCCCGCGATACGGCTCAATAATGCCACTTCTCAGTGTACCAAACACTCGGCGCTAGCGCCCCAGCTAGAGCAGAGTGTATCAAAGTTCTATCAATCCTTCAAAGCATTTGTCCAGTCCCTTTTACACTCACCTGGGACCCTTTCTGGCCAATGTGGTGTTATACAGTTCAGAGAAGTAGAGAATGTAGACGGCTGCTGCAATTCAGGGACGTTTGTCGTGTAATCGATGGTCCACATCACACGTCAATCGTGGGCAATGCGCGCAGCCATTTTCCTCAGAAATCATGTTACGGTACGAACTGTACGAACTGGTATGCTGCCATCTGGTGGTCGGTGTTTTTTGTATGGCTCACGAACCCTCTCAGTCTCTCGCCTCCAAGAAATCTCTTGCTACATGAAGTGATGGTATATCTACAATGAAGAGATACCGGACACTCATAAAGTAAACCAAGTTGTTGTTTTTTTCAATGCTCAATAACTTACTCTCATAGGTTTTAAAATGAAATGCACAATCCTGCAAGACATTGTTCTTCTTCTCAATAAAAGCATTTAGGTCCGCAACATGAAAGACATTACTGCATTAAATTATCAAAGTCTCCAACTCAGAAATCAACAGCGACGGTCATGCATGGAGCATTCGTTGTGTATCCGTTACTCATTTGGTTTTGGTAAATAAATTCAGCTGAATTGTTAACATTCTTCTCTATGAGCTTTACTCTGAGGCCATAAAGTCTCATCTTATTTATAAGCAAAGTGAGAGTGCAGTGCCAATTGACGATTAATGTCGCACAATGATAATCTCATGCCCGGCGCCACGTTTTGAAAAGTGGGGTGGGGGTGGGGTGCAGTTTTCTAGTGCCATTTCCGGGTTTCATCAGCTGGAAAAAAAGGGGGGATTTCTTATTCGCAATTTTCCACCGTCTGCTACACCACAATTGATACTTTTCTCTCTCTCTCTCTTTCTCTTCCGGGGGATAGTAATTAGACCCTATGTATCTCCATCTCATTATCAAAACAAATCGGCCCTGTAATCATATGATAGCTTACTGTGTATTCAAATGCTTGCAGGGGCTACATATTATGTACATTATACTTCTGCACTGGACCATAATGAATAGTGATTATTCCCATCCATCACAAGTAAATCGAGACTTATAAGTGTGAAAAATGGTCCGTTATGATCATTTGGAAAATTGGACAAGAGCAGTGCTCACGTGCATACGACCCACGTTGGAAAGAAAAAAGTTTGTGAGTCATATACAGTACACGTGTACAGCCCATGTATGAGCTTGACATTAGGCAAAGAAATAAAGAAAAAAGGAGGGGCCCCGGAAGTCCCACTCTATAGGCAAATAACCCCACGAGTCCGACACTACTCCCTAGCAGATCCAATATGAGTCCGACACTGTTAGTCATAATAAGACCCACGAGTCCCGACAATAGGCAGATTAAAAAGGCCCTCGAGTCCAACTTTACACAGTCCGACAGGATAAACAGCGCCATCTATATACCAACGACAATATTATTATTGAACAGGGTGATGCGTTAAAAAAAAAGAAAAAAGAAGTGAACAATAGGGGGAGAAGTATGGGGACGGGGGGGGGGGGGGCACCCAGGAGCAAGATGAAAAGTATCAATTGAAGATTTAACTTAAGATATGAGTTTGAATGTCATGCTAAAGTCACTCACGTTAAATATCTTTCAGCAGTAGGCCTATCATGAAGTAAGAAGAAAGCACATTTGAGAACGGATGACGGGTCGTTGAAAGTGAAGAGCCCCCGCTCATCTCTCTCCGTATCATTTCCCTATCAAGCAGGCTTCTTCCTCAGGCCACTGAGGCTCGTACCATTGCGCTCCACGAAACCATGGAGCTAGAACTGTGATCGGACCAAGGATTACAGTGAGGATTTTTTTGTTTTCTTCCTTTTTTTTCAAATAAAAGGGAAAAAGAAAAAAAAATTCGGAATAAAAGCATGCATGAAATATAAGACCCCCCCCCCCCCCCCCCCCCCCCCCCACTGGCTACTCTCCCTTGCTTTGCGTTCCCCTTCCTCCTTGTATTAGACCCGGTCAAATAGTATATTCAGTGGCGGATCCGGCAGGGAGGACCTCACCGGGTGCACGCCCCCTCCCCCTTATTTTTTGTTGAAACAAAAGAAATAAAAAGAAAATGGGGAAGGGTGCGTGTGCCCCCCCCCCCTTTGATTTTGTAAACGCGCCCCCTCCTTACGAAATTCCTGGATCCGCCCCTGCTAGCCCCTTGATGAGACCACAACACATACTATTATGCTATCCATTTCCTCTCGGCATCAGTCCATACCGTCCGGGGTGAAATAGATTAAGTATATCCCCCCCCCCCCCACACACACACTTGTGCCAAACATTAACACGTTAATAGAATATTGCTCTTATCGTCATAACTGGAAATATTTCATGATTTCACAGGATGAAACAGGAATAAATCAACATGGAAATACATGCTCCGCAGAATAACCAGGATATTAAGCAGATTTATTTATTTATTTTGTTGTTGTTGTTGTTGTTGGTTTTTTTTTTTTTTTGGGGGGGGGGGGGTAAGAATCCGTATATACAAACGTCGAAGAAACAAGGAAGCGAGGGTGCTTTGCCATTTTTAAAAGAGAAGTGAAAATCGGGGGGATGCATTTCATTTCACTTCTTGGGTGAATTTTGTTAGTTACACACACACACACACACACACACACACACACACACACAAACACACACACAAACACACACACAAACACACATACTCAGTAGAATTTGCAGTCCCTCATACTGTCGGAAGTTTATTGATGAGGTGCTCAAGCGAAACTTGCCTATAATTTCCATTGGCCTTTGCAATCTCCTGTTGTTTGCGCCACTCAGGCCTGGTATGTTTTCATCAAACGAGTCATGTCTTCCGACAGGTCTTCTTCTTCTTCTTCTTCTTCTTCTTCTTCTTCTTCCTTTCCTTTCCTTTCCCTTTTCACCTTTTCTGTAAATTTGTTTGACCTTTTGCTTATGTAAGGAGGGTAAATCACCATCACCGATTCTCCATACGAATCGATGGTAATCTACCCTTTTGATGGTTTTTTTTCTTCCAAGTGGGGTCAACATTGCGAATATTGGCAAGAGTTTTAAAACAGGATTATGGATACACATATACAAATACATGTCAATACGTGTACATTGTACGTTTTAAGCATCGGTTTTCCTGAAGAGATGCATTGCTTGGCCTCGACAGGAACGGCCTGATCAGCTCGGCTCTGAATAGCGTGCTGATGCTTGTGTATAATGGCGTACGTGCTTTGTGTGGCAGATTCTTATAGTTTTGTTGTTGTATTTGCAACGGTATGCAGGGCAGTGTAAGATATGCATTACTCTTTCTTCTTGTTCTATTTTTTTCTCCGCCAAACATTGTGTGTGTGTGTTGTTTCATTTCGTAAGCTCACAGAGACACTCGTCATTAATTATCCTCGTTCACCTGTTTGTGCATGTTCCATTTCTTTTTTCCTTCTTTCGCCGTTTTTGACCTTTTTCTGACCCATCTGTTGTTGTTTTTTCTATGTATATTCCCGGTTCCCCAAATCCACTTCTTTGCAGCTATAGAGGTCGGTGAGCAATTCTCTATTCATCAATATTTCGACACCAGCCATGTGCATCTATAGTATTGTTTGCCGCATTTTGCCACATTCCGTCTGCTGGATATTTACGCATATTCGGGACTCATTCGAATGCTTTCCTTCATTAGACTGGTCTATATAGGTCTGTCGGGAACTCAGATTTCCATTTTAAATAATTTCATAATTCATAATGGCTGATTTCTGGAATTACATCCTTTCATACCATACAAATGGATGACTTTCTGAACTTTTTAGGCACACAACATGAAAACCAGAACCAGCTGATGCATGGGGTAGCAACCTACGCAAACAACTTCTTGTGACAATTTTGTCGCCGACAGGCCTAATTGGAACTCATAAGCAAACGAACTGCCCTATGAATTTATTAATGATTTAACTAAGAATTCGTTATGTCATTGTATTTTTACTGTTAATCAATATTAAGATATTAAGTACCACACTTTGGGTTTTTTTCTATAAAGACACGTTTACTTTGTTGCATTTAAACATAAGGAGGCTGAATAAACATTTCGATGAGTTAAAGCTTTTGGTATAGAATCTGATGTAGATTACTCACTGGACTCAGTGAATCTTGGTTAATTTCCACGTCGGAAAATTCCTTTGCACTTAACGGTTATCATTAGTGGTGGCGGTGTTGCATTTTATGTATCAAATAAATTAAAATGTGCTCATAATGACATTTGTAGAATGGATAACATCGTTGATTTTTTTTTTTTTTAATTTTGGTTCATAGAAATTTTGCACGGCAGGAAGTAGGAATTTTACAGAACACCCAAGTCAAATATTGCAGACTTTCTGATTTATCCTTCAGAATGCTGATTGTGGTAAAACTCCTGTATTTAAAATTGGGATTGTTTTACTCTCCAATTATGATATTGTGTTGCTAAAATCTGGAAATGATCATTTTCTCAAGCGAGTTTCTTGAAACACTTAAAATTGTCCTCTTCCTTTCTGCCATCCCTTTCCTAACATACTCGTGTAGGAACTCTGCTTCTCTCATTGTTAACTTGTTTTTTCAATACTTTACCCTCCCCGATTCTTTTAGAATTCCTTTAGATATGACTGATCATTTTTCCAATCATGACTCATCTTACTCACGGAACTTTAGTCAATGAACACAAACACACACACACTTACACACAAACAAATATATTATATAAAGACACTAGGTTACCGTGGACATCATAAATCAAATCTTTGTTCAATTAACTTTTCCTTCTTAAGATCGATAGTATTACAAATACAGTATTGTAAAGAAAAAATTATTATTCTTAGAGTTGCTGTAATATCCTAAGTGTGTTGCAGATCCTCTCGCTCAAATTTTCAATTTGATGTGTTTCCTCGTAAAATGAAAGTGGCAAAATGATTCCATTATTTGAAAAGTGCAACAAGCAGGAAGTCAATATTGGCCGTCCAACCTTTCTTTGTTAGCTTCACTGTCAAAAGTTATAGGAAAAAAAATAAGTTTCGAAAAAATTATCATTTTTTTAGTCTGCACAAATATTTTCAAATTTCCAGTTTGGATTTAGAGAAATGCATATAATTATGGGTGCACGTCACGAGACGGACACCCACGAGTCATACAGCCCACAAGTCATACAGCTCACAAGTCATACAGCCCACGAGTCATACAGCTCACAAGTCATACAGCCCACTAGTTATACAGCCCACGAGTTCGACACTGAGTAAATAAAGCCCACGAGTTCGACATCAAGTAAAATAAGCCCACGAGTTATACAGCCCATGAGTTCGACACTATACACAAATGGCTCACGAGACCGACACTAAGCAGACAAAGCCCACGAGACCGACATTACGCTTAAAAGGCTCACGAGACCGACACTAGGCAAACAAAGCTCACGAGACCGACAAAAGAGGCCCACGAGACCGACACTAGGCAAAGAAGGCCCACGAGACCGACAGGATGAACAGCGCCACCTATAGACCAATTAATTGTATAGGGTGTCCAGATAATGGCATAATTAAGGAAGATATGAGAGATGGAAAAGGAGAGTTGCTAGGGTGTTACCCCGTCAATTGCCCTCCCTCGCCCTCTGAACTGTTCAAGATTTTTAATTGTGTTTGCGCGTTTGAGTGTTTGTGAAAATTAAATAAATCTCAGTAAAAGTGCATGAGATGTTTCAACATTAATTTCCAAAGTGCCAGAACACCCTCGTTTCCCTTTCCGCAAAACATATACCGGTATACACCCGTTTAGATAGATATTAAATAAAGTGATGTGGACTTTCAGATCAACCAACTAGAATAATATCCAGGTGTGAAATGCAGTTTACAAGAAAATATTTGACAAAATGGTCAATGTTGCAGTGCATACTTGCTTTACATGATATGGAAGGGGTGTAGTCATCTGCAAAGGTGCTGATTTAGTACAAATTCACAGAAAATGATACTATCGTCTATTAAAGTAGCCTTGAGGATTCGGAAAAAGAAGATGCATCAATGAAGACAGCTATTCTATTTCATGAAAAATGTACCGTGTTAAGGAGAATGATTGTACCAATACAAGCCACAAATCGGGGTGACTCGTTTCAATATAAAACGTTTTCATTCTTTGAAATGTCATTCATTATAGTCACAGAAAAAATTAAAATTTGAACTCTAAGCAGGCAGGTATAAGCAGGATGATATGATATCTATACTTAACTAGTGAAGCGAGAAAGAAAAAGGCGAAAAAAAAAAAAAACATCCTGTCCACCGTCTATGTAGAAATTGGGAAAGCCTATTGAAAATGCCACGATACCATAAAAAATCAAACCATACATTGTTCTTGTCCTCTATTACTTTTTTTTCATACATTTTTTTTGATGGGTCCTCATAAAGAGGACAATTCTATTTAAAAAAAAGAGATATATCAGTTACATTTTTTTATTTTAAAAAAAAGAGATAAATTGGTAATAATGTAGCGTGACAGAACTGCTCTCTAAAAGCCACACGGGTAGGAATACATAGTTACTTGATATCGTTGATATGTAGATGGTGTTGTTCAATTAGTAACAATCTCTCGCTCGATAGCGTGACGAAATTGCTCACGCCAGTATGTAATTTCCCCCTTCATGGAACACCCTGTACAGGTAATTGACATGTAGATGGCGCTGTTCATCCTGTCGGTCTCGTGAGCCTTCTTTGCCTAGTGTCGGTCTCGTGGGCCTTCTTTGTCTAGTGTCGGTCTCGTGAGCCTTCTTTGCCTAGTGTCGGTCTCGTGAGCCTCTTTTGCGTATTGTCGGTCTCGTGAGCCTTTATTGTGTAGTGTCGGTCTCGTGAGCTTTTTTTGCTTAGTGTCGGTCTTGTGAGCCTTTTGTGCGTAGTGTCGAACTCATGGGCTGTATGACTCGTGAGCCGTATAACTCTTGGGCTGTATGACTCATGGACCTATTTCTGATGTCGGTCTCGTGGACCGTATGACTCGTGGGTGTCGGTCTCGTGGGATGACCCCATAATTATCCATGCATGGACTTTTACATTTTACAATGGACAACCACTGTTACAATTGTATTTGATTGATATTTCTTAAACTTCTCCATAGTCTTTTTCAATTCAATTTCAATTCAAATGATTTTATTTCCATGAAAAGTAATACAAAGCAATATACACAACGCTTGAGTACATAATATTTTTAGGAACTTTGAATCACATAAGTTTCAACAAAACATGAATACAATATTATAATCCTTATAGCATGCAGCGGGTACTGCTTTTGTTATTCAAATTTATGAAGTTCTTCCGTCGAGATGTTTTCATTGCAACTGATTGACAAATTGCCCTACATCGACGTAAATAAGCACTGAATTGATCAGTGTTTTAGTAGTAGCCATGATAAAAAATCATGGGCGTACATACTCGAGCAGGATTCGAACCCACGACCTCCTGATCACCGGACAGGTGCTTATTTACGTCGATTCAATGCTTATTTACGTCGATTCAGTGCTTATTTACGTCGATGTAGGGCAATTTGTCAATCAGTTGGAAATATTATAATGATATCAACTTTGGTTCGCATTAATAAACAAGTAAGCAAAACAATCTTATTTTATAACTCTACATGGAAGAGAGGAATTTACAAGAAAGGCAGAGCTCGTAAAAATTTGTGAATTACTAAGATGAGGGCATCTCAGGATCCTTCAAGGACTCCATGTATGAAAATTTTTGATAACCTGACGTTAGGCGAAATAGTCAGAAAATAAAGAGGACTATGACAAGGACAAGAACGAAAAGAGGTACAGAACAGACGGAAATCAAACTAAAGAATAGGCATGACAAAGAAAGGGAGAGAAACAAAAACAAGAGAGTGTCTACATTCAGTTATCTGGAAAGGTCACCAAGGCATGAGTAAGAACTTAAAATTCTAAGAAATTTGGCTAAAAACGAAAACTCTTAATAATTTTTAAAAGATACTTATTATTTAATCATTTGTCTATTTCTATGAAAAAAAGAACATCTTTTATCTATTCGTTTATTTTTTGTGAGGATGATAAAAGAGTAATGTTTTTTATTCTGATTAAAAAGAAGGAAAAACCGGAGCATCTTTTAGATTATTATCAAGGCTGTTCCAGAACCTCGGGCCAGTGTAAACGAATGTATTTTGGACGAGCATTGTACGTAGTAATGGTAAATGTTACTGCATTCATTGGAACGTCGGGTAGGATATTTGTGTATATACCGCATCATTGCGACGAAAGATTTGATCAAATATTTGTGATAATTTTTTTAATTATTATAAAGATAAACATAAATTGACCCAACTTAAATAAATGTAAATCATTTATCTTTGATAATCTATTATCACAAAACAAATTTTCAGTAAGAGCAACACGGATTTCATTTAAAGATTACACTCACGACTTTTTTTTTTTTTTGCAATAATTTTTTCCCCCAAAGGAATTGATGCGTGTTGCCCACACTAAAATTCCACAATTCGAAAACGGTAAAATTGACATGGAGTTAAGCATGGTTAATGTAGACGATGGTAAAAAATATTTCAGTCTATTAATTACACCTATATTTCGTGAAATTGTTTTACAGAGAACATTAACATGATCTTTCCATGTAAGTTTATTTTCCACACAAATACCAAGAAATTTTATACTATTGACTTGCTCAAGAGAAATATAATCAATAAATATGTACCCATGCAGTATTTCTACTAAATCACTGAAAATCATAAACTTAGATTTAGTCATATAGAGGGAAAGTTTATTAGCCTTCATCCAATGTGAAACGGGTGCACGTCACGAGACCGACACCCACGAGTCATACAGCCCACAAGTTATACAGCTCACAAGTCATACAGCCCACGAGTCATACAGCTCACAAGTCATACAGCCCACCAGTTATACAGCCCACGAGTTCGACACTGAGTAAATAAAGCCCACGAGTTCGACATCAAGTAAAATAAGCCCATGATTTATACGGCTCACGAGACCGACACTACGCACAAAAGGCTCATGAGACCGACAGTAAGCAAACAAAGCCCACGAGACCGACACTACACTTAAAAGGTCCACGAGACCGACGCTACGCATACAAGGCTCACGAGACCGACATTACGCAAAAGAGGTTCACGAGACCGACACTAAGCAAAAAGGCCCACGAGACCGACACTAAGCAAAGAAGGCCCACGAGACCGACAGGATGAACAGCGCCACCTATAGAGCAATAAATTGTATAGGGTGTCCTGATAATAGCATAGGAAGATATGAGAGATGGAAGAGAAGAGTTGCCATCTCCGACAGGGTGTAACCCCACCAGTTGCCCCCCCCCCCCCCCCCCCGAAATGATCGGGATCTTTAATTGTGTTTGCATGGGTGTGTGTTTGTGAAAAAAGAATGAACAAAGTACATTAAAAATGTGTAACAGATCTTTCTACAATAAACCTGCGAGGGTGTTGATTTAGTATCAATTACAAAAAAAGTAACGTAATCGTCTATTAAGGTAGCGTTAGGGATTCGGAAAAACCCAGATGCATCCATGAAAACAGCTATTGTATTTCACGATAAGATGTACTGTTCGGAGGAGAATAACACAAGCCACAAAACTGAGGTGAATCCCCGCGACATAGAACGTTTCAATCAGTAGAATTACATCATAGTTACAGAGAAAATTAAAAATAGATCTTACTGCAAAACGTCAAAACAGGAGGGTAGAATATCTAAAATAGAATAAGTAACTAGTGAATCGGGAAAGAGAAGAGGTAAAATTTATATCTTGTCCATTTTCTAGCTAAAAACTGGGAAAGCCTTTAAAAAATAGCACGATGGCATTATCAATGCTCTAAAATTAATTCATACATCGTTATTGTCCTCTGTTAAATTCATTTGTGTTTTTGTCTCTTTTTTGGGGGGGGGAATGAAAAATACTAATTCTTCTATATTTTTTTTTTTTGGGGGGGGGGGAGCGGGGGCATGAAGAATATAATTCAATTTTTCTACTTGATAACAATGTCGCTCCCTGACACACTTGCCCCCCCCCCCCCCCGAAGTACAATGTATGTAGAAATACATATTTGATGACGTTCATAATTATGTAGATGGTCACCATCTTTCAATTTATAGCGTTACGAAATTACACCCGCCAGTATGTTATTTTTCCGTTCATGGAACACCCTGCACAGCTGATTGACATGTAGATGGCGCTGTTTATCCTGTCGGTCTCGTGGGCCTTCTTTGCCTAGTGTCGGTCTCGTGGGCTGTCTTTGCTTAGTGTCGGTCTCGTGAGCCTTTTTAGCTTGTTGTCGGTCTCGTGGGCCTTTTTTGCCTACTGTCGGTCTCGTGGGCTTTCTTTGCTTAGTGTCGGTCTCATGAGCCTTTATTGCTTAGTGTCGGTCTCGTGGGCTATGTTTGCTTAGTGTCGGTCTCATGAGCCTTTTGTACGTAGTGTCGAACTCATGGGCTGTATGACTCCTGAGCCGTATAACTCGTGGGCTGTATGACTCATGGACCTACTATTGATGTCGGTCTCGTGGACCGTATGACTCGTGGGTGTCGGTCTCGTGGGATGCCCCCATGTGAAACTTCTATTAATTCTGAATTCAGGGTGAGTAAGAGAGTATGAGGATCAGGGTGGGCGAAAAAAAAAGATTAGAATCATCTGCAAACATAAACGATAATAATTTCGAAGATCTGTGAAAATCATTAATATAAATTATAAAGAGCAGCGGGCCTATTGAACTATCGTGTGGAACACCACAATTTATATTTAACATCTGAGGGTTTACGTTGTTAAAAATCACAAATTGGTTTCTGTTAAGGGCTTTTTACACTTGTGTTTCTTAACCCCGGACTTTCTCTGACCCAGGACTATCGATAGTCCCGTACCAATTTTTTCAGCTTTTTACACTCGCCAATTAGTCCCGTACTATCTATTGTCCGGGGCTAAGGAGAAAACTGACCTTTTTACACTCGTATTTCTTAGCCCCGGACTTTCCAAACCACATGAATATTCATAATTACGCTGTGTACTGTACACGTACACGCACGCACCGGCAGCACTTGATTGCCTCGTTTCTGATTGGTCAGTGAGGGTCGGACTTCGTCTCCGTCGCTTAGCCCAGGATTATTTTTTCGTTCTGTTTACACTCACTTGCTTGGCACCGCAATTGCGGTGCTAACCCCTGCTATTTTGCAGGGCCAGATAGTACCGTACTATCGGTGGGGCTAGCCCACTTTGGCAAAAACGAGTGTAAACAGAAAGTGGGCTAAGGATAGTCCCGTACCAACGGTGGGGCTAAGGCCCCCCCCCTTAGCCCCACCGTTGGTCCGGGGCTAAGCAAAATTTTACAAGTGTAAAAAGCCCTTTAGATAGGTAGCTCCTAAACCACTCCAAGGTCTTCCCACGAATTCCGTAATGATATAATTTGCTGAGTAGCTATGGTTGATAGTGTCTAAGGCCTTTGAAAAGTCCAGGAAGATAATTATGCCATATGACAAAACCTATCTAATGCTTGTGTCGCTTCTTCTACAAACCAGAGTAGAGCATGGATTGTGATGTGCTATGATTTTCATGAAAACCAAATTGTGAATCAGTAAATATATGATTTGTTGGCAAAATTTAGATGTTCTAACATATATAATTCTTTCTAAAATCTTTGACATACTTTAGGGTAGAGAAATGGGCCTGTAATTATTGACATCACTTTTATCCCCCTTTTTAAACACTGGAAGAACCTTAGCTATTTTCATATTGTCGGGTAAAACACCAATCGAGATAGATATATAAAAAAATGTGGACAAGGGAATCAACGACAGTAAATTTTCAGTAAACAGTTATTAATACATCAAAACCAGAACTTTACTTATCATAAAGATCACATACAATTTCAAAAACTTCTTCTCTATGTGTTGACACAAAAAATATTGAATTGGGGTTAGACGCACCTAAGAAGTCATGTTTTTTGGCGTCGGTTGAACATTCGCTAATTCTTTTACCAATCAAAGGGAAATACTCATCAAAAGTCTCAGTTACAATCATTCGACTTTTCACTGATAACATTACCCCACCTTATTTTTGAAATCTTAGAAGTATTTTCAAATACATTCATTTCCAAGTATTTCTCATGTCATGCTTTAATAAATCAAATTGATTTGTATAATATTTCTTCTTTTTTTTTGCATTCGAAGAAATTTTGTAAGAATATTCTAATAACTAACATATTTCAATATTTCAATATATTTTGCTCAGTAGGGTTATGCTTATACCTATAAAAAAAAAAGATTTTTTTTTCTGTTAGTCGATCTTAGAATCGACTTTGTAATCCAAGGAAGTCTCGGAATTTTTTTTTTTTTTACGTATTGGAATATAAATATTGAAATTCATATCTATTATTTGCATAAAATCATTAAATGATAAATTTGGATCTTCGGTTTGATAAACAGAAGACCAGTCCACATTTTTACAACTATTTCAAAAATTCTTAACATTTTCTTAGGAAATTTACGTTTACTTAAATAATTTTCGGAATTGTTTAGTCTATTCTTCATAACAGAAGATATATAAATATGGGATAATGATCAGATATATCTGATAACACAATACCAGGTGATTCTCGAGGAGAAACTTTATTAGTAAAGATACTGTCGATTAAAGTAGCACTAAATTCTGTTACTCTGGTGGGTTTTGATATCATAGGCATAAAAGAGACGGACATTAATGATTCAATGAATTCTTGTGATGTATTCCAAGAGTTGCACTTCATCAAATCAATATCAAAATCACCAACTAAGTTCGAATCTTTATTTGCAAATATTCGATCATTTAGTATAAATCCTGCAATTAAATCATAAACTCATTGACGCTTGAATTCGGAGGTATGTATATAACACAAATCAAAATATTTCTACCATGTGGGATTATAAGTTCTGTGAAAAGTGATTCATCTATATTATTCATACAGTTAAGCCTTTTTATGAACTAAGTAATTATATTTCTTTGGTAAATAAATTCCTACTCCTCCATCAATTCTCTCTAATCTATCATTAATTATTAAATCAAAGTCAGGGAGGGTATATGAATTGCTGGAGTGCTGTGAAAGCCATGTCTCGGTTAAAGCAATCGCAGCACAATTGTTTTTTTAATTTTCTAGCAAATGTATCAAATTATCAAAATGTTTATCATTATTTCGTATATTTAAATGTAAAAAAAAATATTTTTTTCAACTGATTTAATATGTTGTTGTTTTAACTGATTTTCTGTGAAATAATAACAAGATGGACGTTGAATAGAGTCGTCTTGGCCACGATTATAATCCAAATCGGGTGCGTTGTTAGGTGTTGTTGAAATGAAATCTTCAAAACTGGAAAATTCATGTTGCGTCTCAGTTGTGATAGGATATTGCCTGACTATTTAAAAAGATTCATTATTTGTTTGAAGTGAAGTGAAGGATGATGGCTTCACACACATTCAAAGAAAGTCCACGATTTAGTCATCTTGATAGTAACCGCAACACAAAGACGAGTGCCTTGAGGCTAATAGGCTGCGGCTTTCATCTACTCTTTTGTTCGTTTTTTTGTTGACACGAACTCGCTGTTCAAAGACAATATACCTAACTTAACCAGCATTCTATCTTTAATGTCATTTCATTCATGTTAGGTTTATACATAACTCTCATGTTGTTACATATTCTTCTTCCGTGAAACTGTTTTGATCATTTTGCGGACCACACACGCTATTAGCCAAATACACTTTTTCAAGTTCGTTGACAATGCTTACATACAATATTTTCATATTCCCAAATATACGCTGTATATGGATAACCATGTAAATCATTAATTGGAATTACTCCAAACGCTAAGAAAAATAGGTTTAACTTAGCACCTTTGCCGGTCTCACAAAATACTGCAAAGTTGCACCTTTACCGGTGCAACGTTGCACTTTTCATACCACTGTAGACGTTTAATTGTGCAACTTTTCACCATTCTCGTCTCAAAGGAGCAAAGTTGTACCCGTAAAGGTGCTTCCAGTGTGACACTGGTAAAGGTGCAAAGTTATACCTTTATTTTTTCTTAGAGTGCACCCCGGAGAGCCATCTCGTTTCTTATGCCACGAATGAGCCGGCAAAATATGGGTTGATAATGATTGTCGCTCAGCAGAAGAAAGTCTCAGAGGCGGGAAAGGCAGTTTTTGTCTGCTACGAGAGACCTCTGTATGCAGCTAACGTCGGCACAGCCTGCAATGAATCAAGGAAACGGTTCCTGCTTCATATGGAATAGACTGCTAGACAAAAATCATTGCTTGTTGGAATGATTTAGAATTAGATTTTTGAATTCTTAATGCTCCACACAATTTAATGAAAATATACACAGAGATACATGGTGTATCATAAAAACGCAATTAAGTTCCCGAGTTACAGCTACATAACAACTTGAAACTTAGAGAATAAAAGTATGTAATGATGCTCAGCAGAATTAATTTGCCCAACCGAAAAGGTGTTGGTTTTGAATAGGGATGATAAAGATCCGTCGAAGACGGTATGACTGCATACAATGATAGCATACAATACAAGTAATAATCATACTCCCATAAGTTTTGTATGTAAAGAATGTGGGTTGATGCCGCATAGAATATGAAAATAGACATAAAAGAAAACAAAAGTAACTTTTGATTAATTCGATCATTTCAAAATAGCAGGTAGGCCTATGTAGATAAGGCAGATAGCATGTCAACCTTGTGGGAGCGTATTTCTTTACACTGTCTTACTGTCTAATGAATTACCTGTAGTGACAAAGAAATTATCTGATAATTACTATACCTGTGAGTTTGGAAAATTCAAGGGGTAATTGTCCCCAGCCCCACCCCATCCCCTTGATGCATACGACGGTGTTTTGTTTTTCTTTTGCTTTTCTTTTACTTCCGTCGCAATTCGGCGGTATATTATACAGACAAAATGTCAATTATTGAATTAACTCTGGTTACATAGGTGTTTGTGTACAAACCTGCTAATGCCATTGCTAGGTCGAATTCATCTTCAGAATATCTAGGACTTCTGTCACGCCATCTTCACCCTGTAAAGAGTACCACATTCCGGGAAATAAACCGGAAATAAAATTGATGTTCAACTGCAACCATTTTTCTCTCGCTCTTTGAGATTAACGTACCTTGGTTATGATACAGATAGGTTTTATGCCTCCACCGGCGAAGAGAACTGAATATTTGCGACCTTCCAAGACCTTATGATTCACACACGAAACCCAAGACACTCTATTCTTTTTATCAGAATTTCTCACGTCAACTGAAAACAAGAGACCAGGGGGTCTCGAGACCATTGAATATTGCAAGCTCAATTTTACCACACATTCTTTTGACACTGAAATACATTTGAGTCTCATGGCTCAGGTGAGCTAAAAACGCCCAACAACGCAAAAGCTGCCCGAAATAATTGCCTGACACTCCGGGCCTGACACAGCATACTGAATACCAAATTTTGTAAGTACAAAATTTGAATCCAGGTTCTCTACACTCTCTGAAAATGAACAACATTTCGTGAGTAAATTGGATATTCAGTGAGGCTTAGAAGAAATACATGTAGTGCAAGTAGTCCGTTACAAGGTCCCCAGAGAGAATAATACATAACTTAAAGGGATGGTAGTATAGGTGGAAATGAAAATAGAGCTTTTAGCTTTTTACGAGATACTCAGAAACCACTTTTGAAATGTCATAGAGCATACCATTCTCAGAAAAAGTCATAGGTTATTAACAGTTTTTGAAAAGGCTTAGATATTCAAAAACAAAGTAAAACAAAGTGCTCTTAATAAAAGATGGGTCCCACTTGCAACGGGGGGGGGGGGAGAGAAGCTTGCCCCCCTCCCACACACACACACACTTTACAGGGATCAAATGTCCCACTCTTTTCCATGCAAAGTGGGAGGGAAGTGGCAGCAAAAATATGAAGACTTTCTGTTCTTGTTTTTATTTGTTTGTTGTTTGTTTTTTGCTTGTCAGCCGACTTTTGCCGGAAAATCAGACCTTAAAAGTATGAAGACTTTTTTTGTTGTTGTTTCTCTTGTCTTTTGATGTTCTTTCTTCTTGACTGACAGGCGATTTAGACCTCCCCCCCCCCCTTTTCAAAAACGTAGCGCAGCTCTGAATAATGCCCAAACAAAATCAATAAAATGCTAATATGAGTATCCATTTTTTGTGTGTAATAACGTAGTAGATATTTTCCTTTAGATATTTATTGTCAGTAAAGCAATCATCCAGGGGCATCGTTCCATTTAGTGATGGGGGTAGGGGAGGGACTTGGGGTTTGAATATCTGTGCGAGGGAGCGGAGTGGCCTAGCGGGGGGGGGGGGGGGGTTGTTTGAAAATTTGGCATTTTCAGACCTGAAATTCAGCGATCTGGTGCACACTTTTGGTGAAATTTTGGGATTTTTTTCCTATAAAAAAAGTAAGAAAAAAAATATTCATAGATAATTGAATGACTACATCGTGGTATTCAGCTCTTGCTCCGCCTGTGCGACATCACTGTGAAGACCTACTAAATAGTGGGGCCAGGATTTGATCTTAGGGGAGCGGTTAGATGCGAGGGAGCGATGAGAGCGAGGGAGGAGTGTGTGAGAACTTTTTACATAATGATGTTGAAAATGGTGCAATTTGATGCATTTTTTTTGCGTGTTTTATCGACTTGAAATAGTCCAACATGTTTAAGGTAGCAGTACATTTCATGTAGATTATTATTGAACAATTTTGCTTATAAAAATGGTATCATTTAGAGAAACGTCTTGTATTAATTCTTATACTGAATATCATGAACGCGGTCATGAATTTTGACATTTTACAGTCCCAAAACGGCCGATTGTAGCAATATTTTTTCGCTTTGAAATTAGGGCGCAACTGCTGGCAATTACCCGGCAGCAACATCAGGAGAATGGCATAGCGATTAAATGCGAGCGAGCGAAGCAAGCGAGCTTGAACATTTTGATATTGTACAGTCCAAAAACGGCCGCTTGTAGCTATATTTTATCGCTTTGAAAATTAAGGGGGGGGGGCGCACCGGGCGCAACTGCTGGCAATTACCCGACAGCAACATCAGGAGAATGGCATGACGATTAAATGCGAGCGAGCGAAGCAAGCAAGCAAATTTTGATATTTTACAGTCCATAAACTGCCGTTTGTAGCTGTACTTTTTTTTCGCTTAGGAAATTAAGGGGGGGGGGGGTGGGGGCGCACCGGGCGCAACTGCTGGCAATTACTGGCAGCAACAAATATCTCGTAAACACATTTATGATGTAACCTGGGGAATTTTCAATCCCAGAAGTGTATACTATTCTTTTAGCGGGGGGGGGGGGGGGGACCCTCCGTTAATTGAAAGTATCTAGATATCTCCTCCCACGCAAGGAACATTTGCATTATTTTCTTTAAACTGAAGTAACAGACCTGGTGTACACTTTACATGAAACATTTTGAAATCTGTCGATCTAAAGTGTATTAAGTAGAAATGACTGAACGGGGAGGGTATGGGAGGGGTTAGGCCTGTCCCCCTCTTACGCGAGGGAGATTTTGTATTTTCAGAATTAAAATTCAGCCATCTTTGGGTGAAATATTTAGACAGTTTTCTATCAAAAAAAGTAAGAACATTTCCACATCTCGGGAGTTACGAGGAGGAGCAAAATGATCTGTTTGTCCCCAATACTTTTAAGGGGGAACCATCCCCCTCCCCCTCCATCGACGCCGCTGCATATGAGGGAGCTTTTGTAAGTGAAAGATCCGCTGCACACTCTTTGATAAATATAAGGAAATAAAACGTCAATCTCAAAAGTGTACAAAGTCTATCGAAAGGAACTCAGTAGCGGATCTTTTGCATATTCATGATTGCAATTCAGCGATCCGGTGCATAATTCTGGCGGTACTTGTCCAATTTTCCATAAAGAAAGTTCGAGATTTGTCCTCATATCGGGAATTGCTTGGAGGACAAATGATTTGTCTGCCCCAAACATTTCCGTAGGGGCGGGGCAAATGCCCCTCCCCCCCCCCCCCCCCCCCCCCCCGAGATATCATCCCTGGATGTATAGATGTATCAGAGTCATCATCGTTTCAGGAATGATGCAGGAAATGGAGGGGGGGGGGGGGGTTCAATTATGGCGGTATAGTTTTTGTTATTGTTTGTTTGTTTTCGTACATAATTTGCAGATGGTCCCGAGTTGCTCGCTTCATAGCATGTTTACATGTAAGCCTATGCTATTTGACGTTGTCAACGTCTGGACCATATCTTATGTCGATATTACTTTCTTCGCGAGCGAGCGCTTGAGAAAATTATATATACATTATCCTACAAGATAGAATACTGTTCAGCTCAGTTACCTGTCTGAAGGCGGGCGTACGAACAAGACGAACGTCATGCAATATGACAAAAATGATACAATCACATTTCCGTACAGGCCATCCCCCCCCCCCCCCCATCCCCGGGATTTACGCCCATGCCCACTTGTTATTAGTATCGCTTTGTTTTGAATATCTCAGCCATTTCAAAAACCCTTTTCGTCAAATAAACGCTGAATTCCTATTGAAATTACATGCTATTTCATATTTCATGAGAGGTTTCTCATTCTCTCACAAAATAAAACAAGAAAAACCCGTTAGAATAGCCTGGTCTCAACCAAAACGATACCATCCATTTAACGGGCCTATTCTACACCCTATTAGGCAAGTGAAATAGGCGTACTCCACATGCTAGTCCCCATATCGCCGGTCTGCCGATGAAGGCGGCCCGGGCTCCCAGGGCGAGTGCCTTGAGGATATCCGCCCCAGTTCGCACGCCTCCATCTACGTAGACTTCTACCCCGGTACCACGTACAGCTTTCACTACTTCTGGGAGGGCATCAAGCTGATTTGAGAAAGACAATTAAGATGAAGTTAGCATCTGACACTGGACAGCCATTCATCTATACATTCAACACTACGTTTGAAATAATGATATCACACTAATAATGATGATAATAATATAAATATCTAATGATGATAAAAACAGTGATAACATTGACGATAACAAAAAGAAAGATGTTAATATGAATTGTTATTATTAGTAGTAGTATTACTACTACTACTACTACTACTGATACTCCTTTAATTACGGTAATACTACAACTACTTAAACTACAGCTGTATTATCATTATCATCACCATTATTGTTATTTCATTTTATTTCGTTTTGTTTACTCATCTATATTGTTCATTTTGTAACAGGTGGCAATGACCTGGTCATTACTAATGATAACCCGATAACACGGTGGAGTAATATCGTCACAGACACGATGGCATTCAAATAATGTTAATAATTATGGTAATATAAGTAATAATGAAAATTATGATAGAGATAGAAATAATATTGATAATTATAGTATAGCTTTATTTACCTATACGGTAGCTTCTGATGATAATAATGAAACTAAAAAACAGTAACAAAAGGAAAGTATAATTACAGAACAATTATTCATTCAAATAAAAAAATGCTCAAATGCCTTCACACAGAATGACTTTTATAACTACAGATTATCATATCCATTAAATAACATTTAAGTATGAAAAAAGATCGACATCATAACTTTCTTCCCCTAAGAATACAATTATGTTGTACATACTCGTAAAAATAATCTAAAAAGTGTTATTTCTGACAAGTCCTTCATCTAAACTGCATGGATTTGATAACCAACCGGGGCTATGGCTGAGTCCAGCTGCCTACCACCGTGCGCTGAGACCAAGATCCCGTCGACACCAGCCGCGGCAGCCTCGCGAGCCATCTTGCCTAGACGGAAAAGATAAGATTATTTATAGTTATTGCGCTAGGGAACGTTTGCGCAGCAGGAACAATAATTATAACAATAATGACACAATATTACTACTGTATAACTTCTGCTGTAGATGAATACAATAGCAATGTTGATGATAAAAATGACCATAAAATGATAATGATAATTAACATAATAATAATTCAGTTCAGTTCAGTTTCAGTTTATCTTATCCAATCACAGTAATTTGCGTCAGCAAAGCTCTTCTTCTGCAACTCCTTGCATAACATAAAAAGAACTAAATGCATATAAACTGCCCACAATGTTAGAGTAACATAACTCAAGTTACAAGAGCAGAGAAAAAAGAACTTTAAATGTACAAACAAAAAGCAAAAGAAATATTATATAAGTTGACATTGAATAACATTAAAAAAAAAGAATCAATAATATTGTAGGGCATCAAGAGCCCGTTTGAAACTGGACTTTAAAATTCTTGAGCTGATTCCAACTCTGGACGCCTTTTAAAGAGAGAGTTCCTTTCCCAAGTGATGTAAATAAATATGATAATCATAAAAGCACTCAAGATGCTGTCAATAATAAATTTTGTACTATCAATGACATAGCATGTATCAACCTCGTTACTCTACAAGCATTGCAAGGGATTCACATCCGGGTCGCGGACAGGCATTGTTGGTATCAGTCTTGTCCATTGATGTGTGTACTGGTTGGAATTTTAACTCGGGATCTTCACTCTGTCTTTCAATCTTGTCCACATTACCACAGTGGATAGTCTTCTTTGTGACACACACTCATACAACCCATACACCATTATTATAGTGATCATGACGTGAAATAATTAAGGGGTATCTCACTGAGCGGCGAATGCTTGCAAACACTGGTGAAATTTGGGGTTTCATCAAGGTTCGTAAAAGGTTGCAAAAGGTTCGTTAAATGTTGCAGGAAAATCCGCAAAGAGTTTTGGTTGTCGCAAAAAAAAAAATTTTTGAACATATTCAATAAAAATTTTCTTCCGAATTTATTCTTCCGCAAACAGTTGCAAGCGTTTGCAAAACAGTCGTAAGTCTTTGCGAACGGTTGTAAGACGGTGCCGCTGCACGTTCTTTCTACTTCGACAATGCTACCGACACGTGACCTTTTATGGTTACCATGGTTACTGTTTAAAATCGACCTATTGAGAGAACTTTGCCATGTAGGTCGCCATACCGAAGAAACAAGGTATTAACGGAGGACGATATACCCTCGGGGTCGGGAGAGGTCCATGCCGAGTTTTCCAGGGGTCAGCAAAAGTTCCTAAACATTCACAGATAGTGCTAAAGAGTTGGTATGTAATCATTGTTTCTAATATTCGCAAAAAAAAAATTACTGTCTCTAATACTAATAGTCGCCAAATGCTTTTCACAAACACTTACGAAAACATTCGCTTAAATGTTGCTAGTTGTTTCTAAACATCGCTAAAAGACGCTAAATGTCGCTTATGGCAGAGGCGAACCCTGATTTTCGCGAACATTCCTCAGAAAAGTTAGCAAATCCAAAATTCGCAACATTCGGAAGCATTCGCCACTGACAGTGACCTGACATTTGCTCCCACCGGTCAAATTTTCTCCAAGGACTTAGGGTTAGGATTGCAATAGGGTTCTAGGTTTAGGTTGGTGTGAGGATTAAGATTAGGATTATGTTTGTGGTTACAATTTATGTTTGGTTCAACGAGCAGATATTCCATGCGAGCAACTGTAGCAGGACCAAATGTGGTGAAACCACTTTCACCTAAAGCTACCTTCATCAAAGATGGATATGAAAAGAGAATAATGATGCTCTGTGCGTGATGAATTTTAATGAAGTGGGATCTCTTGTTTTACGTTGGCAGTGCACTGCAAAAAGTCCAGTGTTGAATATGAAACACCGAGCTGTTATTAAATTTCCGATGTTTATTTGTGGTGTAGATCAACAACTCTGGGTGTCATTTTAAGATATAAATTTGTGTTTTGAATAGATACATAGTTGTACTGTACTTCTCTTTGTTGATTTTGAACTTCAACAAGACAATCAAGAACTTTCCGATAAAATATCTAATTTTTGGAGGAAAAAAATCCGGTGTGAACACATTTACAACACAGTAACACCAGTAGGTGTGGACAGTCTCCTGTTGACACTGGGAGGGTGTCATATCATTGACATTAACACCAGTAATATAAAATCAACACCATGGGTGTCATTGTTGAATTATCACCATCCGTGTAAAAAATATCACAGCTTGTGTCAAATTAACATCACCGAAGTGCCAGGTGAACACTTTCCAACACCATCACAACATACTTTCTACACCCATGGTGTTAGATATAACACCGATGTTTTTGCAGTGTGACAGATTCCATTCTTCACCTGTAAGAATCCCTTTCACTACCACCGGTATGGATGAGATGCGTTTGACCCACTTGATGTCGTCCCAGGTAGCTGAGCTGTCGACTCGGCTCATGTAGTCCCAAAGCAATTTATCGCCGTTAGCTTTGGCGCTGCGTACTTCTTCCTCAATCATGTTCATGTTGACGCACCTATAGCAAATCATTATCAGTGGTGTCAATTGATAAAGGATTGAAATTTTAAAAAAAGAACAAAATATTGCGTTCTGGAGAAAAAAAAGATAAATGGCCTTCAACAAATATCATCTTCATTTTTTATCCCTTCTCAGAAAAAGATTTATTCAAATTTGTCACCTGAGTGAGACAACGTGATTATTTGTTACTTCGCACTACAATAGGTTCAGTGTTAAATATGAAACACCGAGCTGGTGTGAAATATCTGGTGCTCACTTATGGTGTTAGATTAACACCTCCGGGTGTCATTTAGAAATATCAAATTGTTTTTTGAATAGTTTCTTAGTTAATGTTCTTCTTGTTGGTTTTGAACGTCAACAAGACAATCGAGAATTTTCAGATAAAGTACTTGATTTTTTTTTTTTAAAGGTGTAAACACATTTACACCGCAGTAATTCCAGTTGATATGGTCTCTTATTGAAGCTGGACGGGTGTTATACCATTGGCATTAACACCAGCAATATAAAATCAACACCATGGGTGTCATTGTTGAATTAACACTAACGCAGTGTCATAACTATCACCAGCTACAGTGTCAAATTGACACCACGACGTGCCAGGTGAACACTTTTCAACACCACACAGCATATATTTTCTATACCTGTGGGTATGGTCCTCTATTGAAAATTGATCGGTGTTAGATTTAACACCCATGGTGTTAAATCACCATCAAATTACTTAAATTAGATTGAACACCCGTGGTGCTAAATCTAACACCGATGTCTTTGCAGTGCGGGAGGAGCGGCATATTCATGTGGACCTCTGGGGAAAAAACAACATCCTCGACTAAGCTCTCCATTATTTTCAACTCCTCCAATATCTACGAATCAAGGTGATTTCTCTCTTTTTTTTTTATTTGTACGGAGTGCAAGGTCTGTCTATTGTTGGCCATAGGCATTAATGGGGATAGTATCTCTGCTGTGTCTTTTTTTTTATGTAGCACCTTTCCGAGGCCTTTACCTTGCTTTGCTCGGCTTTTTTTTTTTTCTTCCTTTGTTCGGTATTTTTCACCTGGCTATTAAGGATATTGTCGCACTCGTATGCGTAAGATTCTTTCATTCCAGATATTATACTTGTTTCCATATCATCCAAATAATACACAATATTTGCAAAGTAACATAATTCTTTCCAGTGGTGGATCGGGGGGGGGGGGGGGAGGGGCGGCACCCGGCGCGCGCCCTCTCTTTACTTTTGGTTAAAACAAAAGAAATCAAAAGGAAAAAAAGGTGGTCCTTGCGCCCCCTTTTGATTTTGCAAACACGCCTCCCCTTTACGGAATTCTTGGATCCGCTCCTGCTTTCGTTTCATGGCGGGATTCTTACTTTTTTCATCACGCTTCAAAGGACACGATGATCAATGGTGTAATCTACGGTAATTTTAGTATAAGACTTATATCTTGTAAGAAATAACAAAGTTGGTATGACTTCGGGTAAATGTGGAGACAGGAAAGCCAGACAAGAATACTCGATAACACATATGTACATGATCACGAAGTACACCACTATTTAAAATAATAATAATAATAATAATAATCTTTACCCATTATGCCTACTGTAGAAAAATACCAGGTCACACCCAGAGAGGTAGTTACACCGATAATATACAGGTGACTTTTTCTTCTTTCTTTCTTTCTTTTATCGTCTCGTTCTCCCTCTACTATGTAAGTGCGTTACCAACACTATTATCCTTTATTTTTTTGGTAATACAAAGTTCATTTTCATTATTTTGCTCTTATGATTTTGCTCCATATGAATTTTTTTCTTCAGCCATGTCAGTGAATCGTCTTTCTCTTGCTTTCTTCTCTGCAAAATCATGTCATCTATAATATTACAGTATAGTCATCTGCTGGGTTATACATCAATAAGCATTTTGATAATTAATCTTTAAAAAAAATAAAAAGTAATACAGTCTTTACTCAAGCTTTGCGTAAGCTGAATTCTCTCTGGTCTTCTGGCGTATATTGTATTCATGTTCTCCCCTCCTCATTCCGTGTACAATGCAGTCCACAGTCAACATCAATGCTGAAACAATTATTCGTGAAAAAAAGAAAGACAGAAAATAAATCAAGATTATATGCTGAAACGCTTGGTAACTGACCGCAGAATTGATTTCAATCCGAATACAATAATTCATAATCTGCTTGTTATGTTGACACATTATTTCTCTTTTATAAAATCACCATTTCTTTTTCTCTCACTCATATAATTGTGCATCAGGGTATCAAAAGCAAATACCAGGATAAAACATTAAAAAGAGGTTAAGATGGGAATTTTTGTACTGGATTAAATCCTATAATAGCATACATAAAACAAGGAAAACATACATTATGCATGCAAAACGATTGTAATTATTGAACCAGGACATGCACTGAGTAACTGTTGGATAAGTTTTGTCTACCTCAACTAACAGGTCAGTGATACATTAATCGAGACATTTTGGTGTCACGATTCGTTTCATGCTCATTATTTGATTTATTTGATTGATATTGATTGATATTGAAGGGCGGTTGCCACTAAAACCATGTATTCCAGACAACTTAACGCCCTTCTAATTCTCAACCGACGATATGCTTTTATGGTATTAACATTCGCAGTAGAGAACATTGCGTAGGCCAAACCCTTGGTCTGTTGTGATTGTTGATTGTTAAAGAAAATACGTTACAAAGTACATACTGTCCAAAGTTCCTGGTATACAAAAGGAGTAAACTGTAAAATACGATACTGGATCTATACCTTTAAAGCCGGCTTTCTCCGCTCGTCGAACGAGTAACTCAGAAATTTGTCTGTTCTGATAGATAAACAGCTGCATCATTTTAAGTCCGGTGGGCGTGGCCTGAGCGATATCTTCAAGCAGGACATTGGCTGCACAACTCAGTGACATCATCACGTTCCGCGATGCAGCCGCTGCAAATGGCGTGCGGAAGGAATTCAAGTACAAAAGTGGACAAAGCATTATTGTATAGTAATAATTGGAATCGATAACTCAGTCATTTTGTCGACGAATAATGACCGATTTGCGTAAGTCGACCGCATATTACAAGGATTTTCAAGACATGTTAGAGAATAAATCATGAGAAATAACTACCCAGTAGGACCTGTCCCCCCCCCCCAAAAAAAAAAATAAAAAATAAAAAATAAATAATAATAATAATAATGTTCCCAAGAAATATCTTTCCTTGTTTGTTTGGTTTTTTTTTTGGTAATTCACGCAGAACTATAATCGACACCCACGAACAGTAGATGTTGACGACGATTTCGAACCCTGCGCTGGTTATGCGATCTTTTGCAGATTAAAATACGGTTGTTGGACTTTGATACCATATTTTAGATATTCGCGTTTTTCGCAAATCGTTCGTGAAATCAGCCCTTTAACCCTTCTGGAGAAAGCAGACCCAGACTGTAGTCATCCGTCACCACACATACACACTTTTTTTTTGTTTTTCAATGATATTTTATTGATTTCATTCAAATCAATCATAAATCAACCCATTCTGAGTGTAACATGAACATAAAAACGGTAAAAAACATGTTTTTCAATGATATTTTATTGATTTCAATCAAATCAATCATAAATCAACCCATTCTGTGTGTAACATGAACATAAAAACGGTACAAATGGCATATAAATCGAGTATGTTTACACACATACACCCTCACACATACACCCTCACACACACACACACACACACAATGACGTTACGCCGTAGAACATAGTTACTGTCTTGTTCACGTACTGTTTGCACTCGGGTAGCAATCGACGTCAACGAAACTACGTATGATAAGCTCTTGTCAATTATCTTATGACTGACAATTCTCAGGGTTCATATTTCAGTGATAGAAAAGGGGTCTATCATTAATTTAGATCAGTTTATGATATCTTTCTGGATATTTATCAAACCGACAATAAAATAGTGATTGTGCACCTTTTCGCTCATAACTTGGAAGGACCGCCGCTGATGAAAGCTGTTTATTAATTCTTACCCTTCGCAGTGGCTACCTCCCCATCAGGATGAGCGCCCTTGTGGAGTGCCGTGGGAGAGATGCAGCAGGGAAAGGCGATTCGGTGACCCAGTATCGCGGTCGAAAGATTTCTGGTAGAGACGTCGCGAAGAACCAGGGGTCGGAAACGATATCTGAAGATTGAAAATTGTTTAACAAACATTTCGACAAAGTCGTATGCAAGCTACAAAATATGAAGAAGTGGCTATGCATTTATTGACATTAAAATATGGGAAAATAGAGACCTTTAAGACTTAACCAGAAGAAGAAAAGGAAGAAGTGAGCTTGGCATACTATGTCATGTATGTCGGCATAACTAGGGATAAAATCCCTATAGTATTCTGTCGAGCCTAGAAATTAACGATCTTGTTTATCTGTCTGTGGTCTCTGCATTTCCATGACTTTTTAAGCCTTCCAATAGTATGGATTTCCCCGTCCACGATGCCATGCCCTACAAGAAATTCAGTAATAATTTAAGATTTACTCAATAAGCTGAATGCAATAGGGCACTTTGTGCTGTGGGACCGTCCCACGTGTAACCAAATTAGCTTCTCGTAGCCAGAGCAGAACTGCGATCAACTGCCCCCAAAATTTTGAAATGGTCTTCCCATCTTTCTACATGAACTATTATATCATCTCCATGAAATTCACTACGAGGGATATATTCTTCAGAACTCTCTTCAGAGCTGCATTAGTCTGGGCTCCGTCCCCTTTTCCTTGGTGCGATAAACCAAGAGAGGGCGCAAATTTTCTTATTGCGATAATCGAGAGACTTCTCGGCGTATCGCAATCCTCGGGTGTCACGCCCTCATACGTCTTGTCGCGTACACTGAATCACCCCTACGAGTAAAAAGAGTCCAGAAGCTAGACTAGAGCTGCATGTGCTCCTGCACTCACCAAACCAGACGGCACATACCGAAATTGATACTGGCCAACTTACAGGTCCCGTGGTGTAACAAACGCGATTTGGCTTTGCCCGACTCTTTCATAGGTATTTGCCAATACCCTTTGGTTAAGACAATTTTACTGAAGTACTTACTCTTCGCGAGAGAAGCCAATGACTCTTGCTGGTTTGACAAATTGTTAGACGAACACAACTTACTTATTGAGACAACGAAAATTAATGGAAAAGATGTTTGTGCTGTCAGACTTTAATTCTTACCATGTCAATGGGGACTGGCATAGGGTGAATCTATCACTACTATATAGTCAACATTACCTCGAATTCTTTCTTCACCCCACTCGATCTCCACTGCTTGTGCCTACTTTAAATCATGGATGGTAGGGTCCATGTTTAAATCGAAGTGACAGTGTGGGTTCGTCACTAAGTCAAGCTTGTCACACATACTCTTCCATGGACGTTTTCTTTGGGACATTTGTGAACACGTCTTGATATATTTAGTCCATGGGCCAGGTCAGATATTGGTACCACCAAAAGGGACAAAACCTTTGTGGTGCCGTTTTGTTTGTTAGGGATATATAAGTGTATCAAACTATGATAGCAATTCCAAATGAGTAGCTTAGTCATGAAAAATGTAGTCTTTAATCAATGCATTCTGGGCTTTAATAATCAGCCCACGCGTCTGAACCGAGACTATACACAGAACGATAAAGCACGGTCTCTACGGAGCGCGCTGTTTTGAACGCGGTGTATCTCTCTGTGGAATGATAGTCTACGTTCAAGGCATCCGCGGCCATATCCAAATGCTGTTCTATACATGGTACCGTACCTCTCTTTATGTAGGAAAAAATGTATGGAATGGGAGACGTTACCGCAAAACGGTATTTTCTTATCATTCATTGCCATTCATTTTCTCGCTAAAATACCCATGGAAATTTATTTCACGATAAATTGCTACATTCCACTGTGCATATTTTCATATCTTTTGCCGAGCAAGAACTAACAATATTCAAGGTTGTTTTCATACAGTTTTATAGCCAATTCAAGGGCTACATCTGGATGAGTGACTAATGAATCAATGAATAATTTTAAGACATAGCTTAATCAAGGCTTACATATTATTATAATAAGATAAGTGATAGTAAATTTCCTGTTTGGAAGAACAATGAAAATTGGAATTATGGAGTAATCACAATAAAGATGGCAGTTCAAAATGATGAGATTATACAGAGTGGAAGAGCGGAGTACTGATGTAAATTCCATTATATATAAAGTTAGATAACAGCCTCAAAAAAGGTATTTGCAGATCTTGATACCAGCAAATGACCGCGGTTGTACCTCATATGGGTTGTATACAGCAAGGGAATTGGAGGGTTTTGTCCATTCCCATTCCTGGACTTTTACCCCCAAACCAGACTTTTTTTTTACATGTACATCACATTTTCAAATGATTTATCAAATATTGAGTAAGTCATTCAACAATTGAAGAAATTATCCTTTTTTTTGGGGGGGGAGGGGTTGTTAATTGTGCTTCTCGCAACTTGGTTATTCTAGCATGACGCATGGCAAGGAGCAAAGTAATTTCGATTCAGCAATTCTATCTGTTATCTGTTCTCGGTATCTATACTTGAAATTTTTTATACCTTGTGTCAGAGGGGATCGTTATAATAATTCTTCCCTGTTCCAGACTTATGAAACTCTACCAAAATGCAATTGCTCTGAAAATTCTGACAATACTCTGCAACAAGCACTAATTTGCTCCGTCGACATAGCTCTATTTGCATTTGCGGAGATTTGCTGCTCCCCAGTATATCGAAAATCGTATATAAAAACAAGACAGTTGAACAAAGCCGCCCCAAAACTCTCTCTTTTCGATTAACGTCCATAATATACATCTGCGTGCCTATTTTGTGTTTGCTCATTAGTTTGTTTGAATTAAAATTAATGTTCGTTTTTCGTAAAATTATAGTTTGGTATGATTATCATGGCACTATTTATCCTATTTCCTGTCAGTTTATCCTTTCCATTAGGTGTCGAAGTAAATTTGCTCTGAAGAGTGTTTCGTATATTTAGTAACATTAACTCACCCGTTTTGCAGAATTATAAGTATTAAGAAGGATGTTTTGGTATCTCTCGTTGCGCTCTTAATTTTGCTCAATATGTAGATATCTCGCTATTGACGTTTTGGTACTTAGGAGTTGTTTGTTGAGGTGTCTATGTCAAAATGATATCGAAATGTTGGTTATTTGGAGTGGTACAGAATTATTTGATTACGAATATAGTATATGATTTTGACAAAAGGTGACAGACACAATTTCGCCATTGATAGTGTCCTTTGAAATGCCGTGTTTTTTTTCACTCTTTTCCCCTAAATATTCTCCAAAGTGTTGATCGCATAGTTGAATAACAACTCTAAGAACACGAAGAATGCAACAGCTCGCGTGTGTGGAATGGGGATTCCCTCGCATTTGTTTATGTGACAGTGGATGAATTGTTATTATCTCCAAAATAGCAAAAATTTGGAGAGAGAGGTGCTCCGCTGATACTGAAAATTGTAAATTTTGCCCACTTTAAGTTTGATATATTGTCTGATCACCTCCAAATTTGATGTCGTTTCCCAAAACTTATTACGCATATACGTTGTATAAGATATGTTTAATTAGTGTTAAAGTATTTTGGTTACCATGGCAACAAATAAACATAAGCAAGTTCCGTTTCACATTTTGACCCTTTTTTAGCTTCTTGTTACTTATTATTTTATGTATTCACAACATAAAATAATAAAATTTTATACTTTCAAAGGAAGTATTCAATTATGTTTGAAAAAACTACAGCGCCCTCTTGTGTTTTGTCTTGATTTTTTCTGTGGTAAACACCATTTTCTTAAGATTTGGACCTGTAAATGCTCCGAAAAGGTTAAAATGAAGTTCAAATGTGTCTTTATATATGTCTAGATAGAAATCAACAGCAAAAACTAGTTGCAATTTCGCCTTGACTGCCCGACATAAGTCTTAAAATAAGTTAATTTTATATTATTTAATGGAATTCTCTTTGTTTTCTTTGTACTGGTATTTTGACAAATTGCTCCCTCTCTGTGGTTTCCAAGAAAAGTTTTGATGGTGCCATTTTGTAGAGTATGTCTTGAGTTACATTAATGTGCCACATTTCAGAGCAATATTGATAGAAAAATATTGAAATGATAGAGGGAGCGGATTGTGCCCTCCATGGTTTACCGAGCTTAAAAAAGGTATTTGGAGTTATGAGGGTTAACGGCTGATACTGAGACTAAGCTACTTCTCTGGAATTGCTATCGTAGCAAAATATCATCTACAGATACATACCATTTCAAAATGCAAAAGCAACATTTGTCCCTTTAAGTGGTACCAATATCGTAAAAATCTGGTCGTTGCCCATGGACTAATTATTCAAATCATAACTTCCCGTGCTAACTTCAGCGTGAGCTCTTACACCTAGGCTCTATCCGACCTATGTACACATAACCGTGAACTTCTTTTGTACCAATCCAGGTATCTCATTAGGTACCATAGGCTCATCACCCTACTCATCATCACCCTCTTGGGAAGAACACAGTGTCCCACACTGTGTTCACAATATGTTCATATAGTCGACTATGTAAAGATGCTCGAATTTAACAGTGTGAAGATTATTTGATCTTACTGATAGCAATCTAAAAAGGGAAGATATAAATATCGACCCACCTTCATCAGGACCACTTTGTTTTTTGTATATCTCACCCATTTCAAAACAGATTTTGATAAATAAGTTTTGAATTCTTCTAATGGGACTGTATGCTCTTTCATATCATAAGAAATAGTGGTTTCTCATAGTCTTTCCACTAAACAAAGTTAAAAACCTGAAGCCCCATCTAAGGCAAAACTATACCATTCCTTGAAAAGCCCGTTTGAACACCTCATCCACCCTTCCACCATGCCATGCACACACCCCAAAAATCCTCACTCCAACCTCATACCCAACAGGGTATCCCTGCCCTCTTCTCTCAACTCACTCCATCCTACAAGGAGTCAGGTCATCAGCAGACGACAGTCTCCACTCTGCGGATCCATTATAGCTGAACATCTGCAACGTGTGCAATAGCAGACGACACTGCTCCCCATCAGTCCCATATATTTTACCTCTAAGAATTAGTTGCCATCAACTGATTATCGATTGATACTGCCCCCTTATTCATTCATGTAGTGCTTTTCCGTCACAGCTCATTATAGTGAAGTGCCCCGCGGAACCAATAACGTGTTTAAAGAGCGGTGCATAAATCCACACCGATATTAAGCGGGGTTCCCACTATCACGATTGGCGCCACGATTAAAATCGTGGTCTTAATCATGAAGCAATCGTGGTGATCTTATCAGATCGTATTAGATTGTATCAAATCTTGAGGTCAATCGTGGCAATCGCGTTAATCGTAGAAAATTTTTGGACGGTTCAAAAATTTTCTACGATTTACACGATTAATTTTTGATCGCGATCATCGCATCAGATTGTCATTAATCGTATCAAAACGCAGCAAATCTTATTAAATCGTGCTTCTTAATCGTGTTGATCGGGATCGACTTTTTCACTTTCTTTCTGCTTATTTTGCACATTTGCCCTTATTTTACTCGCCAATCGTATATTTTGTATTCCGCGAGGTTGAATAAGGGACGGATGGCACAATGAAATATAAAATAACAACACCACTGAAACATCCAACAGAAGCAGAATGTTCCATATACCCCACAAAGCACTGGCGTAGCCAGGGGGGGGGGGGGCGATGGGGGCGGTCGCCCCCCTAAGATTTGGACCGGGGATTTGGGAGGCGGAAAAAAAATGCGTGTACACTGTATGCATGCACATGAAGCGGGTCTCCTTTCCGACCTTTCATCAAATAAGATATATTTTTTTTAATATTTCACTCAAAGTGTGCACCAGATCGTTGAATTTCAATTCAAAATATGCAAAATCTCTCGTGCTTGGAAGGGGGTATCCCCCTCCCAAACCCTCCCCCTCTGTGCCTCTTTCCCTAGCTAAGTACACTTTTTAGATTTACAAACAAATTCTGAATAATTCTGAGTGCACAAGACTTATCACTTATATTCCGAAAACTGAAGGTTCCCTCATGTATAAGGGGAATTTCCCCTTTTTAATCGACCCTTTCCTCCCTCAGCCCCCCCCCCCCCCCATCAGTTTTTTTTTTTTTTTTTTTTTTTTGTGATTTGCCAAATGTTGATTCCATCAAATATACGCGATATCTCAATTTCAACCTTAAAGAGATAAAAGCTCCATCGGAAGGGAAGGGTGGAGATAACACTCGCCCACGCCTTCTCCCTGCTCGCCCCCCCCCCCCCCCCCCCCCGCCATGCAAAGAAGTAGACTGTGGCTATACCCAGATCGCTTTATTTCCATTCTAAAGACGCAAAAGCTCCGCGAGCGGGAGAGGGAATCCCCCTTCCCCTAAGCTCTACCTCACTAGACTTTATACATACGCACAGATGGTGCACATTCGGAATAAGAGCTAAATTCCGTGATTTTAACACTTCGATGAAAAAGTATTGCACCAAAAATTTGCACCAGATCGCTGAATTTCAGGTCTGAAAACGCAAAATCACCTTCGTGTGGTAGGGGATATGCCCCTATCTACACCCTCGTGTGCATGCTTTTTCTGTTTGATTGCTGAACAGACAGCGTTCATGATATTCAGTGTAAGAATTAATACAAGAAGACTAGTGTATTTAAATTATACCATAGGTAAATTGTTCAATAATAATCTACACTAAAGTATACTGCAACCTTAAACAAGTGGGACTGTTTCAACTCGTTAAAACACGCAAAAACATGCATCAACTTGCACCATTTGCAACATCAAAATGTAAAAAGTTCTCAGCGTGGGGGGACACCCCCCTCCCACACCCTCCCCTACCCCTCGCTCGCTCCGCTCGCTCGGGTTTAGTCGCGTTCATGATATTCAGTGAAAAGAATTAACACAAGAAGTGTATCTGAATTATACCATTTTATAGGCAAATTGTTCAATAATAATCTACACTAAAATATACTGCTACCTTAAACAAGTGGGACTGTTTCACGTCGATAAAACGCGCAAAAACATGCATCAAATTGCACCATTTGCAAAATCAAAATGCAAAAAGTTCTTACCGTGGGAGGGGGGACACCCCCCTCCCACACCCTCCCCTCCCCCCTCGCTCGCACCGCTCGCTCGGGTTCAGTCGCGTTCATGATATTCAGTGAAAAGAATTGATACAAGAAGTGTATTGGAATTATACCATTTTATAGGCAAATTGTTCAATAATAATCTACACTGAAAATAATATACTGCTACCTTAAACAATTGGGACTGTTTCACGTCGATAAAAAGCGCAAAAACATGCATCAAATTGCATCATTTGCAACATCAAAATGCAAAAAGTTCTTACCGTGGGAGGGGGGACATCCCCCTCCCACACCCTCCCCTCCCCCCTCGCTCGCTCCGCTCGCTCGGATTCAGTCGCGTTCATAATATTCAGTGAAAAGAATTAATACAAAAAGTGTATCTAAATTATACCATTTTATAGGCAAATTGTTCAATAATAATCTACATCAAAATAACTGCTACCATAAACAAGTGGGACTGTTTCACGTCGATAAAACGCGCAAAACCATGCATCAAATTGCACCATTTGCAACATCAAAATGCACAAACTTCCTACTGTGGGAGGGGGGACACCCCCCTCCCACACCCTTCCCTACCCCCTCGCTCGCTCCGCTCGCTCGGGTTCAGTCGCGTTCATGATATTCAGTGAAAAGAATTAATACAAGAAGTGTATCTAAATTATACCATTTTATAGGCAAATTGTTCAATAATAATCTACATCAAAATAAGTTGCCACCATAAACAAGTGGGACTGTTTCACGTCGATAAAACGCGCAAAAACATGCATCAAATTGCACCATTTACAACATCCAAATGCAAAAAGTTCTTACCGTGGGAGGGGGGACACCCCCCTCCCACACCCTCCCCCCCTCCCCCCTCGCTCGCTCTGCTCGCTCGGGCTCGGTCGCTTCGCTCCCTCGCAGACTTAACCCCCCCCCCCCTAAGATGAAATCCTGGCTACGCCGTTGCCACAAAGTAACTTTTGTGACTTTTGAAAAGTGACTATTGTCGTGGTTATAAGGTCACTCGTTCATGACTATAAAGATCACTGTCATTATTTTTCACATAGAAGTTAGTCAATAAGTGTAGCAATACCCCTGCGATATAAATTTGCTTAAGACTTTTTTTTTTGGTTAAAAAGTGATATCATTTTAGGGGAGTTACCTTTCTGTTGTGTGTGTGTATGTCGGTTTTGTTAAACACTGTTAAATAAAACAATAAATCAAGCCAAACCAACCAAACTTTCAATACCCAAAGAGATAACAACATTTTGAAATAAAAATGCTTATGATACATACTATGCGAATATGATATCAAACACACAAGCAATGCTATCAGCTCGGCCAACTTTCTCATATTGAGCGTATATAACACATATTATGTTAGCATTCAAAAAGATCCCATCCTCGTTTTTTTAGCTTTAATTTCATCATATTTTCTTCTTGTATTTCAAAGAAAGGTGAAAACATTTGTCTTGATCTTTTTTCTGGAGAAGATGGGGCAATGATTTGATCTTGTGTATTCGGGTTTTTTTTTTGGGGGGGGGATGAGCACGTCGATTCAATAATCTATTAATTTCTTTAGGTTAAATTAGAGGAGGGAATATCTGAGGTTGTGGCTGGCCTAGGTGATGCTTTCTATCTAATGATAACGTAATCGTCATTCGCAGTACTGCAAAGGTCACGTTCTCATCATCCTCAACCTGTCAACCTTTGCCACCATCAATGGTTGTGGATAGTAGGCCTAATCACTCTGCAGAAGTTGAGGAAACAATGAAATTCATCGTCAGCCGGGATATAATATCCCCATTCAGGTCCAATCGCACCTTAAATGGGGGTCGTTTTTTATCCCGATCGTGACAGATATCGTATCTTATCTCAACAGCCCGTATTAAGTAGTTCGCGGTATTCGTATTGGAACGAATCAAAACGTCGCTGCAGGCACCAAATCGGGGATCCCGATCGTAATGAAAGTGGTAGATCGGAACCAATCATGGACTCATTCGGGACAATCCTATCGGATCGTATTTGAACGGGAGACCAGATCGTGACAGATCGTATTGCTTGAAATAGACCAATCGTGACCATATCGCATCCAAGCGAAGCAACACGTATTGACTCGCATAACCTCGTATCCAAACGTGAAATTTCAGACGAGTTCAACGAAACTTCCACGATCAGTTACGAATGTCCAATCGTGGCGTTCGTAATATATCGTACGATAGTGGGAACCCCGCTTTATACGATGAATAAGATTAATGATTACTGTTGACATACCGCCTGAACGCTTCACGACTGTCGCGTAGGGTAATCTCTTCATCGGCACCTCCCTGGTAATACCTGTACATCATTGGTTCGATGAACTGCTTGGCATCTCGTTCAAAGTCGTCCACACACATTCTCTTTCTCCTAGCCAACGTCATGCTTTCCTTCACAGGCGGAACTTTTGCAAAAATTTGTCATCAGCCAACAAAATTCACCTGGGTAATGTGTCGACGCTGAAACAACATGGCGTCACCAGCACCAAAACCTCACCTTTTTTTTTTTTTTTTTTTTTTGGGGGGGGGGGGGGTTATTGTTGTTGATTTTGTTGTTGTTGTTGTTGAGTCTCTTTAAACAAACTATTTCCCCCTGTATCAAGACAACAGGTTTTGTGTATCATCTGTAATGTTCACGCACTATCAGAAGAGCGTGTAAGGAACTCGTCGATCCGGAACAGTGAACATACACAGTGGAAGAACTACGTCGAACTATACAGTATGTCCCAATACATACTGCAGTAAGTCGCCCCAAAAATTACAATCGAATTTTCGCATTGATAACAACCAATATGATGAATTCCTTTATACACTTCAGGGTCTTAAAATATGATATTTTAGCTCTATTTTGCAGAAAACCCCATTCAATTTGGTTAAGCGGTCACAGAGAAATGTGGATTGTTGTAAAGCATGTCATGAGTCTGATTCTTCCAATTTTTGCAATTCAATGCTCTTGTGTGTGAATAATAGACAGAATTTGGAAGGAAGAGATTCCCGATATCCTCTACAAAATTCCTCATTTCTCTTTGACCACTGAAGCAAATCGAATGGGGTTTTCTGTAAGATGTGGGCAATGAGTTATAGCTTCATAACCTGAATTTGTATTTAGATTGATTCACTATTTTTAAAGATATCATTGCGGAGGGCCCCGTTGTATTTTTTTTTTTTGGGGGGGGGGACATACGGTACAGTGTATTGGTACCTTTACTACATCAGTTGCAGACAAACGTCATAGCGAGAAAACAACTTGGTGCACATATATACCTTTAATTCAATTCAATTCAATTCAATTCAATTCAATTCAGTTTGGAAAATTGTTTTGTTTGTATGCATACGTATTACATTGGTAGAATCATAGAATGAATAATGGCACGTATATTGCAATAAACATAGACATAATAGGTACATTGATATGGTAGACATACTAGAAATATACAATATAACATCAGTATCAATATCAGAAGATACAAGTGCATAACAACCAAGTGCATTCAAGTAAGTGTAATCTATCTTATTGAGCGTAATATATGAAAAATATACAAATAAATAAAATGTGATTGTACCAATTTAATAATTACATAACAAGAGACCCGGGGGTCTCGCGCTCACCTGAGTATCGCAAGTCCACCTTCCATGCATTCTTGCAGACTCTTACCACAGAATATTGGAGACTTTGGGAGGGGGTGGAGAGGGGGCAGCTATATGAGAGCTGCATGGGGGCTTGTTGTCCATTTGCACACTGGTAAGAACACCTGTCAAGTACTTTCTATATACATAGAAAGTTGGACTCTGCAGTTTGGGGGGGGGGAGGGAAAGATTTAAAGCTCTATCACTTTTGATTCTATAAAGATAAGAATATTATTGAATATTCTGTAATTTGGGAGGTTTAGGTCCCCCTGGGTCCCAAATAGGGTAGCATGGTGCCTGTTCAAACACATTGAGATCTTATTCCCCTACAAGGAATGCCACTTTCCAAGTTTGGTTTAAATCCACAATGGTGTTTTCAAAGAAGATGAAAAATGTACAATTTAGGCCCCCATTAGAACCACTCGATCCCATCCCGTCCCCAGGGTCCCAATGGGGGAGGAGGGGGAATGGGGAGCAACCCTGATTCCACCATGAACAAACTTGAAACTATCATCGATGTACTTACTCATAGCATTGAATTCAAGCTCAATCACTTCTTGTTCTATAGAGAGAAGAAAATTTCTTAAGATTCCTTCATTTCTAGGGGATGGCACCCCCTGGGATCCTAACGTGGGGCATGGTGCCAATTTGAACAAACTGAGATCCTATCTCCGAGGGATGCTACCTTAACCGAATTCAGTGAATATCGGTCATGGAGTTTTCAAGAAGAAGATGAAAATGTACAATTTAGGCCCCCATTAGGACCATTCCAAACCTCCTCCCTAGGGTCCCAAGCCGGGGGGGGGGGGGCACCCCTGATTCATCCATGAACAAACTTAAAACTACATTTATCAATGACTAACTCATTGTGTTAACTTAGGTCTATCACTTCTGGTTCTAGAGGAGTGTTTGGGTTTTTTTAATCCTTAATTTCGGGGTGAGGGGGTTGGGCCCCCCTGAGGCCCTCCACGTCAGGCATGGTGCGCATTAAAACAAGATTGATTCAGTTGAGATTTTGTCCCCCCTAGGGATGCTACCTGCCAAGTTTGGTGAAAATCGGTCATGGGGATTTCAAGAAGAAGATGAAAATGTAAAAAGTTTACGCACGACGCACGACGTACGACGGACGACGCACGACGGATGAAGAGCGATCATGATCAGAGCTAAAAAACAAAGAGAAAAAGATGCTCCTTTCGTGACACTGATCTAAAAGGTGTAAAGTTGCACCCGTAAAGGTGCTGCCAGTGTTTATACATTCGTAATAAAGATGCTAAGTGGAAACTTTTTTTCTTTAGTCTCACGTGACATGACTGTGTAATGTTACTTTTTTGCTTAGCAACCTATAATATTAGACTATGAAAGTTAAAATCTGAAATGAACATACTATGATCATGGTTGTAATGAATCGCCCTTTTATTCATTATCTATTGATCAATCAATATTAGAAAAAAACCTTGCCTATTGTTCTTAAATAGCACAAAAAGGGCGTGTCTCAGAATGCCTTTCTATTCTGCTATACGCTCTACAGAAGATGATCTATTTTTTCTGCATTAAGAGCCTATGCATCCATCTGTAGTCAAAATGTTGTTCCCATTGAATCATTAAATCATTATGGCAAACGTAAGAGTACAGATAGATGTATCATTATGCTATACATGATCATCATGCGCAGAGCACGAGTGGAGAAACTCAACCAATCCAGTATTGTATTTTTGTTTTCTAGCAGACGTGGTCATACGGACGGAGATTGGGAATCTCTCTATCACATCACCATTTTGCATCTTCGTATGCATACAGGAGAATCGAATACTATGTCTGTATTCATTATTTTAAATCATTCACCACGTAAATGAGCGCTGGCACAGTGATTGATTGTTTGATTGATTAATTGAATGAATGAATGAATGATTGATTGATTGATTGATTGATTGATTGATTGATTGATTGATTGATTGATTGATTGATTGATTGATTTTATTTTTGCATTTATGTTTTATACATAAATGTAATACATTGTACTTGTATAAAGTCAATTGAACAACCTAACTGACTACAATATTATTTGCATTTAGCAGTTGAAACAGGGAAATGCCTTATTCCAAAATTGATAATCACTGCCACTCACGAGGAAAGCTTTGTCCACAGAGCGCTCAAAAACCCCAAGATAATAGCAATTATAAAGCACGGTAAGCACAGTTCACTTGGGTGCGGCTCGTTCTGGTTCATTTTTGAGCGCTCGAACGCACCCTTTGAGGGTCTATAACCTCGAACTCATTTGAAGGACTGCGCAGAGCATTGCTAGATTAGTCTTTATTGTCAAGTGAGACTAGGCTCCATAAAGAAATTGGCTCCAAAGAATGTACACAACTCATGAGTCAACTTCAACAATATGTATAATGCCAGTAATTGTTTTGCTCGAACCCGTAATGTCATGGCGTACTGACTGCGCTGTAAACAAGATTCACAATGGTACTGACGCCATCAACCTCACGTTCAAGGCGATTCTCTGATATGGAATGTGTACATACACTGTATCTTAATTTGAGTGAGCAGTCAACTACAATCTCAGTGACTTTTGAGAGGTAGCCATTTTGTCTTAAGCCTCGGTTACACCGGAACCGAATCAGGTGCGACTCCACCCGAATACACGTATTCGGGTGGATTCGGGAGCATTCTGTTCTCCTTCCCCAAATGGGCGAAAATTTGGGAGCCGCGATTCTGGAACATTCGTGGAGGGATTCGGCTCGTTTTGAAATGTTCAAAACCAGCCGAATACTAGTACCCTCCAGAATACTCCCGAATGTGGCCCAGACAAATTTCATTCAGGGCCACATTCGGGATGTATTCGGATGGAATTCGGTTGGATTCAGGGAGGCATTGGTCCATTCTGGGCAGATTCGGGCCTATTCGTATAGGGGAGTAATGGCCCGAATCCTCAGGCCAAATAGACCCGAATATCATATCACGAATAGAATGGAGCCGAATCTGCCCAGATTGCCCCGAATACCTCCTAGATCCATCCGAATCGTTACCCGATTGCAGAGCAGATCGAATACCGGCGAGTGCATGAGCCGAATAGGTCGAACGAGCGGCCAGAATGACCCGAATAGCCTCGCGAATATAGCCAGATTGGCTATACGCGTGCAGGGAGGCCACGCATTCGTCCCGATTCGGGCTACATTCGGCTCGATTCTGGCTACTTGACTCGATTCTGGCCACTACACTGTATTTTGGTTGGCATTCGGCTTTATTAGGGATGCCCAAAATTGATTTGGGTCAATTCTTGGCGATTCTGCTCTGATTCGGGACCCATTCGGAACCTGGGTTCGTCTCTGATTCGGGGAGCTCCCCGAATCAGAGACCAATAGCTTCCAAATTCACCGAATCCATCCGATTCAGGCCATATTCGGGCAGAATCTGTCCAAATTTATTCGGGAGAATTCGGTTCAGAACCTTTAATTGGCTTTAGATGTGTGCTGACTCATGTAATGACTGAACAGATCATTCTAATTTTTACACAGAAGTTAGCTAGTTATTAAATTGTTGAATTGAATTCAATCGATTTGAATTAGTCAATAATGTAGAAATGGCCCCTTCAAATTCTTTTGCTCAAAACTGCTTCGTTAAAAAGTTACTTTACTTTGATCGGGGGTAGGGCTAGTTACTTTATTGTTGTGTGTATTTCATATGGTAACATCGTTCGGGTTTGTTTTGGGCCCCGGCACTAACCAGCTCCAGCTGCTTCAAAGGGGTCCCAGCGTTGATGTGTTAAACATGTGCATGACTGTATACACATTGCTTTTGTTTTTGTGTACATAATGCATACTTCTTAATTCTTGTGCTAAATAAAGTTGATTGAATGGAATTGAATTAGGGGAAATCGCAACATTAAATAAATTCTTAATTTCTTCTATAGAAAAAAAAAAACAACCTTCAACTTTGCATCACTCACTGACATCCAGTCACGAATACACATCTACACAAACACTCATAATTATCGAAGGTGCTTTCAGAAAGGTGGTTTTTTTTTTTCGCTCTCGACTTTTAAATACTCTCGGTTTGAATTCACTTCCTGTATTCATGACTTTTCTTCAAATTTAACCAGAAAGATTTATATCTAATGCACATTGAATTAGGGACGTATGAAATGTACATGATTAAGAAATCATCAATGCTTTAATATACACTTGGGTTTACTAAAAGAGTTGTACTTTTTTTGTGCTGTACGAGTGTATTTACCTTTGTGCATGGGACCTAATCTAGTTTAAAGAATATCACTATTGTATACATTCATTTTTTAAAATCTTGTCAAGGATAGACGGAACCTGTCTCGACTAATTGGGACCACTGTTCTTGGGTTCAAACAGAGGGATCCTCGTGCATACAATAAGGAGAGCATATCTGAGTTTCACGTATCGTTACATGTAATATGGTACATTAAATTATTAGATTCCGTTGTATGGTTAACTGCACGGAAGAGTCGCCCACTTCGACTCATGCGATTAAATCCCCATATATTTCAAGCGAAAGGAACTGGACTTTTGTTTAGCTTCGACATTTTATGCTCTCCACCCTCCATTCTCGACCTTGCTGATTTTTTGGTGTATGGATACACAGGGGAAAGATCATGACTTTTTTTGGTCCTTGGGTGATTCTCAGCTCATTCAATTTTCAACTCGTGCGGTGTGTACTGTATAATGTCATGTGCAGTACAAAAAGAAACACAAAAAGGGGGGGGGGGGGAAACAGACAAATACAATGTAGGTACAGTTTTCAAGCCACTGCAATTCATTGAAAACTTTACACATTTTGAGGTACCAGTAGATACCAGAAAGTATTTGTTTTTTCTTAAGTAATGACAATCCAAGTGAAATCTTTAAAAAAATGAAAAAAATGAAAAATATATATATATATATATATGAAGAGTTTGTTCGCAAAAACCGATAAGTCCATTTTTAAAGATTTTGAAGTACGGTCTCTGTCATAAAGTACAAAATGATACCTTTTAAATGATATATTGGTCACTACATATAAAGGTACATTTTTGAAGTTATGGTCAAAAGAAGCAAAAATTTTCTTATCATTCTCTCTATTTTTCTTGACCTCTAATCGCAAATATCTCCATTTGGCAAATATGGTCTTATTGGTTTTTGCAAACAAACTCTTCATGTATAATTATATTCATATACTAGCAGCACCCGTGGAAATCCACGGGTCTGAGGGGTTTTATTTTTTTTTCTCATAATACGATTTTGCACATTTTTATTGAAGAAATAAAAAGAAAAGTCTTCTCATTCTTTCGTTAATTGTGCTGTCTTCTAAATGACCACCCTTCCCAGAAATTTTATAATACATTTTTGTAGTATATGCCCGGCGATCCGGTCCATTGGTAGGGATCATTCCCGCCACTACTTGCTTTTATTATAGAACTTGAGTTTCGAGGGGTTATTTGCACCCGTTGAAGTCCAACAGTTGTCTTGTTGCCCCTCACGCACACACACATTTCCACCTCCGCAGGGCAAAAAACAAAAACATTTAGGGAAAAATTAGCAAAAACGGAAATGAGATTCCCCGAAAGTTCTGCCCACAGGTTGTTCCCGTCGAAACGGGAAGATATTAACACTATGACTTGATTACCCCCTGCTCTTGCATCCACGCGGGCACCCGCGGGAATCCACGGCTGGTCTCAAGGCCTCGGTTTGTTTTGTGTTTTTTTTTTTCATGTTTCTTTTCCCCACGTTATGAGAGAAAAATAAGATATTTTCGTCTTCATAATTTTGCTCCCTCCTTTTTGTTTTTAATCACCAAAACTTGGCTTGATATATCATATTAATATAGAACTACATCTGCTTCAGATTGTACATTATCATAATTAATATTAGGCCTACAATTATTGCTCCTATTATTGTTATTATTATATAATTATTATCATTATCTTTGTCATTATTATATTATTATTATCACCATTGTTATTATTTGGGGAGGGGGAGATCATATTCATCAGGTTTAATATGCACCCGTGGGAGTAGGTTCTCACGACCTCGTATTTTTTTTTCTTTAATATTTTTCCCATGTTATGGAAGAAAGAAGAATATATACATCACTGCATTCGTCTTCATTTGCTCCCTCTTTTTTTTGTCACCAAAACTTGGTTTGAGACCATAGAACCACACATTCTATTTCCACTTGCAATTTTAAAAATAGGCGGTCGGCAAAGCGAGGTTTTCCTCTACGTCCGCTCATCTTATGAATATGTATGATTACAGCAGCTGTGCAGTAAACGAATGGACACAGCTGCGCGTGTAATCTGATATGTAAGGGTACGATCGGCAAATATATTTATCCGCGTCCTAAACAGTCTGCGTACAATGACACCGGACTTGAGAGCAATAAACGGCGAGCAAACTAAATGACGTACCTGAGCCGCATATAACTAATTCTGCAGTTGTGCAAAATACAATTACATAACCAACGTTCGTTGTTTCCATTTGGAACTGTATACGTAAATGCATGCCCTTGTAGTCCATATCACGCACACACAGAATCGTGTAACCATCGTCAATACATATCAGTACACGTAACAGGCGGAGGCAAAGGTACATCACAGAACTATATACACACAGTGTAGAGTGTGTATAGAGTTCTGCGAGGTACATTGTGTGTGTGCGTGCGCGTCCGCCGGAAGATGTCAGAGATTTCGCTGCACCATCATCTTTAGTATCCCCCCCCCCCCCCCAGTGTTTCTGCAAGCTAAAAGATGGACGATCGAGAAAGCAGGAGGCCAGCGCAGGATCGGTGAATATTGAAACGCTCGGCTCTTTCGTCACGCACAAAAATGCATTATGCATCTAGCTAATTAATTTTTCTTTTTCGTCCTCGACGTCGACACGGAGGCGGAGCGGGGACGAAACCCGCGCCATTCGATGTAGGATACTCTCCTGCGGCCGACGGCACCGGTCGCAACTGCCCGGAGCCGACGGCTCGGGAGGAGATAGAGAAACCAGCAACGCCGAAATAAAACAGGAAATACATAAGGCCGCGACAACAACAACAACTTCGAGTATTATAGTATAGGACTAGCAGCACCCGTGGAAATCCACGGGTCTGAGGGGTTTTATCTTTTTTTTTCTCATAATACGATTTTGCACATTTTTATTGAAGAAATAAAAAGAAAAGTCTTCTCATTCTTTCGTTAATGTGCTGTCTTCTAAATGACCACCTTTCCCAGAAATTTTATAATACATTTTTGTAGTATATGCCCGGCGATCCGGTCCATTGGTAGGGATCATTCCCGCCACTACTTGCTTTTATTATAGAACTTGAGTTTCGAGGGGTTATTTGCACCCGTTGAAGTCCAACAGTTGTCTTGTTGCCCCTCACCCCTCACGCACACACACATTTCCACCTCCGCAGGGCAAAAAACAAAAACATTCAGGGAAAATTACCAAAAACGCAAATGAGATTCCCCGAAAGTTCTGCCCACAGGTTGTTCCCGTCGAAACGGGAAGATATTAACACTATGACTTTGATTACCCCATGCTCTTGCATCCACGCGGGCACCCGCGGGAATCCACGGCTGGTCTCAAGGCCTCGGTTTGTTTTGTGTTTTTTTTTTTTCATGTTTCTTTTCCCCACGTTATGAGAGAAAAATAAGATATTTTCGTCTTCATAATTTTGCTCCCTCCTTTTTGTTTTTAATCACCAAAACTTGGCTTGATATATCATAAAGAACTACATCTGCTTCAGACTGTACATTATCATAATTAATATTAGGCCTACAATTATTGCTCCTATTATTGTTATTATTATATTATTATTATCATTATCCTTATTATTATCATTATTATTATTATTATTATTATCATCATCATTGTTATTATTTGGGGAGGGGGAGATCATAGTCATCAGGTTTAATAGGCACCCGTGGGAGTAGGGTCTCACGACCTCGTATTTTTTTTTTCTTTAATATTTGTCCCATGTTATGGAAGAAAGAAGAATATATAGGCCTACATCACTGCATTCGTCTTCATTTGCTCCCTCTTTTTTTTTGTCACCAAAACTTGGTTTGATAGACCATAGAACCACACATTCTATTTCCACTTGCAATTTTAAAAATAGGCGGTCGGCAATGCCAGGTTTTCCTCTACGTCCGCTCATCTTATGAATATGTATGATTACAGCAGCTCTGCAGTAAACGAATGGACACAGCTGCGCGTGTAATCTGATATGGAAGGGTACCACGATCGGCAAATATATTTAGCCGCGTCCTAAACAGTCTGCGTACAATGACATCGGACTTGAGAGCAAACGGCGAGCAAACTAAATGACGTACCTGAGCTGCATATAGTATTCTGCAGTTGTGCAAAATACAATTAAATAACAACGTTCGTTGTTTTCATTTGGGGACGCCGATTAAATGCCCTTGCAGTCCATATCACGCACACACAGATTCGTGTAACCATCGTCAATACATTACATACAGTACACGTAACAGGCGGAGGCAAAGGTACATCACAGAACTATACACACAGTGTAGAGTGTGTAGAGTTCTGCGAGGTACACTGTGTGTGTGCGTGCGCGTCCGCCGGAAGATGTCAGAGATTTCGCTGCACCATCATCTTTAGTATCCCCCAGTGTCTCTGCAAGCTAAAAGATGGAAGATCGAGAAAGCAGGAGGCCAGCGCAGGATCGGTGAATATTGAAACGCTCGGCTCTTTCGTCACGCACAAAAATGCATTATGCATGTAGCTAATTAATTTTTCTTTTTCGTCCTCGACGTCGACACGGAGGCGGAGAGGAGACGAAACCCGCGCCATTCGATGTACGATACTCTCCTGCGGCCGACGGCACCGGTCGCAGCTGCCCGGAGCCGACGGCTCGGGAGGAGATAGAGAAACCAGCAACGCCGAAATAAAACAGGAAATACATAAGGCCGCGACAACAACAACAACTTCGAGTATTATAGTAGTAGACTAGCAGCACCCGTGGAAATCCACGGGTCTGAGGGGTTTTATTTTTTTCTCATAATACGATTTTGCACATTTTTATTGAAGAAATAAAATTTCGTTAATTGTGCTGTCTTCTAAATGACCACCCTTCCCAGAAATTTTATAATACATTTTTGTAGTATATGCCAGGCGATCCGGTCCATTGGTAGGGATCATTCCCGCCACTACTTGCTTTTATTATAGAACTTGAGTTTCGAGGGGTTATTTGCACCCGTTGAAGTCCAACAGTTGTCTTGTTGCCCCTCACCCCTCCCCCCCCCCCCTCACGCACACACACATTTCCACCTCCGCAGGGCAAAAAACAAAAACATTCAGGAAAAAAATTACCAAAAACGCAAATGAGATTCCCCGAAAGTTCTGCCCACAGGTTGTTCCCGTCGAAACGGGAAGATATTAACACTATGACTTTGATTACCCCCTGCTCTTGCATCCACGCGGGCACCCGCGGGAATCCACGGCTGGTCTCAAGGCCTCGGTTTGTTTTTGTGTGTTTTTTTTCATGTTTCTTTTCCCCACGTTATGAGAGAAAAATAAGATATTTTCGTCTTCATAATTTTGCTCCCTCCTTTTTGTTTTTAATCACCAAAACTTAGCTTGATATATCATATAGAACTACATCTGCTTCAGACTGTACATTATCATAATCAATATTAGGCCTACAATTATTGCTCCTATTATAGTTATTATTATATCATTATTATCATTATCCTTATTATTATTATTATTATTATTATTACTATTATTATTATCATTATTATTATTATTATTATTTGGGGAGGGGGAGATCATAGTCATCAGGTTTAATAGGCACCCGTGGGAGTAGGGTCTCACGACCTCGTATTTTTTTTCTTTAATATTTTTCCCATGTTATGGAAGAAAGAAGAATATATACATCACTGCATTCGTCTTCATTTGCTCCCTCTTTTTTTTGTCACCAAAACTTGGTTTGATAGACCATAGAACCACACATTCTATTTCCACTTGCAATTTTAAAAATAGGCGGTCGGCAAAGCGAGGTTTTCCTCTACGTCCGCTCATCTTATGAATATGTATGATTACAGCAGCTCTGCAGTAAACGAATAGACACAGTTGCGCGTGTAATCTGATATGGAAGGGTACGATCGGCAAATATATTTAGCCGCGTCCTAAACAGTCTGCGTACAATGACATCGGACTTGAGAGCAAACGGCGAGCAAACTAAATGACGTACCTGAGCTGCATATAGTATTCTGCAGTTGTGCAAAATACAATTACATAACAACGTTCGTTGTTTTCATTTGGGGACGCCAATAATGGCGAACTGTACGTAAATGCCCTTGTAGTCCATATCATCACGCACACACAGATTCGTGTAACCATCGTCAATACATTCAGTACACGTAACAGGCGGAGGCAAAGGCACATCACAGAACTATACACACAGTGTAGAGTGTGTAGAGTTCTGCGAGGTACATTGTGTGTGTGCGTGCGCGTCCGCCGGAAGATGTCAGAGATTTCGCTGCACCATCATCTTTAGTATCTCCCAGTGTCTCTGCAAGCTAAAAGATGGAAGATCGAGAAAGCAGGAGGCCAGCGCAGGATCGGTGAATATTGAAACGCTCGGCTCTTTCGTCACGCACAAAAATGCATTATGCATGTAGCTAATTAATTTTTCTTTTTCGTCCTCGACGTCGACACGGAGACGGAGAGGGGACGAAACCTGCGCCATTCGATGTAGGATACTCTCCTGCGGCCGACGGCACCGGTCGCAGCTGCCCGGAGCCGACGGCTCGGGAGGAGATAGAGAAACCAGCAACGCCGAAATAAAACAGGAAATACATAAGGCCGCGACAACAACAACAACTTCGAGTATTATAGTATAGGACTAGCAGCACCCGTGGAAATCCACGGGTCTGAGGGGTTTTATTTTTTTTTTTTTCTTGTGGTATATTGGAAAAGAGATACGTCTAGGCATTTTAGAATTAGCATTACACTGAGTTGGTACATGTACAAAATGATCATGCACTTCTCACCACCATGCTGTATAGTACACATACAATGTATAAGGGTACAAGAGTTATGAATAGGCCTTTGGGGCAGAAAGCAGAGCATGACTCATGTAGAGGAAGGGGAGACAAAGACCTTGACCATGCACATTGGAGACAAAGGAACTGGCAGGAAGTTGGGCGAACTACTGCAAACAAATGTTACTGGTACTGGTCCACCAGAGTGGTGTATAGTTCCTTCAAATAAATTACCTGTTTAAGCTGTAAAATATAGAGATATGGACAAACATGGCCTTATAATGATTATATTTTATGTGAATATGAATGATTATATACATAACAGAGTACACGTTAACTGTATTTGGGTTGTGAGGAGGAATATGACATAGTGGTCATTGTGAGGGGGGCAGAGCACATTCCCCTTGTTAAAAGCTGCGCTTGACCATGTGCCTCATTGCTGTGCTGACCCTTGAGAGAGGTGGACAGACAATCAGTGGGCTGCATGCATCCGATAAGTTGCAAGTTAAGCTATCCTGTTTCTTCGGAGGAGGTATGTTACCCTGATTCTTTCATGAGTATGGGGATTGATTATGTTATATTAAGGATAAATGAATATTCCATTGCTGAATGTATGTATTTAATCGCAGGAGGCAATTATTATAATTGTGTCAGGGTGAGTGACTTTTTATACCAAGTTGTGACCTTTTGAGCACACTGTAGATGCGATACTAGTAAGGTAAACTAGATACCAAGTCATATACCGCTAATTGTTGGTATTTGTTGTTTTACTGTGTATACAATAATATTTTGGAGGATGATTAGGTGCACAATCAGTGTTGAAAACGTATTGGATGTTGTCGCAATTGGTTCAGGGCAGCAAAGATAAATTGTGGTTAAGTTGTGAATGGTATGTACAGAGGGCAAGCCCTAAATAACGATTGCATGTTGATGTTCAATATTATACTGTCAATAGTGTGAACGACAGCTTTGTATCATAAACATGCATTGAAGTTAATGACAGCCATATGAGAGGCTGCTTTAACACCCCTTGTATATTATGTGTTAAGAGAAATATTAGAACGAGTAGATATTCCCTCAGAAGATACCTATAGTCTACGAAAGGATTGTATTCACTGAATGATATGAGATAGGCTACCAGAAATTGCGTAATGTAGGCTGTATATATATATATTGTATAATGTAGGCTGTATATAATTATTGCACATGTATCAAAGTAGATACTAAGGCCACTGTCAATCATTTTTGATCGGAAAGGTTCTGAGGTGAACCGCACGAGAACGTTGGTGTCGGTCACAAGCATTGGTCGATCGAGCCACGTGAGGAAGCAGATCGGCTTACCTGGCACTTATAGTTTGCACTGCGGGCAGCCTGGAGATTGGGTTTTTGGAGAGAGTGAAATATCGTCTGGCTCTGTCTGAGTAGGGTAAGTTAGTCAGGATGGCTGAGCTTGCTAGTGTGCCAAATGATGTTTGATGTTTTATATTAGAGTCATCATACTTCAGGTATTATTGAGGTATTTCACTGTTTTGTTGGAAGATGTGACTCCGATGTGTTGTAGCGTTGTTCATTTGTTGAATAATTAGATTGGAATTAACATGATACGATTAGGATGGTGTGGCTTGGAGGTAATACTGTTGAATTGAGATTTCAACATAATTTTGTCTCATGACAAGATTCAGACTATTTATAGATGCTACATATATGTACAAGTTGTAAATTGAGTGTTGATAATTGAACATGTTGTGTGAACAGTCTGTTTAGCTTGTTAGACAACCGAGCTAGTGATTACCTTAATTAAAAAAAACCTGATGTCAAAATTTTATGTCAATGATGCACAGGTGTTATATATGACATTTGGTAATCCCTTTATTAGTATATTGATGAGTTGGAGCACAGAAAGCAGGTGTACTTATGACTGTTCTCTCTGTTCTCACTTTGTATTTTGCAGGGTTTTTCTTTTGGTCTTGTTTTTGTTTGGTTTCTGTCTTGTTTCATATTCCCTACGTTGGGTGCTGACTTTCGCAGTGCGAAAGAATAAATTCTTTCACCCCCTACTTCTTCTTGCGTGGTCTCGAGTCTTTTGGCGTATTGAGTACATCCTGACAACGTGACACAATCACCCCTAGACCAGACTACGACATTCTCATAATACGATTTTGCACATTTTTATTGAAGAAATAAAAAGAAAAGTCTTCTCATTCTTTCGTTAATTGTGCTGTCTTCTAAATGACCACCCTTCCCAGAAATTTTATAATACATTTTTGTAGTATATGCCCGGCGATCCGGTCCATTGGTAGGGATCATTCCCGCCACTACTTGCTTTCATTATAGAACTTGAGTTTCGAGGGGTTATTTGCACCCGTTGAAGTCCAACAGTTGTCTTGTTGCCCCTCACCCCTCCCCCCCCCCCTCACGCACACACACATTTCCACCTCCGCAGGGCAAAAAAACAAAAACATTCAGGGAAAAATTACCAAAAACGCAAATGAGATTCCCCGAAAGTTCTGCCCACAGGTTATTCCCGTCGAAACGGGAAGATATTAACACAATGACTTTGATTACCCCCTGCTCTTGCATCCACGCGGGCACCCGCGGGAATCCACGGCTGGTCTCAAGGCCTCGGTTTGTTTTGTGGTTTTTTTTTTCATGTTTCTTTTCCCCACGTTATGAGAGAAAAATAAGATATTTTCGTCTTCATAATTTTGCTCCCTCCTTTTTGTTTTTGATCACCAAAACTTGGCTTGAACTACATCTGCTTCAGACTGTACATTATCATAATCAATATTAGGCCTACAATTATTGCTCCTATTATAGTTATTATTATATTATTATTATCATTATCCTTATTATTATTATTATTATTATTATTATTATTATTATTATCATTATTATTATTATCATTGTTATTATTTGGGGAGGGGGAGATCATAGTCATCAGGTTTATTGTAATAGGCACCCGTGGGAGTAGGGTCTCACGACCTCGTATTTTTTTTCTTTAATATTTTTTCCATGTTATTGAAGAAAGAAGAATATATACATCACTGCATTCGTCTTCATTTGCTCCCTCTTTTTTTTTGTCACCAAAACTTGGTTTGATAGACCATAGAACCACACATTCTATTTCCACTTGCAATTTTAAAAATAGGCGGTCGGCAAAGCGAGGTTTTCCTCTACGTCCGCTCATCTTATGAATATGTATGATTACAGCAGCTCTGCAGTAAACGAATGGACACAGCTGCGCGTGTAATCTGATATGGAAGGGTACGATCGGCAAATATATTTAGCCGCGTCCTAAACAGTCTGCGTACAATGACATCGGACTTGAGAGCAAACGGCGAGCAAACTAAATGACGTACCTGAGCTGCATATAGTATTCTACAGTTGTGCAAAATACAATTACATAACAACGTTCGTTGTTTTCATTTGGGGACGCCAATAATGGCGAACTGTACGTAAATGCCCTTGTAGTCCATATCACGCACACACAGATTCGTGTAACCATCGTCAATACATTCAGTACACGTAACAGGCGGAGGCAAAGGTACATCACAGAACTATATACACACAGTGTAGAGTGTGTAGAGTTCTGCGAGGTACATTGTGTGTGTGCGTGCGCGTCCGCCGGAAGATGTCAGAGATTTCGCTGCACCATCATCTTTAGTATCCCCCAATGTCTCTGCAAGCTAAAAGATGGAAGATCGAGAAAGCAGGAGGCCAGCGCAGGTTCCGTGAATATTGAAACGCTCGGCTCTTTCGTCACGCACAAAAATGCATTATGCATGTAGCTAATTAATTTTTCTTTTTCGTCCTCGACGTCGACACGGAGGCGGAGAGGGGACGAAACCCGCGCCATTCGATGTAGGATACTCTCCTGCGGCCGACGGCACCGGTCGCAGCTGCCCGGAGCCGACGGCTCGGGAGGAGATAGACAAACCAGCAACGCCGAAATAAAACAGGAAATACATAAGGCCGCGACAACAACAACAACTTCGAGTATTATCGTAGTATAGATATATATATATATATATATATATATGCCTATATATATATATATATGTATGCCTATATATATATATATATATATATATATATATATATATATACATGCCTATATATATATATATATGTATGCCTATATATATATATATATATATATATATATATATATGGGGGTTGGACAACTCGACCGCGGGATAAGTCGTCCCTGGACAAGTCGTCCCTACCCCTGGACAGCTCGACCGGGTCGAGTTGTCCAGGGTCAGGTTTGCGATTGGACAACTCGACCCAACTTTATTTGTGCCAGATTTTTGCAGAATGAAACACATTTTAGTCATTAAAATGGCATAGGTTAGTGGAATGATGTATGAAAAAATGTTTTATCGCATTTTTAAGGCAATTCCTATTTATTTTCTGATGCTGCGAAGCAATATTTCACGGTATCTTCCCTGCTCTGAGAATCTCGGTGACTGAGCTTTTTCTTGTGACGACAGCCTGTATGGTAAGGTGACATTTGTTGAGAAATTTCCATTAAATGCTTATAACCAGCAATAAAATATAGTATTTTACATAGTTATACGTGTTTTCTATCCTTAGTGACATTTTCATGAGCAGAGGAATCATTTCAGTATGAAAAATGAAACAAATGTCTACAGTATGTCGATTCGTCTTCGTTCGTACTTGTTCGGTTTCCATATCGTGGGACGCGCGCTGCTAGCTAGCTGCTAGCTGAGAGGCTAGGCTGAGCGTGGCGCTCGCTCGCTCCCTGGCCACCAGACCCCCTCCCACCGATACCAGCCCAACTTGTGACGACATCCTGTTTGGTAAGGTGAAATTTGTTGAGAAATTTCCCTAAGATGCTCATAACCAACAATAAAATATAGTATTTCATATAGGTGCATGTGTTTTCTATCCTTGGTGACATTTTATGGGCAAAGGAATAATTTCAGTAAGAAAAATGAAACAAATATATCTATGTCGAATCGTCTTCGTTCGATAGGTGTCCACACCGCGGCACGCTGCTGAGAGTGGCTCACGCTACCACCGATACCAGCAGAACGGGATACCGGCCCGCGGGCCCCGCGGGCCGTAGGGCTGGCAGTCGTGGTGCTCGCTCGATGGGTGGAGCGAGCTGTGTCGCTGCGTAGCTACGAAGTCGACCGTGATCTTTTCTTCGACATTTGGACTAAATTCCAGTCAATGAAACTATTTCATACCTTTCTCTTAACTTTGAACGATGTTATACTGACTAAATGGTTTGAAAAGTGTCTGGAATTCACCGGCACTGTATTGATTCATAAGTAAGTCATCAACAACATGACGACCAGTCTTATCTTGCAATCCCAAATTCTCTGTACTACCACACTACCCACAAGCTAGTATGGAGAACCCGACTCCATATTGATACACTTATTGTTTTACTGTACTGTCAACAAATAATGGGGAAAAAATATAGTGACAAATAAAGGAAATAAAATTTCTCACTCTTTTTCTTTTACTTTTTTGTGGTTGGTTTGTTTATGTTTTTGCCAAAAAAAAGGAGAGTTGTTCTGCATGTCCTGCATGAAATTCATAAAAAAAAGAAAAAAAAAAAACGGGTGTAGGACCTACTGTAAAAGTGGATATTTTCGCGCGACTAATTTTTCGCATTTGGCCGGGTCAGAAGAGTTTCGCCTGTTTTTAATTCCGCGGAATCCAGACATCATGCACAATAACATATGGCAAGCAAAAATATTTGCATGCTTTTATTTTCGCGCTAGTTTCTGGTTGCGCGAAATGCACGAAAATTTCAACACCACGAAAATTTCCACGTTTACAAATATTGTCTGAAAACTCTTTTCTTTTTCTTTTTTTCTATGCACTTCTCTCCCGGTCTTTGCCGAAGATATTTTGAAAAAAAGAAAATGCCTACCGGTAAATACTTACACTTGAACACTTGTAACTTATATTTACTGGTGATTTCTGACAGTACTTTTCTGAAGTTGATGATATGATCTGAACTAACCCTTTTTAAGAAAAAAAAAAAAAAGGGATGAAAGGGGGGGGGGGGGGCATCCCAGGCCTGCGTAGAACATCATTCTAATACCCTGGACAGAGTTGTGTTAGAAAAACAGAAATGTATAATTCTTAATTTCATTTTGTTACGTATGCATCATACAGGTTACAATGTCTCTCTCTGTCAAACTCAAAGGTATTTTTTTTTCTTAAAATAGAATGATGGCCATAATAAAAAAAAAATCTGTATGGTACGGTATATACTTAAACATCTGTCTTTGCCAAAGATATAACTTGCGAAAACTGTTTGACGTTACAGACACTTCACTACACATTAGTTACAGTGTAACATTATCCTAAATTCCTAAGGCCACGTTAAAGTCCATCAAACCATCCAGATCTCTCTAAACCTTAGTTTCATCACAGAAAACAATGTCACACCTTTGTAGCAGCACGTACCCCGTTAGTTTGACAGTAAGTCACTGGCCGAGAGAGGGAGCCATTTCAATCGGTAGTATAGTCATGTTACTCTCTCCGGACGCTCCCTGATGGCAAAAAGAAACAAAAGAGCTCATTTTCGCTGACCAGTCCTTTGACCACGGTTACGTAAAAAGGTACACGTAGGCTTATCCCATAATACTTGCCACGTAGCCCCTTTTTCCTAACATTAACCGTGGACAAAGCTCTTTTTCTCACTCTGGCTCCTTAACCTCCAAAGGAGATGGACATACAGTAGACCATAGCTCTCCTGCGTCCAATACAAAAAGGAGATGCAATATTACTTTCCAGAGTCACGTCCTTTCCTTATTGAGACGGTTTTGATAAATTCTCTAAGTTCATACATGTCTATTTTACACCACATCGGTGAGGTGCTTGGTTCCAGCAACATTGATTTGAAATAGTTTTGGAACAATTATTACGGAAGAGGAGTTGCCTTCCTGTCACACTTGCGGATGCTGCATGAGGCTATTGCATCAGAGCTCGTCTCGCATCTCCTCTCATTGTCAACCCTGTCATCAATGACTGAGGATGAACTTCATCCATTTCCAGCTCACGACGAATTAGCGCAAATGTGAATCTCCAAGCTGGGATCGCATCATTGACAATCGCATTAGTGTCAGCGCTAAGTGATGTGAGTGCCAGGCGACGACCAGGCGGCGAACACCCGTTCCAAACAGTGTACACGTCAGCATCTCGACCCGGAGCTCATCGTGGCAGTGCGCACTGCAGTTCGCGATCGCGATCGAGATCCTCTTGGAGAGTGACGTGGCCATATTTCACCCTTGACGCGACCTGGGACTCTGCTCGGACTGTCACGGTGGTTCTATGAATAAAGGGAGAGTAAAATAGTCCTATTTGGACAAGTCAGCCATTTACGAAAGGGGAAGGGTACATTAAGGGAAACAAAAAGAATACTACCTTGGTCAAGTCAGCACATTGCTGCTACTAACTTTTGTTTTGTCTCGATTCCACACAAAGACATAACATGGAAAATAACTCCTGACCAATCACACCACTATCCCTTCTTACATAACTTATGTTACTCTTGTCTGGAGTGAGAAATAAAGAGTCGTATAGCATCTACACTTCTGACCAATCATAAAGAAGGTCATTCTTACATAACTTATGTTATTCATTGTCTGAAAATCTATTCAAAGAAACACAAAAGAAAATTACTTTTAACCAATCATCTCTCTGTCTGGACCAGCAATGTATATCTCTATTTCCTGCTAGCCTCCTACCCTAAGGGTTAAGACCACCCAACCTTTGAGATGTTTGTCCCTGGACAGGGGATTTATCTTACATTAAGCTCCTGGGGACTGCCACCTGTTGTGGTCTGGAGATGGGGATGTACTATACAGTGCTATACATTTAAATGTGAAATGGACACTACTGTACGCATGGGGTATTTCCCACAAAATAATTGGGCTGACGTGACTATTGTGTGCATCTCACAATTATCATAATCACTATTGCTATTGACTGACTGTGCACAAATTGGAAAAGAATTTCACCGCTCTGTCGGTATGGCTTCCTGATTTTGAGGCCATCAAAAGTGTGCTGTTACCATGACACCACACTTTCCTCTTTAAGAATGCATCTTGCACTTCAAATATCATCTTTTTTATGTGTCCTTTTTTCCTGTCATTTCAATAAAAAAAATGAAGAATTTAAGTCTTATTTGCTAGTCCTTTACTGCATTTAAAGGGTTATGATTTGTTGTTGCCATGACAACACAGTTTCTACCAC